>NC_063438.1:24034737-24369376 GCF_020379485.1 Brassica napus | reverse complement strand
TTTGTAGATTATAGGGAAAAAATGGTTATAGAACAAAACAAAGATTTTCGACCAAAAAAAGGATAAAACAAAGATTAAAATTAGATAAGATTTCGACCAAAAAAAAGAAATTAGATAAGATCGTGATTATTTTTTACAGAAAACATGTTTTGAAAATATTATTATAGATTACGTGAGGATCTGATTAACTATCTGGTCAAACGTCTGAAAATTATATTATCTAGATTTGGGAAACAGCAACTTATACTAGTAGATTAATTACATGTTAAGTACAGTTTAGTTCATGTGAAAGTGAATAGTATTCAACTTAATGAAGATTTTGATAAAGTAACGGTGACAGACAAGAGTCACCGAGGAGATGACATTATTGAATTGTCCTACAGGTTGCACGTGGTCCCATTCTAGAGGAGTCTCAGTCTCTCTGGCATGTAGTTACTGTTCCAACAAATGTTATGTCGGCATACATGAGGAGTCTCCCCACCCACCTACTTAACGCCTTTCCAATCTCATTGATTTTGGGCTTTTTATGAACTTAGTTTAATGGGACTATCATAAATGAGGCTCGCTTTTGACAATATATGAGCCCAACTTCTTATTATGTCACCAGTGCGCTAGACGCTGAGGTTATTGTGATCTCTTAGGATAAAATGTTCTAAAGATTAAATTATTGGTTGGTCATGGTGTGATGATATTGGCTGTTAGTGATGTTAAGTGACAAGTGACAACAACCCTTATCGTGTTACGTTTAATTTAACTTCAGTGGGTTGTTATGTTAAAAAAAAAAAACTTATCTTATTGGAAGATAAGAATACCACTTTCTTACTCATCATTATATAACATCTAAATTATTGGAGACCAAAGGTTGCCCCTTAACTTTCATCATTTCAAAATCATAAACAAATCAGAAATTGGTAACATACCAATAACTCTGTAACTACTTTAGAAATTACAAAGTAATGACTGCTGATTTTTAATCCAGTTAATTAAAAAAGAAAAGATTGAATAAGATGGGTACACAATAACACAGAGAGACTCCAATATATACACATGTTCGCGATGCAGAGCTTGATATCGTCTGTTTCAACATAATCAACAACGGTAACGTATCTTCAATTTCTCTCCGGCCGGCTCAGCGGCTCTAACCTTTTTTTAAGCAGACCTCACAGGTTTACTTCAATATTGCAGACCTCACAAGTTTCGTTTGACAATTAGAATTATCATCTAAAGCATATACATCGCACAGGTTTAGTTCGACTTTGATACTGAGAACTATTAACTAACGAAAAAAACGAAAATACTGATGTATAAGTATATCTTTGCTAGAGCATGTGCAAACTTAAATTTATTTCATAAACTGAAAACGAAGATATCAAAATGAATGATTGGTCAGAGTTCATAAAATTCTCTGTAATGATGTCCTAGTACACATTACGAAGAGGAATAGTCGTGAAAATTAATTATGATTCTATAGTGATGATATAAATATCATACACCTTTGTACAAGTCAAAACGAGAAGTTCCAATGTCGACAAAATAAATAAGCAGCTGGGATCCACGTGGAACCCTTTCAGCAACCATAAAGGTTTTGAGATTTTGTCGTTATATGTCTTTTGACGGAAACCGACAAATAGTTGACACGGGTTTGTCACCTCCCACACGTGTGATTGCCTTTTTTGTCTCTACACTCTATCATGTATGTCGTCTTTACTGTCTCACTATCACTTTCATCTCACTCCCACTTTCAAACACTCGTGTGACTTGTAACTTCTTTAACCTTTTACACTTAACTAATGCAAAATTGATTCTCCATTTTCTACTTATTGAAAGACAATCATCTTCTTTTGATCCAAATGGGTAGTTTGTTCTTCATATGCACTGTAGGAAAATTTATAATTGTATCTTCTTCTGCAACCCATCTGCATAGCATAACCAATGTTATAAAATCTTTAGACTTAGATCATTTAGATTTAGATTTGAATGTTAATTACTAGCTACAAGTTTTTTCAAGAAATACATTTCCACTTTTGTCTTTTAGTAACTGAGTCCAATTTGTCAAAAGGAGATGAGACTTATATGGTCCTAACGTACCGGTTTGTCTAAAGTCTTGAACACTTACCACACCTTTTATCTCTTCCTTTTGTCATCAAATTTAAGTATTTACCATATATATATGAAACAGTGACAAAAAAAAACCATATATATATGAATAGTTCTGTAATAATATCATGTAATTATTTTTATTACCTGAAGCGAGTGACAAGATGGTGAAGGAAAATTGAAGCTTCAAGACGGGCCAAATCAAGACCAGGACACAACCTCTGGCCACCTCCAAAAGGACTGAAACTACTCGTGTTCATGTCCCTTTCCTAGTTAAGAAAAACGTATATCTACTTAGATATATAATTCGTCTTAAATATTTGGTTGTGTAACAACTGTATTTGAGTGATTCTTACTTGCCATCTCCACGGATTGAATTTGTAGGGGGAGTCATAGTGAAGTTTATCAAGATGGACTGATCTGAGATAAGCCAAGAAGCACCATCCTTTTGGTATCACGTACCCTTTTATTTCAACATCTTTCATCGCTTTTCGCATCACTCCAATTATAACATTTCCCATTCTCAGTGTCTCTGTAATGACCTGGTGATAATGATTGGTGATAAAATTTTATTAAACGACCCAATAAACCTTTTCACATATAATTAACTTATATCAAGGAAAAGGAGAATATATATACCTTTTGTGTAAAAGGTAAAGACAAATAGTCATTCCAATATAGTTGCTCTCCTGTCAACTCCTTCAAACTTTTCAGCTCCATGTTTTCTTCCTGATAAATCATAAATATTTTAAGTAGAGCTTATAAAATTTTCGTGGCAATCATATATCCACGAGTTAATATGAGTTTCCAACCCATTATTAATTTCTTTTACCTTACTGAGTGATTTGTTTCTCTCTATTGTGAAAGATAGAAATAAAGGTTTATCACTATAGTATTATCTTTTGTTTTTCATGTCTAGAAGATTTTATACTGGAGTTCATACTACAATTTAAAACTTATAGCCATTACATATATATATTCTTGGAACAAATTCGCCTATACATTAAAAATCTAGATTCAACTTGGATTAGAAGAAGGGATTACGAACTAAACTATCATCACTTGAATATGGTTTAAGTTTATTACCGTTAGAAAATGAAGAGCTGTAGGAGAATCGGATAGAAATTTGACAGCCAGAGTGATGAGGACAGGTACCGAATCGTGGCCAGGAATCATCATGTCAATCATATTGTTAGCAATCAAATTGTGAGTTAATTTTTCACTTGAGTCCTTAAGCAGCACATCCACAACATCTTTTGCAACCGCACCATCTTCTTCTTTGTTTTTTGCTCTCCTGACTTTGTCTCCTATGATCTTTTCAACTTGCTTCACCATCTTTTTCTTAGCTTGGAGAGATCTATGAAGTTGGGTTCCAGGCAAGTTAATTGGCAGTGACATGAGTCCTCTGATGAATTGTTCAAATTCTTCCTTCAACTCTTCTAATTCTTCTCCTTTCTCTACACTTATCAGTGCCTTTGCAAGTACTTTGAATGCAACCTACCAATTAAAATAAAATAATTAATCACATGTCAAAACATAATTAAAAGGGGTAGTTCTCATAAACAAAAAAAGCAGAAACTTGTAATCATTATATCAAATGTAATGATTGTAACCATGTTCTTTAAAATAAATAATGGTCCGTGGTGGTATCATTATGATTGCCCTATTTTTTTTTTCAATTAATGCATGAAATATAATAATTAAGGGAAAAGTATACTAACATTCTTGGAGACATCCTGGAGGAGAACAGGTTGGTCCTCGGACCATAGATCCATGGACTCGGACAAAAACTTGTGCATGTCTCTAACGATTTGAGCTTTGAGAGGTGGTGACTTTAAGAACGAACCGACTAATCCATGGAACCTTCTGTGTAAACTCCCGTTTATCAGAAGTATCGATGATTTTCCCATGAGCTCCCTCACCGTTTTAGGGTAGAACGGCACAAATGCCGTGGAGTCGCTCTGTAAAACTGCTTTATTAACTTCTGCGTCCGTCGACACGATCGTGGCCGTTCCAAATATATGCGACTTAAAAACTCTACCATACCTTTGCATACAGAAAAACAAATATATATATTTATAGATTTTAGAAAAATAACGTCGTTAAAATGGCAAAATGTCATACATTCCAGTGGTTTAAATTTTGTAAATATACTGTGAACATTAAAGGGTGAAGAGAGGGAGAAGAGTTCATACATAAGTTGACGCTTGTCCATGAAACTCTCGGGATAGTCAGAGTAAGCAGAAGAGACGAACTCGATGGTTTCTCCGAGGATAGGCCATCCCAAGCTTCCTTGTGGAAACCTTGGTCCGTAGCTGTGAGTACTAACATGATCAGTAAGTTTCTTCTTTGAAACTGAGGATGTTCTGAGACCGTTGATCTTGTTAAAGATGAAGATAATGATGACAAAGAGGACGAAGGACAAGAGTAAAAGTGATGAAGAAATATCCATTAATGTTTAAACTTAGTCGCACGCACACGAATGGGTTTGTGTTTTAATTTTTTGGTTGTTTGTTTTTGGGACTTTCTTTCACTTTGAATCTGTCCTGGTATCTCTCTTTATATAACTTTAATCATGGTGCGGTGTGGCAACAAATCATGTGGCTGATAATTCTTTTATTTTATTTCAGAATTTATTTATTTAATTTTAGACGTGATAATGTTGAAGTATATAACTGGTAAGATAGTACGTCGTCATTACACTCAATAATCCTCATTTCGTTAGACTATAACCTGCAAAGTGCAAAGCAACGCAACGCAACGCAACTTACAAAAACACACAAATAGAATATAGTAGGAAAAGAATAAGAGATGAAGCATGAATGGCGAAAGGATAAAAAAACAAATTAAGCATATATTAGAAATCATACCTCTTTTATTAAAACCGTTAATTAATTATTTAAAGATTATATCCAGTTTTCAAACTATCTTTACATGATATTATGGACTTGAAAAAAATATCTTTCTACTTAGAACATGAAAATTGAAAAGAAAAAGAAAGGTGTTACAAAAAAAAAGATGAAAGAAAAAGAAAGAAACAAGTTGTTTTATCAAGCTGGTACTTGTGTATCCATAATTTGAGCCAAGCAAATATCAATTATTTTCCAAAATTTTATTTATTATTTTTTTGGTAAAATTATATTTGAAGAAGTAAGGTTCTATAAGGAAATGAGAGAATAGATAAAGAATATATCGAAAGAAAAGTGTGCTAATTGTCTTTTGGCTTGTGGGGTATCTTGGGTGCGCATTCGTGCGAAATTCCACTAGGCCACATATCTTATTTCACCACATATATTAACACATCTTGTTGCCATGATCGTAGTGGATACATGCATGCTCATATGTATCATGTATGCGCGAAGATATTCAGGAGAATACAATTATAGTATCTGGGTCTGGGTGTGTACATCACATATGTCAATACGTACGGGGTTACGACTTTGCGATTGCATGTATGATATCTGGTATAATATATCAGAACGCGTTTCCTTTTGAGACTTTGAAAAATGTGGTTTGCTTTTGAATTGGTAATTTGGTTCGTACGAGATCAGAAACCGGTTAAAATGTTAACGACAAGAGATGTATTGAAGCTTAGTTTAGTCTAATACAATTATGATGCCAGACTGGTCAGCATCCAAAAAACCATACTCGAATTTTGGACTTCAGATATGTTAACCATGGAACACTACGTAATCAATGCCTTCAGTAAAAAAGAAACATATTACGTAATCAAACGAAGCTCTACAAATGAAAGCATGATACTTTTATTTAAGGACAATTTAATCTCCTCGTGAATGGACCACATGCACACCACCTCACTTTCATACAGCTTGTGCATGTATGATCTCTGGTATAATATATTAGAATCTAAAGAAGTGAGATTGTTTAGCCGCTTGACTACTTTGATTATACTAACTTTGAGCCTAAAAGCCACTGTTTTAGTTGTAATTTAACATCTAACCTTTTGACTAATGCCAAACAATAAAATTAGCGATTCTCTTTTTATTTACTTTATAATAGTTTTCCCAATAGTATTAATTCTTTGGTAAACTTATGATTCTTATATAATATCTATAAACGCCATTTATAAGCTTTTCAATCAAGCAATACCTAACACGGGAACTATCTTTATATGATCGTGCATCACATTAATTGTATATAAATTTTGATCAAGAGAAAATGAAAGACACTATACAAATTAGTGCTTTAATCATATCTAATTATTGCATGAGTACCTTTGATTTAAGGTCGTGCACCTTTGGAAATCCGAGAGGGTTTTGAATAAAGCATATGAAAGTTCTTAATCTATTATTTACTCTTTTTTTCTTTTGTGAAAACTGAAAATTATAGATCTGTATATTGTCTTGCCCAAAAGTCTCAAAGATTGAGAGTTGACAGAATAGAATAAGAAAAAAAAAAGCCAATTCAAAATTAATGAGAGTCAAATAATATGCAGTATTTATAATTTTGGGGAGTTGTGGGGTTGTTTTCATTTGGACCATATCTCCATGTGAAGAACCAGTTGAAGTTAACAACTGGAGTATATTTTTGCCCCATTTGATTTCACAATCTCTAGGGTTTTGGATAGCCAAGAACACGATCCTTTGTCCTCTTTATGACATTGATGCAAAACCCAATACCTACCATTTTGACCATTCGATGAAATTTATGCTATACTTTTTGTAATCTTATGCAAGTATAGTATATATCTTGTTAAGTTCAATAAAACAACGCACATATATATATGATGTTAAGTTGTTAACTAGAAAATGTTAAATCTGAGCAAACACTATAGAAATCGAAACTTTCTAAGTACTTAGTCTTTGATGCCTACATGACCGTACGTAGTCTGACTGAACCCAACCCCAAACATCAAGAAGAATTGTGTCTCAAATTCAAAATTTGAATTCAAACCATATACATATATACTATTTCTACCGGTACGCATGCACCTGAATAAATTATATCAATCAATATTGATTTCTTGTCCACCAGGCACCGGTTCACCTTTTTCCTCTAACATGCATTTGAACATCGTTCATAATAACAAGATGGTGGTCTAGTGGTAAGCGGACTTCAGGATTGCTTACCAGGTTTGAAATCACCTACTACATTTCATCTTGTGGCCACAAGCCTATTTTCGATCCATTTAAATATTTGAAATAAGAGTATATCCGTAGACTACACCATCATTTGGATATTAGTCTGGGTCATTCCCAGGACCAAAAATATCCCTAAAATTAGAGGAAAAAATATAGATCGATCATTGCTTCAATAGTCATGCTAGCTCATGTGTCTCAACCCGCATTTGTAGCTCAATACGGACAAGAAAACATAAGCAAAAACGCACAGTCTCTGGTTTAAACAAACATCGTCGTTTGAGAATAGATAAATGTTTTTAACCTTTAACCTTATGCAAAAGAACATGCAAAACCTGGAGGGCCCTCGGTTAGGTGTCGAGAAGTTATATAACACACTACACGTAAGTGTAAAGAAATAGGCCCAGCTGAGTAAAGAAAAAGGACCAACGTAGTAAAACCCATCACTAAAAGCCCATTGAAGGCCCAATTATCTCATACGACGTCGTAAAAGTTGCTAGCGGACCGTCGTCGCCTTATCGTTGGAACTGACTCAAAAACGAAGAAGAAAAGAAGAAGAATCACAGAGTAAAGCTTCAATGGTGATTTTATCGGCGAGCTCGACCGTGAGAGCTGCCTTGGATACACAGCCTAGACTCCCATACAACCCTAACGCCCCTCGTAAAGTAAAGAAAACTCCTAACGGCAACTCTTTCTTACCGCCGCCTTTACCTCCTCCGCCGTCTCCGCGAATCAGCATCTCCGTCGACGATTTGCTCAAGCGACCCGAAAGCAAAGGTAGACGCTTTCTGAATGGAATCGCGTAGATAAGACGAACCCTGATCAAAAGTTTCAATTTTTTTATGGTTCTGTTGGAGATATGGTTTACTAAGATTGTGTTGTGTGTGTAGAGTTGAGTGTTGAAGTTGATGATAGTTACATGGGGTATGAGACGTGGTCTCCAAGTCCACCGAAGCTTGAGAAGCCAAGATCAGTCTTCAATGCTGCTTCTTTAGCCTTTATAGGTGATTCCATCTATGAGGTTCGTTTTCCACATTGCTCTCCTGCTTAGAAGCAAGTTTTTTTTGTTTGTTGCCATTAATCTTTGTGCTAAATGCAGATTGTAACTACTCTCTCACGGAATAGCTTCTTATTGGTTTATGCAGTTATATGCTCGTAGGCATTTCCTTTTCCCTCCACTTAGTATTGAAGATTATAACGATCGTGTTAGAGCTGTGGTGCGCTGTGAAGCTCAGGTTTGTCATCTCTTGACCTCCTTTTGTTTGCTCAAATCAGTATTTGAATATGGTGTTATGTTATTGAAGAAGCAGTGTATTGTGTTTGCTTTGTTACATGGTTTTGCTTATTATTTTTATCTAATTACACTGTTTATACGAGAAATTCAATTGGTTCAGCTTAGAGATATTAGTAGTTTTATTTTCCTTTTATCTTAATTCAAATTTTAGACTTTAAACTTTTGAGTAATTTTTTTGTTACAGTATGTTAATTGCTAACTTTGTCTCATGATCTTGTTCAGTATGCTCTGCTGAAGAAACTTATTGATGATGATTTCCTAACAAAGGAAGAGAGGTTAGTACACTAAACCCATTTATTTCAGCATCCAGCTTTTCTCTGTAATTGAGTTGAGAAAAGTGATTTCACTTGTCATTGATTGTATCTGTCTGATGAATGTGTATTTTCTGCAGGGATGTTCTCAGGTGGGGGAAGAATCTAGGCTCGGCTAGAACTCGTACAAGAAGGCGTGCAGGTGTTGCGGTTTATAACAAAGCATCATCACTGGAGACACTGGTAAGTATCCATCAATAACTAACCTTACACTGTGTTCTTCTGTGTGCTTCTACCTCTGCTTGAAAGTAAATCTTATTATTAAGCCTGCCTTCCTCTGTTTCATTTTCCAGATTGGTTATCTATATCTGACTAACGGGAAAAGATTAGAAAAAATAATGGAGAAGCTAGGATTCTCAAGCGACTCTTCGACTGAGATCATGATTGAAATGGCCAAGCCAAAACCATCAGAACCAAACCTGCCTTCCTTTATACTCAGTGAGTTAAATCTATCTTCACAAAATGAATCATACAATTCATTTAGTTGATAATCTCAGTAAAGCGACACATATCATAACCATCTCTTTTTTGGGGTGAATTTGTAGATGAGCAAGTAAGCACCACAGTAGTATAGTAAAGGTTGCTTACTCTCTGGGATCATGGAGAAGCTAAAAGATCATCAAGTTTCCTTAGTAGGCCGGTTTAGCATTTCACTGTTCAGTTAAATGGAGAGACATCATTATTATATAAATGTGTAACTCTATTCCTGCTGGTTCTCAAATCAAAATGCCCATTTTTGTCTCTTCTGTCCCAACTATGATGCCTGTACTACTAACAAAGATATTATATATAAACAAAAATCAATGACATAAAATATCAAGTTGAATCAAGATGATTTTTATATAATACTCTGCAAGTTGAGCCAATGCTAATCGTTTATTAACTTTTTTCACTTCCAAGATATTATTCATAAACACGATAATAAATCGTAAATGTGACCCTCATCATTTCATCTAATCCACAACATCAGCATCCTTATCCAAAGATGAAAAGCGAAACAAGTATCTAGTAGTCTATAGTATATATAAATTAAAAAGCAATTTTAATGCGACAGTAGACTAGATTCGGTTGTCATTAGTGACTTGGCTTTCTGAGTAGGCCTAAGTTGAACTATAGGGCCCATAGCCGGCCTAAGAAAACCTGTTACTATTGCAATGGATTATAATTGACCGACCAAATCAATCAATGTGAGAGATTCCTTATATAAAAATATCACAAATTTCTGATCTTTCTTTACTCAATAAATCTTTCTTTAATATTACCAAAATTAGATGACACGAACGAAGATAACATAAAAGGGAAAATAGTATATCAGAATAATAAATACAATTACATATTTTTTTCTGAATGAAATAAATTTTCATATTTTCTTCATCAAATATCAATTGTAGTGTTGTTTATTTGCATGGTCGTAACGGTCAATTGTAGAATCCTACGACATATAAATGAATAATATTTGATTGTAGGTTCTTTAAGGGCATCTGCATCAATGAACCTTTAAGGGGGTCATAATTTTAATTTTTTATTATTTTTTTTTTATTTTTTCGTTTGATTTTTTCTAAAAAAAAAAAAAAAAAAAAAAAAAAAAATAATCGGACCAATCACGGGCCGCCACGTGGCGTGGGGCCCGCGTTACAGGGGTGAACTCGTATCAGTGGAGAGAGCTCACACGAGCTGGGTTCATAATTTGTGGATTATTATAATAATTTTTTTTTTTGGGAATTGTGTGAACTTTATAGTTAACCCCTTGATGCGGGTGCTCTAACAACAACAAAAAAAAGATAGGTCGAGATTGCATGTTGCAACTACATGCAAACGAACATGATCATGATTTGTGTTTTTAGTTAAGATATATCTTAACCCTTTTTTCTCTCTTTGAACCCAACAAGAACAGTACATTTTCGTTTTGCTAGAATTATATTTGTTCAAATCGTATCGGTTGTATTACAAGGGGTCCCTAAAAAGATTAGAAGATCGAGATTGATGGGAATGGTTTTAAATTTGAATATGTGGCAGTCTCATCCATATTTTTTTCTTGTGTGCATAAGATAAATCATATAAGGATTAAACAAACACAAACAAACAAACAAACAAAAAAAGAAGATAAAACACATCGTATTTTTGTAGCTCCTATCTTTTACACATAAATAGCCACTCGTTTTCTTTGTAACGTCGATGCCTTATTGTCCTATAACATTGCACATTATCCAGTAGATGTCCATGGCTCCCACCGACAAGGTTGACGTGTCACGCTTATCGTGGACCCGACGTTCTCTCCCACTTGTTTGTCATCCTAATCCCTCGTTCGTTCACCACTATTTTGATAGAAGAGTAAATACCATTCAAATGAGACTTGTTTCCGCCACGTCCCACATTAATATAGAAGATGAAAATGACTATTCGTTCCTTTGTTTAGTGATAGTTCTAGTTTCATTTTATTTTTATCTGAAATTATGGAATGTCCAGTGTCAGCAAAGCGTAAGAATCATCATTTTTTGTATTTTTATGTAGTGGTTATATATTTTAGGGAAATTTATCATAGTATTAAATTTTGATATGTCGAGAAAGTGTAGAAGAAAGGAGACCTTTCGTATAAGATAGGGATAAATGCAATCAATGAAAAGGAATCAAAGACGCTAGCCAAAACAATATACATAATGAAGACGTCTAAATAAATGCACCCTCTCAAAATAATTATTTAGGAACCTCTCCTTGCTATATATGGATAAGCTTAATGTGTGCGTTTCTATCGATACTATTTACGATTGTGAAAGCCTGAAAGGTATTTCAACTATATACATATCCATAAGTGTGAAGCTTAACTTTCTACGAAATAATTAACCCCAAAAGGGATCTAATTATACAATATACTTAAAACTTGAGTGTAGTATGCAACCAGTCAGCCACAGAAAGGATGATTTACCTTTTTGTATGTATAACAACATTGGGTTTTTTCATATGCAAGAATTATAGTAGATGAGAAAACAGAAGTTTCAGTTTTTTCTAAGAAGGAAACTGAGATTCTCGTTTAGTATAATTATCAATAAGCTGCAACATTGCATGCATGCTTGTCAATGTATATGATTAATTATTAAATTTGTCATCATCCTAAAATAGAAATATCTTTGCAAGTGGTGGTGAACTATGAGCCATAATCAAGTCAGAACACTGCGTAATTCAATTGGTTAATATATAACCTATATGTATATTATACGTAACTGGATTTTAGAGAGAAAAAAAACTTGAATTTCTTGTGATTGACTTGTTTAGTGGCAAAATAATATCATTCATTTTCTAATTATAAAGAGCACACGTTGTTTTTCTGTGATCCATCGACCTACGGAATGTAAAAATTTATAATAAATGGGATACTCCCAAGTTATGGATTCGTAGTGACGACTCTCACCAGTCGTGATATTTACATAATGCATGTATTAATGTATATGTATGTTCAATTATTTAACGTACCTTGAGTTGGATCAGATATTGGTCCAAGGGTTTTCTCCAATGAAGCAGCATTTGCGTCTAATATGTCTGCTCGAGTCTAAATATCGAACATGCACATGTTGAAAATATGACGAACTGGCAAATGAAAGTTTGCATGTGCAATCAATTCTTAAATATTGTCAAATAAGTATCTCATCACTCATCAGTATTATGTACTCAAGTTATGAGATATTCTAACGTTTTTTATTCTTGACAATAGACTATAGCTGGTTCTCAAAAATAAAATAAACTGTAGTAGTAAAAATAAAAATTTAGGGAGAACAGCTCGGATCAAAATCTACGCTATATTGCAAGTACAGAAACATGGCCTTCGCGTTAGCTTCTCTATTTATGGATCAGTAAGAGCAGCATTATCGCTGACTTTTAAAGAGTTTTAAGAGGTGTAAGGTCCACAAAAATCATAAAACCCATCCCTTCTTTTTCTTTTGCAAGAGGCGAGTTCGGTAGAGTTTTTGTACTGTCCGTGGGCTTCACTGACACGCGGCAGCCTACAATTGGTCTTTTAAAAAAAAAAATCGGACAAAACAAAAAATTAATAATAAAAAAAAATTAGAACCAACACTCTCCCCTTGCGCTAATGCTGCTCTAAAAGCATTACGAATATTACTAGGGATTGCTTATAAATTTAGTACCCATTAAGTACAGCCACCCAGTACACGTTTTGAAGATCCGAATTGATTATAAATTAAGAACCCATTAAGAACAGCCACCCAATACGTGTTGAAGATCCGCCTTAAGTTCTCAAAAGTCAAAACATGGCATGCCCTTGTTCTACAAAAATTTACGGAATTTAAAACCCAAACCTTATTGTCATTCCAAAATATATATCGTGACTAAATGTATCAATGATTGTATATTTATTTACTCTTCATAATAGTATTAGTGATTCAGGCTGTGGCTACCTCTTTGCCATATATGATACGTGCTGTTGCTCGACTACCACATCGTAACTCGAATAATTGGTTCTTATGCATCTGACGAGAGGACAAAGAAATGGTTTATATTCAATGTAATCGATTGCGTTTTTAACTTTAGTGATGCTTTACAAACACGATATCTCCCTTTGTTCGACACCTTATCTCTTCATCTAGAACAATATTATTGTGTATGTTTGCGTGTTTTGATGAGTATAATACTATAGACTTTAGAGTATCTGTTCTAAGTTAATAGATACTCCAGTTAATTTATAGCTAGCTTTCCCATCCATTTACATGATGATCGATGAATGCGACATATCAACGAAATTAATGGCACAGCCAGCCATATATAGGTTGCACCGTCGAATCTCGATTTCTTCGATGGCCTCACCAATTAATTATAAACAAAATCAACTTAATAATAAATTTAAATGGTCATCCAAATTAAGAATAACTTAAAAATAATTAGCGAATTTGTTTCATAGCAAACCATGAAGAACATTTTAGTCTTAAATAAATATACGGAAAACATTAAAAATGCTCTCTGGTGAGAACCCCTGGCTCTCCCCGTCTGGTCTAGCTGCCGTCCTGAATCCGTCGTCGTCTACTCCCGGTGGACCTCCTCCTAAGCCCCCTGTCCCCCCTGACCCCCTCGCCATCGCCTTTGGTGATTTCCCTCCTCTCTCTTCCTCCCCCACGAAACCCTCTGCTTCAATCACTATTCACCCCACTGTTCACTCTCAGATTACTTTCGCTTCTACTACTTTGCCAGCCAAAGATCTAATCTCTACTACCGCAGATCAACCTAATGGCTCTGATGTCACCATGGAAGATTCTGTAGACCTCACTCAAACTACTTCTAGATCTGAAATTGATACAGTAGCTCAAGCTATTGAACCCTCTTTCACTATTCTTCCTCCAAAACCCTCTTCTCCCATCATCACAAACCGAGCTTCTGGCCTCCCCCGTAATCCCACCACCTCCTCTCGGTTTTCCCCCTCAATAACCCTTAACCCCACTCTTCCTGCACCCACAATACCCGCTGAGACCCTTCCCTCTGCTACTACCCCATCGTCCTCTGAAAATTTTATTCCTCCTTCTAACCCCCCTCACCCATCAAATCGAAACAAAAATTCTAACCCTCCTAAATCTCTCCCAAACAATTCCCAATCTTATGCTGCTAAAGCTAAACTTCTCTCTGACCGCTCTCTGAAGCGTGTCGCCCCCACTACTATCTCCCCTGGTGGGAAGCCTCGTGTGCATGTTCCTGATGCAGTCTTTGAGAGTGGAGCTGCTCTGCATAAAGAGTACGTTGTTGGTTCATTCTTGGGTAAAATGCCTGACTATGGACCAATACAAAGTGTACTAAACTACATGTGGGGCAAAGGCTCTAAGCTTGAAATTCACCTTCAGCCTCTGAAACACTCTATGCTAGTTAGAGTTCCAAATGACTTCATCAGGTCAAAGATATTGGAAAAAAAATTGTGGTATGTGGATACCTCGATGTTTTATGTCTCGCAGTGGGGTAGCAATACTACTGAGTCCTACCCGGAGATAACTTCAATTCCTCTCTGGGCTCACCTACGTGGTATCCCTTTTGATCTGCGCACTAAAGTAGGTCTCAGTCATGCTGCAGGCTTGGTGGGTGAACCTATAGAAACAGATGATTACACAAAAAATGTCTCAAGCTTGAATATAGCGCATGTTAAAGTGGAGGCTGATCTTACCAAATTGCTTCCTTATGAAGGGGAGCTTGTGAGAGAAAATGGTGAGATCATTACTATTGGGATTGACTACCCGTGGGTACCTCCTTCTTGCACTCACTGTCGACGCATTGGGCACATCACAAAAAACTGTATTTATCCCCCTGCCAAGGATCAAACTCCTACTGCTGAAAATGATGGCTCTACCCCTCCTGTACCTATCCCATCGATTAATCTGCAAGGGTTCTCGCCAAATGTGATGATGGAGCCTCCGGCTGTTGTAGCTGCCGTTTCTGATCAATCGGAAGCTATAGAAGAATCTGCTGTAGTCTCTCTTCCTCCTGTTCTGGAAAGTGATTCTCAAGCAGCTGTTGACTACATCACTGACTCTCTGCTTCCTCTTTCTGAATCAGTGCTCCCCCCTCCTACCACCCTTGTTACTAATGTGTTGGAAATTTCACCCCCTCAGCCTTTTATTTTTTCCTCCCTCCCCTCTTTCCCTATTACCTCTACCCCTCCCCTATTGCCTGTCCATACTCTTTCCTCTTCAACCCCACCGCCCTCCCCTCCCTCATCCTCTGCCCTTTTAAGCCCCACTACTGTTTCCTTCGCTTCTGACCCTGCTCTTGCTTCGGTTGTGGTCAGTTTAGCAGCTGTGCGTGCTCCTTTATCCAATTCCTATATAGCCAAAAAACAAGCTTCTCTTTTTAACTCCCCTCTTATATCCCTCCCTCCCGCTTTTTTTGACAAGTCTTCTGCTTCTTGGAAAGCTTCTACCACCCAAATAAAATCCCCATCCATCCCTCCGCCTAGCTTTGTAATCTCTAACCCTTTTTCTTCCCTAGCTACCATTAACCCTGAGGACTCCATCTTGGATGGTACTCCTCCCCAACCTTCCCTATGAATACAAAATTATTTTTTTGGAATGTCCGTGGACTTAATCATCCGGACAAGCACTCACCATTTAGCCAATGGTTGAGATCTCAACATCTCATTTTTGGTGCACTTTTGGAAACTCACATCAAGGAGCAAAACCTACTTTCATTAATGCAGAAACTCTGTCCTGGCTGGAGCTTTGCTTCTAACCATGCCTCAGATGAAGATGGGCGTATTATTGTGATCTGGAAACACCCTGCTGCTGTCTCGGTTTTACATCAAACTCGTCAAACTCTCACTTGCGAAGTTACAGTCAATTCTACCCTGAAGTTCGTGTACACAGCTGTGTATGCAGCTAATACAGCAGCAGAGCGTACAGATCTTTTGATGAACCTCTGCTCTCTCCATCACTCCCTCTCGTTAGACACTCTCCCTTGGGCGGTGGGAGGAGACTTCAATCAAATCCTTCACCCGTCTGAGCATTCCTCCACTTCGGTGGTCACCCTTACCCCTCCTATGATTGATTTTGCTGATTGCCTTTTGCAAGTGGGCCAGTTCGATCTTCGCTATCAAGGTCCTCTAAATACCTGGTCCAACAAATGCCCTACACAACCTATTGCGAAAAAACTTGATCGGCAATTGGTAAATCAAGCTTGGATCTCAAATCACCCCCACTCTTTATCCCTTTTCCTACCGCCAAACATCTCAGACCACTCTCCCTGTATCCTTGACCTAGCCTATCCTCTCCCCATTGCCGGAACCAAACCCTTCAAGTTCTTCAACTATCTCACCAAACACCCTAGCTTTTTGTCCACTGTGGAGAACTACTGGATTCAGGCCGGCGGCATTGTTTCCACTCTTGGAGAGCTATGCTGGAAACTGAAACAAATAAAACGAGTGCTCAAAGATTTGAATTATGCAAATTTCTCTAAAATTCAGGAGAGAGTGATTATTGCTAATAGTTTGTTACAACTTGTGCAGGCAGAAGCACTCCAGTCACCTTCAACAGAACTTTTTGAAAAAGAGAAACAGCTCCATGAAAAATGGGAATTTCTAAGAGCTATTGAGGAGGCTTATTTCAGGCAAAAGTCACGTATAAACTGGCTTAGAGAGGGAGACTTAAATACCTCTTATTTCCACAGGATATGGAAGGTCCGCACTGCAGTAAATGCCATCAGATCATTCCTCTTGCCAAATGGTGTGTTGATCACAGACCCGGTTGCTATGGGAGAGCTAGCAATTTCACACTTCAAGAGTATCCTAGCTCCGGACGTCTTGCCCACCACGATCTCAACTCCTCAATGGTTTGCTTCTATTTTGTCATTTCGCTGCTCCCCGCACCAAATCTCCATCATGTCTGCCTTGCCATCATCAGAAACAATCACCACCACCCTTCTCAGATTAAACCCAAATAAAGCCCCAGGCCCTGACGGTCTCACTTCTGGTTTTTTTAAAGCCTCTTGGTCAATCATTGGCCTTGAAGTCTTATCCTCTATTGGCGCTTTCTTTACTACTGGTTTCTTGCCTGCTGTTGTTAACTCCACTATTCTCTCCCTTGTCCCCAAACACCCAGGAGCCTCAGCAATAACTGAATACCGCCCTATCTCTTGCTGCTCCACCATTTACAAAACCATCTCTAAAATCCTTGTTGCCAAACTTAAACCCATCCTAAATGAACTTATCCTCCCCAACCAAACAGCTTTTGTGCAAGGCCGACTCCTTATAGAGAATACTATTCTAGCTACTGAGGTCGTGGATGGTTACCATAAGCAACTAGGACCTCCCAGAATCACCTTGAAGGTAGATATAGCGAAGGCATTTGATACTCTAAGCTGGGACTTCCTTTTCATTTGCTTGAGTACTCTGCAGCTCCCATCAACTTTTATTCACTGGCTGAAAGCCTGTGTTTGTACTCCCTCCTATACCATCGGCTACAATGGGACAGTTCAAGGATTCTTCAAAGGTCGACGTGGTCTTAGGCAAGGTGATCCCCTTTCACCTTACCTATTTGTTGTTGCTATGAACTGTTTATCGCAGATGTTGAACAGAGGGGCAGAGGAAGGGAAGTTTGGCTACCATGCCAAATGCTCATCCTCGAAGCTCACTCATCTTTGCTTTGCGGACGACCTCCTCATCTTCACTGATGGTAAACTCAGCTCTGTCCAAGCGATCCTAGCTATCCTAGATGAGTTTGCTGCTCACTCTGGCCTAAAGATCAGTCTCCAGAAAACTTCTTTTGTGTCTTGTGGTGTTCCCCAAGATCAAGTTGATGTGATCGCTCAAACATGTCAATTATCGGTCACCTCCCTCCCGGTCCGCTACCTAGGTGTCCCCCTGCTCTCTCAGAAGCTATCTATGCACCACTGTGCTCCGCTGATCCAACTTATTAAGAGCAAAGTGAACTCCTGGAGTGCAAGAAGTCTATCGTATGCAGGAAGACTTCTCCTTCTCAATACAGTCATAAATGGCATCACTAATTTCTGGACCTCGACTTTTATCTTACCAAAGGCCTGCATCACAAAAATAAACTCCCTCTGTAGCTCCTTCCTCTGGCATGGCTCGTCTGATGCTGGCCATTCCGCAAAGGTTGCTTGGGAAACGGTTACGCTCTCAAAAGATGAAGGGGGTCTTGGCTGTAGAGACCTGAGAGCTTGGAACAAGGCTTGCACACTAAAACTCATTTGGCTTCTCTTCAAAACCTCGGGCTCCATTTGGGTTGCGTGGTTCATCAATGAAATTCTGGGAGGTGATCTATCAAGGTTCTGGATAATAAAATCAAGGCAATGCTTCCCTTGGCTTGTAAAGAAACTGCTGGGACTGAGAGATATGGCCTTTGGCGGGATCAAAGTCAAATTGGGATCTGGAGCTCGGGTGCGTTTCTGGTCAGATAATTGGGCTCCTGTGGGTGCTATCTCTGATTACTTGGCCCCCTCCACTTCCAATTCGATGGGCATACCTCAAGACGCCACTCTTCAAGATATCTACCACAACGGTACATGGCGAGTACGACCTGCGAGATCCGACAAACAGGTCATGGTTCAAGCTCTACTATCTTCTCTTACTTTGACAACGGAACCGGATTCTATAACTTGGTCTGTGGACAATTCAATCTGGGAAAAATACAGCACTGGTGGAATCTACAATGTACTAAAGCACCATGGTAATAGGGTACCTTGGAGTGGAATCGTATGGAGTAAAGGTGGAATCCCGAAACATAACTTCATGGCGTGGCTAGCTACGCTGAACCGTCTACCTACTAGGGATCGCCTGCTTCAATGGGGCTTAAATACAGACCCTAAATGCCTTCTCTGCTCCACCACTGATGAGTCTCGTGATCACCTCCTGTTCGAGTGCCACTACTCTGCTTCTCTCTGGTCGTGCCTCTCCACGCGACTAGGTCTCACTTTGCCGCAAAATTGGGATTCATTGATCACTGCTCTTCTATCACTCACTGGTCCACCTTGGTATAAGAAACTCTGCTGTTTGGTCTGGAAACTTGCGATTTACTCCCTTTGGGCTGAGAGGAACTCAAGACTGCATCGCCAATGTTACCGCTCTGTCGACTCAATAGCGGCTGCTATGAATAGAACGGTAAAGAATAGAATCAATAGTCTTCGGGAAGTAAACCCGGTCGCTGCCTCCTCCATGTTCCAGTTCTGGATCCGATCCCCAACTTAGTTACTATTGGTGAAATCCATGCAATCTCTACTTCTACCTACCTCAATGATATCGACATCTTCACTTTTGCTATGTTTTGTAACTTGATGTGTATCTTTTCTACTGGGCTAAAACCTAAAACACTAAGGCTTGGGTAGCCTGTTTTGTTTTTTTCTCATGCTTTCAATAGAAAAAAAGTTGCAAAAAAAAAAAAAAAAAGAAATATACGTATAGTTTTAGGTAGAGAAATCAGAAGACAATTCAAGATTTCAAGTGTGCATATGTCCAGTGGTTGAGATAATTATTGGGTTGATGTCTAAAGAACCCTCTTTTTTTTTTTTTTGGGTCTAAAGAACCGTCTTTCATGTCTTACTATTTGAATGATAATTCTAATTTCAGATTATACATAAAGTTGGCAAAAAAAAAAAGAATTCTATATAAATTCAGAAAATAACATGGATCGCGAGACATGAACAGACGAGCCAAAGGAGGTTTATCAGTATTCAGCAGTGGGAACTGGGAAGTGGACAATGGTCTTTTTCTTTACTTTGATGCTTGTTTTATTTTGTGCCAACTTTATCTATGGCGCCGAAAATTATGAAGTTAAATTATACTAACATACAGAGAAAAAGTTTAATACGAAAAGTTCAAATGTTTAAACCTTTCCTCTTAATATATTCCAAGTTTCCATCCATAAATGACCTTTTTTACATAAATAAAACATCAGGGAATTATCAGAATGTAGTAATGTTATTTAAACCTTAGTAACGGTGGTTTAATTAATTTAAATCAACAAATGAGAAAGGCCAAAACATGGTGGGTCCCAAAAAGTCTCTCAAAGGTGGGTCCCACGAGATACCCTCTCACATTACTTGAGTGCTTAAAAGCAGCTGCAACGCAACTCTAATTGAGCATCCGAACAAAACAAAAAAGAAGAAGAAAAAAAAAACGCAAGTTTTCATCTTTTCACACTCCAAGAATCTATCTTTCCCCATTCTTACAAAAGTTTAAGCTAAAGAAAAGCTTCAAGCTTTTGCCTTCCACACCACAACATTCTTATCTCCTCCTCTGCCTCAACTAAAGAAGAATAAAAAGACTAAAGATATAAGCTTTTTTTTTGCTTCTGCCATGAAGAATGTGGCTATAGCGGCGGCAGCTTCTGCTCTGTTTCTTCTAGGGTTTCTTGTCTCTTCAGTCTCCGCCTCTGTCTCTTATGATAGCAGAGCCATTACCATCAATGGCGAAAGAAGAATCCTCATCTCTGGATCTATTCATTACCCAAGAAGCACTCCTGAGGTCTCTTTCTTTGATTTTAGTACTTAGACCTGTTCCAAAGTGTTGAGCTTTGGCTGTTCTGTAATCTCTCAGACACCACATTGTTTCTTATGCTGGATATGTATGTTTGTGTGTGTGTAGATGTGGCCAGATCTAATAAGGAAAGCTAAAGAAGGAGGCTTAGATGTGATTCAGACTTATGTTTTCTGGAATGGGCATGAGCCTTCTCCTGGCAAAGTAACTAAAAATCTCACCTTTTATGTGTAGTCAGTGATTGGATCTTTATTTCTTGTGTACTGATTCGTTGGATTCCACTTTAATGTTATTTTGGCTTCATCTGCAGTATTATTTCGAAGGCAACTATGATTTGGTTAAGTTTGTCAAGTTGGTCCAACAATCTGGACTCTATCTTCATCTAAGGATTGGTCCTTATGTCTGTGCTGAATGGAACTTTGGGTAAGTATTTATAGAGCTCTATGTCTCTTAGTCTTGAAATAGAAAGTTAATAAGGAGATAAGTTTGCCAGAATAATCTTTAATATGATTGTTTGTTTGTGTTTAATTTTGTCAGTGGGTTTCCCGTTTGGCTTAAGTATGTTCCAGGGATTAGCTTCAGAACAGATAACGCTCCTTTCAAGGTTAGACATGTTTTTCTTTTTCTAAGATAATCTAATCTTCATTTTGAAGTTATCAAAACTCACACTTGTTCATTGACTCTTGTGTGACTATTGAGATAACTCAGAAACATTGACACGTTTTTTTTGTTCTTTCTGAAGGCTCAAATGCAAAGGTTTACTACAAAGATTGTTAACATGATGAAAGCTGAGAGGCTGTTTGAATCCCAAGGTGGTCCTATAATCCTCTCTCAGGTAAACCCCTTTGTGTTTTAGTGATCCTATTATAGAGTGAGAATTTTTGACTGAGTCAAAATTATGTGTTTGTGACAGATTGAAAATGAATACGGACCAATGGAATATGAGCTAGGTGCACCGGGACGGTCTTACACCAACTGGGCAGCTAAGATGGCTGTGGGGCTAGGCACTGGTGTCCCTTGGGTCATGTGCAAACAAGACGATGCTCCCGACCCCATTGTAAGAGTTCTTTTGTCTTTCTCTCTGTGACATTTTTCTTCATTAGCTGTATCCTGTTTGCTATTGTCTCCCTTCATTCTTTTTAATGAAATCATTTGGATTAAATATTAGTATTCATTTAAGCTGCACATGCTTTGATGTTACTTCTTTTCATGTTCCTTTTTTGTTCTTTGACTATTATTACATTCTTCTGTCTCAAATAATGATATTCAATCATTTAAACACATGTGGATCCTTGCAATGATCAGTCTCTTTTCTCCTTGCGTATTTGTTAACTTGTTGAATCTATGTTTCCTCTCTGTGCCTAGATCAATGCTTGCAATGGCTTCTATTGCGATTACTTCTCCCCAAACAAGGCTTACAAACCCAAAATGTGGACTGAAGCCTGGACTGGATGGTAAAAGCAGAAACTCAAAAGTGAATCTCTTCTTCTATTATTGCTTCACCGTGATCTCAGTCTGTTTTCTCTAATGTTTCTACAGGTTTACAAAGTTTGGAGGCCCAGTTCCTTATCGTCCAGCTGAAGATATGGCCTTTTCCGTTGCAAGGTTTATCCAAAAGGGTGGCTCTTTCATCAATTACTATATGGTAAGGCTAAAGTGAAGCTCCTGTTGATTTGAGCTATTCCAATTCTCATACACTGGTTTATTACTCAGTATCACGGTGGAACAAATTTTGGTCGAACTGCTGGTGGCCCGTTTATTGCAACCAGTTATGACTATGACGCTCCTCTTGACGAATATGGTAAGCTTGCTAAATCTCATTTTTTCTTCTATTGACTAAAGATAGTAATTATTGTCCTCTTTATAATACAAACAGGACTTGAAAGGCAGCCTAAGTGGGGGCACTTGAAAGATTTGCATAGAGCCATCAAGCTGTGTGAGCCAGCATTAGTATCAGGAGAGCCCACGAGGATGTCCCTTGGAAATTATCAAGAGGTCCCAACTCAACGCCTTTTTAAATTTATTTCTTCGTTAATAATTTTTTTGCTTTGATCAACTTGTTAAAAACTTCTGTACATTTGTAAATGTGCAGGCTCATGTGTACAAATCGAAATCTGGGGCTTGTTCTGCATTCTTAGCAAACTACAATCCAAGATCTTACGCCAAAGTTTCTTTTGGTAGCAACCACTACAATCTACCTCCATGGTCTATTAGTATTCTCCCTGACTGCAAAAACACAGTGTACAACACTGCCAGGGTAAGAATGATAATCATTATATGCTTTTACTAGATATAACTATATGAGTAACAGATCATGGTTCTTAAAATGTTTCTTCTTGGTTTTGGCTTTAGGTTGGTGCTCAAACTTCAAGGATGAAGATGGTTGAGGTTCCTGTTCATGGAGGATTATCTTGGCAAGCATACAATGAAGACCCATCAACTTACATTGATGAGTCCTTCACAATGGTTGGATTAGTGGAGCAGATCAACACCACACGAGACACTTCTGACTACCTGTGGTACATGACTGAGTAAGTATCCATAGACCTTTCAGAATCCTCTGAATGCATTTTTGACTTCTTTACAAATTGTTTCTTTCTTTTGTTTTACAGTGTTAAGATTGATTCCAACGAAGGGTTCTTAAGGACTGGGGACTTGCCGACTCTTACTGTTCTATCAGCTGGACATGCTATGCATGTGTTCATCAATGGCCAGTTATCTGGTAAATTACTTTGTTTAACTAGTTTTAAGCATCACAAAGAGTAACTCGCTGGTCACATTTTGACATGTTTTTTGGCCTGTCTCTTATCCAGGATCTGCTTATGGTAGCTTAGACTCTCCTAAGCTAACGTTCCGAAAAGGTGTGAATCTAAGAGCTGGTTTCAACAAAATTGCGATACTAAGCATCGCTGTTGGTCTCCCGGTTAGTCCCTTGATCCCCCTAGCACCAAAACCTTTTCCTAATTGATCCATTGGCCAAACACTAAGTTAGACAAAGAGATGTTCTTAATCTTTGTGTTCTGATGCAATGCAGAATGTGGGTCCACATTTTGAGACATGGAATGCTGGAGTTCTGGGTCCAGTTAATCTAAATGGTCTTAATGGGGGACGGAGAGACCTGTCCTGGCAGAAATGGACTTACAAGGTACAGAAATAAATATATTATCCTCTGTTGGCTATTTTGTGTTTCTGTCACTATACTGACTAGTGATTTACCTTTTTTTCAGGTTGGTCTCAGAGGAGAGAGTCTAAGTCTTCATTCACTCGGCGGTAGCTCATCGGTTGAGTGGGCAGAAGGTGCATACGTGGCACAAAAGCAGCCGCTTACCTGGTACAAGGTAACACATCTCGAGTTTATCTTTCATAAAACAATATTGTTATGGACATCAAAAGTAGTTTCTGGTGGTTTAACACGTCTCCATTGGCTTGCTTCAGACGACATTCTCTGCACCAGCTGGCGACTCGCCGTTGGCTGTGGACATGGGAAGCATGGGAAAAGGCCAGATATGGATTAATGGGCAGAGCGTGGGACGTCACTGGCCTGCGTATAAGGCAGTTGGTTCTTGCGGCGAGTGCTCTTACACCGGAACATTCAACGAGAACAAATGCTTAAGAAACTGTGGAGAGGCTTCTCAGAGATGGTACCATGTCCCAAGGTCGTGGCTGAAACCAACTGGGAATCTACTGGTTGTCTTTGAGGAATGGGGAGGAGATCCAAACGGAATCTCGTTGGTCAGAAGGGAGGTGGACAGCGTTTGTGCAGATATCTATGAATGGCAATCAACGCTTGTGAATTACCAATTGCATTCTTCAGGAAAAGTTAACAAACCGCTGCATCCCAAAGTGCATTTGCAATGTGGGCCTGGACAGAAGATGACCACGGTGAAGTTTGCTAGCTTTGGTACACCTGAAGGAACTTGTGGTAGTTACCGTCAAGGAAGCTGTCACGCTCATCACTCTTATGATGCTTTCAACAGAGTAAGTTTCATGGATCTTTCTTTATTTGTTGCTGTTTTGAGCTCTGGAACGTGCTCTGAAAGCTGTTTTGTCTCTTGCAGCTTTGTGTTGGGCAGAATTGGTGTTCTGTAACCGTAGCACCTGAGATGTTTGGTGGAGATCCATGTCCAAATGTGATGAAGAAACTAGCCGTGGAAGCGGTTTGCGCTTAAAATCAGAACTGTTAAAGTGGTTGGTTACTTATATGTTGTGGCTTTTTATTCCGGTGGAAGTTGTACAAAAGGGACACAACACACACCGTTCAACAATTTGCAGAATTGTGATTTATATGTAAATAAGCTTGGGATGGGTTTGGTAACACTGTAATCCAAGAAAGAAGAAGAGGCGCATTGAGACTGGGAGAATCTTAGTCCATGTGTGTAGATTCTTTTCTAGAAACTTGAAGGCAAAACTGAGATTAGACTATTCTCTGAATTTTTACTTGGAACGTCTTTGTTATTGTTGTACTTAGCTGAGACATTCTCTGCAATTATCTCATTGCTAAACTTATGTAACGTTATTTAAATCATTTCAAGTCAGATATAATATGCGAATTTGCCTTGTGACACCATCCCATTCCCATGTGAACTACAGATTCGACAAGCATCCACTCACCCGGTCCTACGGACAACGCGCGGATGACAGCATCAAAGAGAATGGTTCTACTCATATTTGGGAATGGTGCATCACTGTCCACCTTGGATGCTTATTTGGATCCTCTTACTACATGAAACCTGGTTCCTTGTTCCAGCATGTAGGTGGAAATGTGAGAGATAAAATGCAACAGTAGTACCACTCGATTGTGTCAGGGATCTCTAGTTCGCTGGGACGAAATTAATATTACATACTGTGGTTTCAGGTCTCGAAAGATTACTGGTTTCGCTCGGTCCCCAACCTCCTGCTACTCAGAAAAAAAAACAGTAGTACCACTCTACTACTGTTCTGCCATGAATGTTGTTACTACAACTGCGCCGGTTTCATATTACTATGAAAGCTACTTGTGGATTTTCAAAACCTAGTTTATGTCTTTTACAACAGCAGAGTTTGTCAACTTGACAGTTTGTTTATCTGAGTTTCAACTTAATGATTTGCTAAAAGAATTAGAAAAAACAAAACAAAAAGAGCGTTACCTATATATGTTTCGAAATTAAAAACAGAGAAGAGACATACGTTCATTGTTTTCAGTCCGACCGTATTTGTCGAATGTTTAACTTAATGAAACTACTTCATCGATCGTTCTCGTCGTTCCCCAACTCTACTCTCCAAACCTTCCTTCCCATCACTCACCTATGCTCCAACGGTCGTCTCCAAGAAGCATTACTAGAGATGTCCGTCTTAGGACCCAACATGGGGTTCCACGATTACGATGCATTGCTGAACACATGTGTGAACAAAAGGGCTCTTAGAGAAGGTCAAAGAGTCCACGCCCACATGATCAAAACCCTTTATTTCCCCTCTACCTACCTCCAAAATCGTCTGCTCATCCTCTACGGAAAATGTGATCGTTTGCAAGACGCTCACAAAGTGCTCGACGAAATGCCTGAGAAGAATGTCGTTTCCTGGACCGCTATGATCTCGCGTTATTCTCAAACTGGACACTCTTCAGAGGCTCTCACTGTGTTTGCTGAGATGATGAGAGCTGATGGGAAGCCTAATCACTTCACTTTCGCCTCTGTTCTCACCTCTTGTTCTGGATCATCCGTGGGTAAGCAAGTCCATGGACTCATTATTAAGTTGAGTTACGATTCTCATATCTATGTGGGAAGCTCTCTTCTTGACATGTATGCAAAAGCTGGTAGAATCGAAGAAGCTCGCGAGGTTTTTGAGTGTTTACCTGAGAGAGATGTTGTCTCATGTACAGCTATTATTACTGCCTATGCGCAGTTAGGTCTTGATGAAGAGGCTTTGCAAGTGTTCCAGAAGCTGCTGAGTCAAGGAATGAGTCCGAACTACGTGACTTACGCTAGTGTTCTTACAGCTTTATCTGGACTTGCTTTGTTAGACCACGGGAAGCAAGTTCATTGCCATGTTCTGAGACGTGAGCTTCCCTTGTACGCTGTTCTCCAGAACTCTCTGATCGATATGTACTCAAAGTGTGGGAACCTCGCTTACGCTCGGAGGCTTTTCGATAACATGCCTGAGACTGAGAGGACATCTGTTTCATGGAACGCGATGCTTGTGGGTTATAGTAAACACGGGTTAGGAAAAGAGGTTCTTGAGCTGTTTGGATTGATGAGGGAGGGGAAGAGAGTAAAGCCTGATTCGGTTACTCTCTTAGCTGTCTTGTCTGGATGCAGCCATGGGAAAATGGAAGACACCGGGCTAAGTATATTTGATGGGATGATAGCGGGAGATTACGGGGTCAAGCCTGACACTGAGCATTATGGTTGCATCGTTGATATGCTTGGCCGTGCTGGTAGGATCGAGGAGGCGTTTGAGTTCGTCAAAAGAATGCCATCTGAACCAACCGCTGGTGTCTTGGGATCTCTTTTAGGAGCTTGCAGGGTTCATTTATCTGTGGAGATTGGAGAATATGTAGGTCGTAGGCTCATTGAGATTGAGCCAGAGAACGCGGGTAACTACGTGATTCTCTCTAACTTGTACGCCTCTGCAGGAAGATGGGAAGATGTAAACAACTTAAGAGCAATGATGCTGCGGAACGCTGTAACAAAAGAGCCAGGAAGAAGCTGGATTCAGCACGAGCAAACGTTGCATTACTTCCACGCGAATGATCGTACTCATCCGAGAAGGGAAGAGGTGTTGGCTAAACTGAGAGAGATACTGATGAAAATGAAGCAAGCTGGTTACGTTCCTGATCATAGCTGTGTGTTGTATGACGTGGATGAAGAGCAGAAGGAGAGGATGTTACTTGGCCACAGTGAGAAACTAGCCCTGACTTTTGGTTTGATTGCTACTGGCGATGGGATTTCGATTAGAGTTTTCAAGAATCTGCGTATATGCGTTGATTGTCATAACTTTGCCAAGATCTTCTCGAAGGTTTTTGAAAGAAAAGTGTCCCTGAGAGATAAAAACCGGTTCCATCAGATTGTCGGAGGAGTATGTTCCTGTGGAGATTACTGGTGACAAAAGGCATGTAATATTAGATTCAGACAAACATCTGTAGGAATGAGAAAGTTGATTTGATTCTTTTACTTTGTTACAGCTACGAACAGTACAATCATCCAAACATACAAAGACTCAAAAGTTCGCATCATTTTGCAAGATTTATCAGTTGGTTTCTAGTCGATCTTCACTGAAGAGTAGATCTTTCTCACGAACCAGAAGCAAGCGTAGAAACCGATTGTGCCAGTTAAGACGAAGAAGGCGTAAGAGATGATGATCATGTACCCGAAGTAGAGCATTCCCGAGACCAGTTTTGTGATCTCCAGCTTCGTGAAGAAGTAGAAGATCGAGTAGAGGAAGAGGTAGAAAGCAGAAGAACCCGCGGTTAAGTAAGCTCTCCACCACCAGTTGTAGTCCTCGCTGCAAAGCTGGAAGTAGCAGAGCACCACTGTGATCTCTGCGCAGGTGACGATCAAGATCAAGAACACTATGAAGAGGAACCCGAAGATGTAGTAGAACTGGTTCAGCCATATCGACGTCAGGATGAAGAAGAGCTCGATGAAGACTGCTCCAAACGGGAGGATGCCTCCGATAAGTATGGAGAAGACCGGTTTCATGTACCACGGCTGCTCTGGTACTTGCCTTGGGATCTTGTTTGTTTTCACCGGGGCTTCTATCGCTGGCTTCTTGTAACCAAGATAGCTACCGACGAAGACTAGTGGGACTGAGATGCCAAACCAGAGGCAGAAGAGGGCAAACATTGTACCAAAAGGGATGGCTCCAGATGATTGCTCTCCCCAAATGAGGCCATTCAGAACAAAGAAGATCGCGAAAAGGATACCGGGAAACATAAATGCAGTCTTCAACGTCATTCTCTTCCACTTGTTTCCTTTGAACATTTTGTGAAGGCGAGATGAAGAGTAGCCAGCGAATATGCCCATGAAAACCCACAAGAGAACCATGGCGGTCATAAGCCCTCCTCTGTTGGACGGAGATAAGAAACCCAGCAGCGCAAACATCATTGTAACAAGCGACATTCCAAAGATCTGAACACCTGTGCCAACGTAAACACACAACAACCCAGAGTTCACAGGTGGCCTGAAGACATCTCCGTGGACAAGCTTCCATCCAGTCTCTTCCTGAGCCTCATCTTGGGTCTCAAGCTGATTGTAGTTTGAGATGTCCTTGTAAAGAGTTCTCATCATAATCATGGCTACCATTCCAGAGAGGAATAGGACGATCATAAGTGAGTTTATGATGGAGAACCAATGGATTTGATCATCATTCATGAGAAGGTATGTGTCCCACCGAGAAGCCCATTTGATTTCACTCTCCTGAAGATTCAAATTCCGAAAAAATGTTTAGGAAGCCAAACAGTAAAGCAGAAGAAGTCTAAAGAAAATCTGTTTACCTTAAATGAGACATCATATGTAAACACAATTTCTTTTCCTTGCTCAACTTCTTGAGGGACAGTATTGCCTTGGATTAAGTTCTTTGTGTCCTTGTTGCATGTTGTTAGCTGAGGGTTGTTTTCATCCCATTCCTTGTACTCATGCAAGATACTATCCAAAAGACAAAGACCAGTTAGCTTATCAGGCAACTAAGTAAATGAAGTAATAACCACAAAAACAATACCTGTTAGGAGTAACTTCAAATCCAACAATTCTAGCAGAATCAGACTCTTGATCTCTGTGGTACATAACTCGGAAGCTCAAGTGATTATGGATAAAATATTTCTCCTCTTTGCTCTACAAAAGGCAAGTCACTTGGTATTAAAGAAACTAAAAAAGAATGCGAGACTGCAGAAACAGAGTTTAAAGACATACCCCTTCATAACTCCCTTTGAAGCCAACTCGGAAACCATGTTCATAAGTAGTTGACTGACTTCCATCTCTCCTTTGTCTACGTACAGCTACCGGAAGATTATCAAGAATCCTGTAAACATCGGTTAACGTTTACAGACTAATCAAGATATATCTAGGAGACACATATACAAAGAACAAGAATGCTATATATTAACTACTTACATATTAGCACGGTATTCATCATCAATCTTTTCCTTGAAATTTTTGGTGGACTCAGCGTCAAGTTTAGCACGGCAACCAACTTTGCAAGGCTGATCCTCCAGCATTTGAAACTGAAAATTTTCAATAGGAGAAAAAGTCAAAATCTGATAATGAAGAGGTTAATGTATCAAAGAAGTAGCAATCTAACAACAACTAGAGCCAAAATAATGGGTATTTTCATTTTACTTACAGTATAAACAGAGTTCTCAATGCGGTCTCCTCTGAGAACCTCCCCAAGATTCTCAGCATTGTTCACGATCTTAGGAGGCTTACAGTAGTTCAGGTAGTAGTAGTCATAAGGAAGTTGAGTCTTGGTAGAAGACAATTTGTTCACTTTCACATAAAGAGGATCACCCTGTTCCAAACCAAAAAAAAAAGACAAATCAAGAGCTGACAAGCCAAAGCCAAGTTGTTGCTAATAAATTTAGAAACGGAATCTGAAGATAATCAACTTATTCATATCAAATGAAGTTAATAAACTCCTTCAAAATGCAGATCACCAGCATGATGAAACAAAAAACTAAACTTATGACTCTAGCAAAGAAATCTAGATGATTTGTAGATCTCATAGATAGATTCCCAAAAAAGAGATTGAGACCATCAGTAGCACAAATGAAGGATCTTTAATGAGAAACACATAGATCTCTCTCTCTCTCTCTACATCCCATATTATCTATAAGCTTACACTTAACACGTTCAAGGACTCTTTCTCAGAAACGGTGGCAAAAAAAAAGATAAAAACTTTCCAGCAGATGAAGCTGAAATCACACGCTATATTAGAATACAACTCAGACCCATAAACCCTAGATCGATCTTCTCATGGAAAACGCGAGATCGGAAGAAAAAAACCGAAAAAAAGTTATTACCTTCTGGAAATCGCGAGGAGCGACTCCAGGGAGGTAGAAGGCGCGAGATAAGGAGAAGGAGAGGAAAGAGAGGAGGAGAGTGGCGTAGAATCGAAAGCTGCTTCCTTTCGTCTTCTTCATCTTTCTCTAATCTCCCAGAGAGCTTGTGCTGATGGTAGTTACCGGAGCAATTAGAGAGAAGATGACTTTTTATTTAATAAAGACACGGACGAATACGATGCCGTTTTTTGGCGTTTGTGATTGCTTTAAATTTGTACTTTTTGATCAATCAAGACTCCAGATTTTAATTTATTTTATTTACTTTTATGCAATTAGTTATGTTGGGAAACAGAAGAGAATATTTTGGGAATTTAAGAATTTAATCTCTCATGCATAAATATGTAAGGGAAAAAAATCAAAATACACATTTTAAGACAAATTTGTACCAAAGTTTAATGTGATTAAAAATGTTATTGCCTTCATGTCAAAGCAAAGAGAGATGATTGGGCTGCCAACCGAAGTTTTTTGTAAGCAAATGACTTTGATCTCAAGAAATAGCTTAAGCTTTAAGAATTTTTGCCAATTAGATCATTTGTTAAGCAAAGTTAGTTGATGACTACGATAAAAGGGATTAAGAAGAAATTTGATTTTTTTTAATTGTTCTGGTAAGTTTTGTCGTTATAGAATTTTATTATTCATTATAACAAGGTATTATTATTAGTAAATTTTATACAAAATTGTTCACAAAAGTTGAGAAACCATGTCAAAATATTTCATTTACAAAATCTCCCATTAAATATTAGGAAAATTACACCCTATAGCTACACAAAAAAACTCAAATTAGCTAACTAACTAAAATCCCCTTCTCTCTCTTCCATCCTCTTCCTATCTCTCTCTACTCTCATTCTATAAATCTAATTTTAGTTTTTTTTTTTTGCTATTTCACAAATTCTCCCAATATATTACCCAGTACTAATAATTTAAAAAAAAAAATCTCCAGCACCGAAAAAATATTAAAATTTTAAAGCCGCCGGGAAATGAATAGAAAAACCTGTCTGAAAAATTGTAAGAAGAGAAAAAAAAAAGTCTGTCTGAAAGTGGGAGAAACAGACAATGGAAATCGAAGGCGAAGACGGCACGAAGCTCATCCTGAAGCCCGGAGACAAATCCGTCTTCGGAAGAGGAGCCGGATTCACCACCGACGACTTAACAGTGTCACGCCGCCACGTCTCTCTCGAGCTAAAACCCTTCGCCGGCGGAACCGATTCCGATAGGGTTTCGCTCGAGGTTCTCGGGAGAAACCCGGTTTGGGTACGGAAACGCGAACCGGGCGAAAAGATTCAAACTTTTCGTAAATCTGAGACGGGAGAGATCAAGGCCGGCGATAGGTTCTGTGTATCGGGTCAACTCCCGATTTGGTTCACTCTGAAGAGTCGCGATGAAAGAGTTTCGGATGGTGAAAGTGGATTGGATTGTGTCGATGGTGATCCTGTTAAAGGTACTCACTTTCGCACTCTGCATCATCCCAATTCGTCTAATTTTGATATATTGATTCTGTTCTGTTTTGTTCTGCATAGTGAAGTTGGTTTATGTTTGTTTGTCAGCACAGTGGAACGGCATCGTATTGTCTGCATTGCTTATCTTTTCAATGCGTAGTAGAGTTTTGTTGGTGTTTAGTGTGTTTTTTCTGTGAGAATGAGTCCCAATGTTCTCTTTTTTTTGTCTGAATAGTGAATTGGTATATGTTGTCCGCACAGTGGAAGTAGTTTCTTTAGATCATCTTGCTATAAGAATGAGTCTCAGTGTGTAGCGTTGTACTGTGGTGTTGCAGAGTTTGGTTTTCTTGTGATTGGGAAAGAGTTTGATCAGTATCCAAAGAGTCGAGTTCGCGATGTAAAGCAATGGGAATGGTTTCTTGAGGATTCCACTAAAGGAAATAGCGATGATGAGGATGATGATGGAGGTAAGAAGGGAAGGAAGGGATTAAGGAAAAAGAGAAGAAGAGGGAAGAAAGGGAATGAGGAGGACGATGATTGGAGTGCGGAAAGCGAGGAAGATAAAGAGTTGATTGTCAAATCGAAAAGAGTTGTGAGTCCAACTTACTCAACTAGATCCAAGAAGACTAAGAAAGACGTAAACGCAAGTAGCAGTAGTAGTCGTGCTCCAAGTACACAGCATGGAAGCGTAGATATGGAAGAAGACGAAGATGATGAAACATTGGGAGGTTTCATTGTTAGTGATGAAGAAGCTGAGTTAGAAGAAGAGGACGAACCAAATACAGATGATGAAGAAGAATTAGTAGATGAAGATGAAGATGAGGATTAAAAGATGGAATCTCCTGAAACTTTTTTGACTACACGTGAAATGTAACCAAAGCTAATCTTCTTTTTACTAGAATTATTACAATCATTTGTTCATTTGTATGAATATGTGTCCATGTGTGAAATGTTTGATCGTATAATATAATGTTTTAATTTGTTGCACTTATTCTTTACATTGTTGTTTCTTTGGGGCTGATGCGCAAGGTCATGGGACACCACTAAGGATCCACGTTCTTCTCCTCATACGTGTGAGTTCCTCACGTCGCACATGTGAATAAATTACAAATTGGAAAAAAAAACAAAAAAAAAAACACAAAGCTGCTAACTCTTCTCCTCTCCTTCCTTTCTCCCTCGTCCTCATTTTCTGGCCTTCTCCTGCTTTTTTTTCCCTGGAAAATTCTTGTTTTCTTACGAAACATGAGCAACGAAGAGAACATCATGTCCATCGAAGCTGTTCATAATAGTGGAGGCGATTCATCTGATGCCTTAGGTAATTTCGTAACGTAAGAGTTGAAGAAAAAACTCCTATTTGTTTTTATCAAATCTTGTATAGGAAAATTTAGGAAAAATTACACATAGTTGTAAATTTTCTTTTTTTGAATTAAATTTAACATTCAATTCAAAAAAAAAAAAAAAAATTTGTAACATAAAAAACTCTCGTTTTCTATAATCCAACTCATGCTCGAGAAATGTTGACTCTCTTGATCATCCCACTAAACTCTGCTCTATCTTACATACGTCTGCCTCAAGTAACTTCCCCTGTTTTTACTTTCTTGCTCTGGAAGCAACAAAGATTAGGGTTAAAATGCTAACACCATTGTGATTTGTAGATCTTGTTCCAGAGGATCCTGCTCTTACCGAGGATCTTAAGGCAAGTCACTTATATCGTTAATCAAATCACACAACATGAGTCTTCTTCTGTTTCATCTGTTAATGATCTTTTTTTACCTTTGGTGTTAATAAATTACAGAACCTAACAATAAAGCGAATCTTTGATACGAAGAAACTCTCTCCTAAAGTTAGCAAACGTGTTCTGTTTCTCAAAGATATTCAGGTAATAATGTCTTCTCCTCCGTCTCTGACGACTATAATCTTGATTCTCTAAAAGAAGAGACTCAATGTTCGTTTTGTCAGGTCAAACACGATGAACTCGAGGAGAAGTTTCTTGAAGAAAAAGCTGCATTAGAAGCAAAATACGACAATCTCTACAAGCCGCTGTTTGATAAGGTGAAGATTTATGTATGCTATGTTGATTAGGATTATAGTTTTGGTTGTTATTTTCCTGAGGCTTACTGAGAACTTGCAGAGATATGAGATTGTGAATGGTGTGGCTGAAGCTGAGACAGAGAAAGGAGTACCTAACTTCTGGTTGATTGCAATGAAAACCAACGAAATGCTAGCAAACGAGGTTCAAAATTTTCATTTTGGAATATGTATGTTCATTAGCATAAAAGAGATTTAAAAAAAGAGAATATGGTTTTGGTTTATGTAGATAACCGAAAGAGATGAGGGAGCATTGAAGTATCTCAAAGACATCAGATGTTGTAGAGTAGAAAATAATTCAAGAAACTTCAAGCTAGAGTTTCTCTTTGATCCTAATCCTTACTTCAAGAACTCGGTTCTGTTTAAAACTTACCATGTGACCGATGATGATGATGATGGTCCTGTTCTTGATAAAGTGATTGGGTAAATATTAATCATCCTTGTTTTTACTTGGTTTTTAATTTTTAACTGATCTTTAAACTTCGTTTTGTATTTTTATAATGTGTAGAACGGACATAGAATGGTGTCCAGGTAAGTGTTTGACTCATAAGGTTGTTGTCAAGAAGAGGCCAAAGAAGGGGACAAAGAAAGTGAACAACATCCCCATGACTAAAACCGAAAACTGCGAGAGTTTCTTTAACTTCTTTAAGCCCCCTGAGATTGATGAAGTTGATGAATGTTATACAACCATGGTTAGCCTATTTGTAATGTCTTCTCTATTTTGATTTTGATACTGTTTCTTCATCAGGTAAATATATATATTCTTGCAGGTTGAAGAACTCCAAAACCTGACCGATCAAGACTATGACATTGCGTAAGCTTTTACTGTTTTAAAGTCTCTGACAACATTGACATATGTTCAAGTATGTGTATCCTTAAGTTTTGGTGTTTTTTTTGTTTTACAGTGTGACAATCCGAGACAAGCTCATCCCTCACGCAGTTTCATGGTTTACTGGAGAGGCTCTTGTTGATGAAGATGAATATAATGATGATGATGAGAATGATGACTAACGAGAAGAGAAGGTTTGTTTCAATAGTTTTTGTAAACTGAAAGAGGAGCGTCACAATCTCTAGTTTATATATCGTTTTATTTATTACAGATACACCAAGAGTTTCAAGAATCTCTCGTAATATGAAGAAGTGATTTTTAGAGAGAAGACTTCATGCTCCAAGCACTTAGGCTTAAAACATTAACATTCTGAGATCCATTGTTAAAAACAAAGAGATGTGTGTTTTCTCCTATTGCTAATTTTGGGTAAACTCTTGAGGTAATACATGTTTTTCCTCTCCCACCAAAACTCTCCACTATTGAATTATCAATCTACAAAACATAAAAACAAAAATTCCATTAGTAATAAAATAAATAAATAAAAAGCTCTAATTAATCTTGCGAGAGGACTCACCAAAGTCCTGAGAGAGATTGGCTGGTAAGGAGATACATCCAGAAATGCACCATATGATGTTTTATCATTCTCTTTGTCCAAACTCGATCTGCTTTGGTCACTACACATGACCACCACATGGTCCTTACTCTTCTGACTAGCTTTAAAGATTCTAAGATAAACCGATGTGTACTCTTCCAAGTTCCTAGAGGCCAGCACCATTAAACCGAATGGACCTAAACCGGAATTAACCGACAATGCATTCTTCTGGCTGCATATCAATTGTGGGTCGGTCCAACCCGGTTCAATAACATCTGCTTTCTCTAAACCACTCACCTTGAACAAAACCTCCACATCTGCTTGTGAAGCTGTGACCCCATGCACGTCAAGTAAAGATCCTCCTCCCTTCAAAACCTTGTTTTCCCACTTGACTTGCGTAGTACGTAACCTCTCTATTTCCTTAACCGGCCACTGCATCAGTCTCTTTCCTGATTCATCAAGCCATATCTTCCTTGGAATTGCCTAATTAAAACCGGTTAGTCATGTCTAAGTTAAACCGTAGGTGAAATAATAATCTCAGCTTGGTTTACCTGCAAACCGGCCCAACCCTTTTTGATATTATCCTTCTCCGGCGACGACTCGTTGACCCAACCCCACAAGATCCTCCGTCGGTTAACCGAGTCGTAAAAAGTCTTCGACGCGTAAAACTTACCGTAATCATACCTCGGAGCCGTAACGTCCTGAACAAAACCATCGTCGGGTACATACTGATCCCTCACTTGGTCGTACGTACCAATCGTGTAGTAATCGTGACTTGTGTCTGATAAACTCACTTTAAGCACGTGTTTCACGGACACACTAAACGACGACGTATCTACTCCGTGTGAAGTGGTTGTCCCGACCGGGAAAAAGTCAGGACACTCCCACATTCCTGAACCATCGTTGTAGTGAAGAGGCTTCGCCGACTGCTTCCAGCTGACGAAGTCGCGGCTCGTGTAGAGAAGAGCTAGTCCACGGCGACCTTCCTGGCTTCCGGTGATCATCCGCCACCGTCCGTTACGGCCGAGCCACGCGGTGGTCGGGTCGCGAAACGAGGTGGAGTTGATGTGGTTGACGGCGTTGGGCGTCACGAGAGGGTTCACCGGAGATTTGGTCCAGTGACGGAGATATGGGTCGGAGAGGTTTTTGGGTTTGGCTAGGTTTTGGACCTGGCGGTTGTTAACGTCGTTGCCGGTATAGAGAATAACGGGTTTGCCACTGGGGAGGATCGTGACGGAACCAGACCAGCAGCCGTTGATATCGGACGGTCGAGATGGTTTGATAGCTGGAGAATGTGGGGTCCAGTTAATGAGGTCCTTTGATGTTGCGTGGCCCCACACGATCTCGTTGACTTTCATGACGGCGCCATTTGGGTACCACTGGTAGAAGAGATGGTAGACTCCGTTGTATATCATAGGCCCTGTCCAAATACATAAATCACATAAACATAGATATCAATCTTTTTCTATACGAATTGATTCATAAAATAATATTGTGTGAGAAAAGTAACTAACCGTTAGGATCTTGTAACATCAAAGCCCCAAACATAAGAAAAATATGAGTGAAGAGATGTAAAATGTACACAAATTATTAGAGAAATGGAAAAATATAAAGATAACAAAATGAAACTGAATAAATTTGTTAGGTAGATAAGCATACCGTTCATCCAGTTTTTAGGAGGCTGGAAATGATAACCGGTCCGGTAAGGTTGATTCGTGATTCTACTGTGGGAGTGTTTCAAGGCCTCAATATTAGTAGCATTGTCAGCAAGAAACAAGGAGGCCAACAAGAAAATGGCAGTGTTACACCAAAGTAGATCAGCCATTATTTAGAACTCTTTTTATGTATTTCTCTGAGGTTCTATGTAGTTTTACTTCAAAATCGTGAAAATGTCCAATTTATAGGCAGCGAGGAAGGTTTTTTTGGGCGTGCTAGAGGTGGTGGTCCATATTTGGTAGTAAGGTTCTGTTATCTCGAGCCAAATGGCGTTTTCATGTTTGTTGAAATTAATATTAATTTTCTCCATTATAACTCGTTCAAGTAGCCTGATTTTCAATATAAACCTCAATACAATATATAGTTTTAATGATACTTTTCAGCGGTTTTGTTTGATGGACATAAAAATAACTGAAATTTAAAATGTTTTTAAAACAATACGTATGCTAAATAACTTATGCTCAACGGTGAAGAATGTTCCAAAATCTCATAGTCTTTTGTTGTCTCGCAACTGAAAGTATTCCCACTCAAACAACATGACTTAATGAGTGTCACTGTCTCATCATTGATGTGGGTATATTTCATGCTCCAAACACATAGGATTTAGACATCATCAACACTTTTGAATCACTTCGTCAGAAGCAAAGATAATGTACACTTTCCTCTGTTGCCAGCTTAAGATATAGTTTTGATATTTATGCATGCTTTGCCTCCCCCACCATTTATAGCTCCCCACTATTCTATAAAAGGAAAACAGATTGAGAAGTCAATTTGAAATTGAATAGGATTATACCTACAAAGTACAGTGACATGTGATTCTTCTTGAACTATCTTTTAGAACTCCATGAAAAAGACAAAATCAAAAGATCCTCAAAGTGCGATCTCCCCACTAAGTTCTCTCCCATAGCACTCATCACTTCTCCTAATCATTTTGGAGGTACGTTCCCATAGTGGGTCTTTGTAAAATCAAACTTTAATACGTTAACGGGTTCAGGGCTATCCATATACTATAACAACTAAAAATTTAACCATTGAGTCAATGTCTATGTACACGCGGGTATGATAGTGAACCTAGGAGCTTATCACTTATCAGACTCATGACTGGCAATTTCGTAATTAAGAAGGATTGCTATAGCTAAAACAACAATACTTAGGATCGGAATGAAAATTTTGGTCACTGATTAATAGTTAATACTATATGATGACTTGGTTCGAATTATGTTGAGAAGAACTAGGCACGCATACGTACTTATTGACAACTATTGTATTCGAGTTATATACGTCCGCGTCTATTCATATAAAGTCCACTATTATATTCGTTGGAACTTGGAAGATTTAGGCTACCGAGAATAGACTTTTAAATTTAAAATAGTAAACCAACTCTATGAGAAGTCAAATAAAATGTCATATAACTTGAAAATTATCTCAAACAAACAAATTTGACTCTATTTTGACAACCAAACAAACTGGAGCTTGTAAGATCTTCAAAATCATATCATATAATTAAATGCTCAACAAATGGAGATATGCATATATATGTGTGTGTGTGTGTCTATCTCCGCCGTATGTGATCAACTGATTTGGGCAGACTTCATGCTCCAAGCGCTTAGGCTTAAGACATCCACACTTTGAGACCCATAATTAAAGGCATATAGATGTGAACCTTTTCCTATTGCCAGTTTTGGATATACTCTGGATGTAATGCATGCTCTTCCCCTTCCACCGAAACTCTCCACTACTGAATTATCAATCTACAACAACAAAAATAATAAAAAACTTCCCTAAGAAATTTATAAGAAAAAGATTATATACTCTTGACCAGAGGCTAATTAAGCTATTTAACAAGTATTTCTTGGGGGTTCAAAGGATATTCCGAAAAGGGATGGCGTGTCTTTTCTTGACCTGCATGCGTTTTTTGACATTTCCTGAAAAATAGTAACATATACAAAAATATATGTGAAGTGGAGACTTAATTACCAAGGCTCTGAGGGAGAGCGGTTGGCGAGGATTAACATCCACAAAAGCTCCATAGGTTGTTTTGTCATTATCTTCCTTCAGTGAAGATCTGTACCAAATTCAACATCACCAAAAGGCCACATGATTAGAAAGTCAAATTTTAGATATTTCTTCAATATTTTCAAGATATTTCAATTTGACGATGTATATGACTTTTGAAAAGTTAAATATAAATATGTGACAAATTATTATCCTATATTAATGTACTTAATGGATAATAGGGATCTTGATCAAGGAAACGTACCTGCTTTGGTCACTGCACATGACCACAACGTACTTATTGCTATTCTGTCGGGCTTTGAAGATTCTAAAGTAAACCGATGTGTACTCTTCCAAGTTCTTAGATGCGAGAACCATTAAACCGAATGGACCTAAACCGGACTTAACTGATACATTCATCTGACTACATATCAACTGTGGATCAGTCCAACTCGGTTCTATCACATCCGCTTTCTCCAAATCTCTCACTTTGAACAAAACCTCCACATCTGCCTGTAACAATCAGAAGACTTTTTTTTTTTTGTTCAAACCAACTTTCATTAATAAAACTTAGACTCCATCAATGGAGGAATTGTTCAACAGAAACAATAACACAGCCACATTAGCTAAATAAACCGCTGCAAAAGCAAAACGGATAACACAAACATAGATAAAAGCAAACATAACACACAAGCAACTTAAAAGTGAAACACCATGAATGCTACTGAGTGAGATGAAGCCACGGGAATTGGAGAACACGTTCAGTGAACTGTTACCCGAACATGCTGCAGCAACAAATGCATAGAGAGCAGCAAGAAACTTGGCTACAGAGGTGATCAAGCACCATCTTGATGAGCCTTGAAATTGTGAGGAACTCCACAACCATAATGAGGTGTAGAGTTGCAAGAACCACCACAGCCAGACAAACAAGTCTGAAACTACGAAGCCAAGGTTGGCTTTTTTAAATCCATCGCTTATCTTTTTGAGTTGTAGACCTGAAACATCAGAGAAGACTACCAACACACAAATATATTGTAATGAGCCCAAAAAGATATTTCGAACAACAACCTCATGCCGAGGTAAGTGAACCTCATACTGAGGTAAGTGAACCTCATACTGAGGTAAAGGAAGGCAAAACAAATGCCTAACAGCTTCGTACTGAGTTAAACAATGACTACCAAGAAGCATAAGGTCCTCATACTGAGGTAATGTTCGTGAATGGTTTCTTATACGGAGGACAAGGAATCCAAATCTAAGGTATGTTCCATCCCAAATAGAAACATCTAGACGGATCACAAGGGTCATACCTTTCCAAGTTCTGCCTAAGAACAGGAAGAAAAAACGAATTTTTCCCCATATGAAATTATAGATCTGAAACCTGTAACCATCGGTAGGGAGAAGCAGAGGCTTGACAAGGTTCACTCCAAGAGAAACAATCAGCAAACAGACTGAGTCGGATGTTGTTGTACAATGAAGAGGGGACCTCGCAGCTGCTAAGGTGAAACAATGGCAGGGGAAAGAGGACAGATCCAGTGTGACGAGAGTGACAGAAGCGTCGGGAGGATCAGGAGGGTCGGGAGCAGAGACCCCAGCGAGTAGATCTAGAGGAAAAACAAACGGCGGTGGCTCAGGAGGTGGGGGAAGGAGCAACAGTGACTCTGAACCCCGAAAGAGCAGCATCAAACCCATGGAAGAAAGGAAGAGGAGGGAGACAGAAGAGATTCTCACCGGTGGGCGAGAGGCCACACCGTCGGCGGCAGATTAAAGTAAAAAACCCTAATCGCCTTGGAGTCGCATGTCTGCGGTTTTTATAGAAAGTGACTTAATCAGAAGACTTTTAAAATCCAGAATTTTCTAATAATAATTAATTTCTTAAAAATATATAAAATAATCGCACCTGTGCAGCTGTGACACCATAGACTTCTAGTCTAGATCTTGAATCTAGAACTTTGTTCCGTAAGTTGACTTGATTCGTACGTAATCTCTCTACTTCCCTAACCGGCCATTGAATCAACTGTTTCCCGGACCGATCAAGCCAAATTTTCCTCGGAATCGTCTAATATAAAAGAAAGCGAAATTTTATTAAATACCTACCAAACTATGCTTTACTTTAGTTTAGTCTAAACTGAATCTAAAAAAGTTACCTGAATACCGGACCAGCCTTTCTCGACATCATCCTCAACCGATGATGACTCGTTAGTCCAACCCCACAATATTCTCCGATTCCTGGCCGAGTCATAAAACGTTTTCGACGCATAGTACTTTCCGTAATCGTATCTCGGAGCCGAACTGTCCATCTTAAAACCCTTGTCGGGTACGAACTTATCTCCAACCCTATCGTACGTACCGAGAGTGTAATAATCATGTTTCGTGTCGTCCAAGCTAACTTTCAACACGTGTTTTAAAACCTCATTAGGTTCACCAAAAGACGACGTTTCCACGCCTTTGGAACCAAACCTAGTCACGGGGAAAAAATCAGGACACTCCCACATTCCACTTCCGTCGTCGTAGTGTAACGGCTCGGTAGATTTTTCCCATTTTAGTAAGTCTTTGCTCGTGTAAGTGATCGCTAGTCCACGACGGTGGATCTTGCTTCCGATGATCACTCTCCATTTCTTGTCGTGGCCAAGCCACGCGGTGGTTGGGTCACGGAACGAGCTGGCGTTGATGCCGTTGACGGCGTCAGGAGCCATCAGAGGATTTAACGGCGACTTGGTCCATTCTACGAGATATGGATCGGATAGATTTTTAGGTTCAGCTATGTTTTGGACCTGTTGGTTCTTGGGGTCGATTCCGGTATAAAGGATAACCGGTTTGCCGTCGGGGAGAATTGTAGCCGAACCGGACCAGCATCCGTTGATATCGAACGGCTCAGATGGGAAGATGGCTGCAGGATGTGGGTCCCAGTTGATTAAATCTGTTGACGTGGAATGGGCCCACACGATGTTACCCCACACGGCGCCTTTCGGGTTCCATTGGTAGAAAAGATGATATATTCCTTTGTATATCATAGGGCCTGTATACATTGAAATGTTTATTGCATGAATACATGTAAGCCTCGTGGTGCAGCGTAATAAAAGGTCGACCAATACATTAGAAAAATCAAATATACGGTTGGTATGTTAACTTATTGGTATATTTAATGTTTCTAAAAAATAATAAAATGCTAGATTTTAGGGAAAATGATATGTCTATTGGATAGGAAGAGTTGACTAAAGCAAGAGGAGAAAAAAAACTAACCATTTGGATCTGCTCACGGCCAAAGATCAACCCAATTTGTCCAAGCAAGAACCATAAAGAATGAACAAAAGGTTAGAGAAATGAACACAATATGACAGTGAGGTTGAGATTGATATGGTAGTATTAAACGTACCGTTCATCCAGTTTTTGGGTGGTTGAAAATGGAAGCCGGTCCGGTAGGGCTGGTTTACAGAAGGAGATTTGATGTTAGTGCTTTGGGTAAGTCTCTTGTAAACATGGTGTGAGGCTTCGAGATCGACGACATAGTTACTAATAATTAAGGTGAATAACAACCAAACTCCAATCTTGGAGTTAACTTCTTTGGTCATTGTGTTTTTACGTTTTTTTTTGTTGATGGTTGTTGTTTGAAGGACTGTAGATCATGTGAAATTTATAAGCAAATGAGGAGGGCAAGCCTGTCAATATTAAGAATTGGATATTATATTTGCAAATCAAGTTTTCTTTGTTTGTTGGCTTTATGTTAATAATGAAGGTTCATACTGCCATAAGTCAGACATCTAAACAAGTTGTTTCCAACAATTTTCGTTGTTTAAAAAAGACTCTTAATTAAATGGTTTAGGACTTCGTACCAAACTCTTAGAAACCATATCGGCACATACAATTTGTATGGTGTAAAAGAAAGATGATGTTTTGTAGAATTAAACTAAAAAATGGTAAACATTTGTATAGAGTAATTCGAGGAAATAAAAGTTAGCAAAATTTGAAAATGATTTTTTTTGTACGTCAGAGATAATTTTTGTTAATCTAATATAATCTTAGCTATCAGCGAATTTGGGTTACATAGTAAAACCAAATTTGGATAGGTGACATAAAAATTTGGATTGGTGAAACTATAAGTTTTAGAGAAGTTTTATATAATAATTGTTCTATCCCATTCCGTTAGTCAACTAATATTATCTGGTTTGCGAAGGCAAGCGCAACGTGACAAGTTTAATGCTCGAGCAAGGCATGGAGAAGAGAATGGGCTAAGAGAATAGGTGAGAAAAAGTCAACTATTTTGGGCTATCAGAATATGCTTAGTCTAACATCTCGAGAATAATATCATATTTGACCGTATTCCGGTACAATATATTGGTATTAAGAAACCTATATATTCAGTACAAAACGATAATAATCATAATAATCCAACAAATAACAAATTTGGTGATTCACACGGAAGTCTAGAAGTCAAAACAGTTCATAAGAACGTGTCTCCGCTCCCACCATCCGATCATACACGAGGCAAAAAGATTAGAAAATGAACATATGAAAAAGTGATTAAATGTTTGAATACAAAATAGTGGAAAAGTCAAATTTTGGACTCTACCTTTGTCCCTTTGTAGTATGCTCCTTCACATTTCAATACAACTTTATAGTCTTTTGCATACCAAAAACAGATAGTACCATGTCCCCTAACGTATCCATATAACACACCAATCCGAATCCTTTTTAACCACTAATACATCGATCTATTGTCAAACAAATCCACTAATACCTTTGGGTGACAGCTTTAACCACGCATAAGAGGAATTCCATTCAGTGCGTATATTCCGATTACAAATATCTTAACGAGTTTAACTAGTTTGTTTAGAACAAGACCAGTCCAAAATAATAATGATTATTGTAAAATTTGGATTAGTTGACGGTTAACCAATATAGAAAACAAAAGTAACCAATGTGACAAGTCCAAAACCATTATTGTTTGCTGTTGGCCGCGGCATGCAATAGAAACTGCTGCTCCCAAAAACATGTGTTGCTCTAAGTCTATTTGGTGAAAGTCATGCGAAAAATAGAATTAGCCTAAAATAGCTGATAAGACTGATAACTTATCTTGCTAAACAAGTTAAATATGCAAGAGATATTGTAGGTGGTTGTATTGTCTTTTGATTCTACTATAGCCAATTTTATTCAAAATTTATCGTTAGACAAATGGTTTTACTATCATATAAGTATATAACTGAATCTACACTATGATGGTGAAACGATATTCAATTTACTCTGTTTAGTCAAAGTAAATTTATGTAAAAAGCTATTTTATTTTCTCTGTGTTGTTTAACTAACTCAACCAAATTGCAACTTAAAGAAAATACACGCATTAATGGTTAGGTTGTACATGGCATCTCGCAATATATACCTAAGGGTCGTGGGTTCGAATCCATCGTCCTCAGATTACCTGTGGCCAGGTGATAATGGTATCTAACTCCACTTGCAAGCGACTGGGTTTGGCTGGCGCCGGTGATTAGGCCCCCGGGAATTAATCGGTTGGATCATGGCCCGCCGGATAATCGTTTGGTAAGTCAACCGAACCATGTACCTTATTCGTCTTACTAGAAATTTTATCCCAACAACAACAAAGCATCATCTAATCATTTTTAAATTGACGTGATATATTATATGTTACATGCTTCTGTTTCCACCCCATACGAAACATGTGACGTATAAATTAAGCTCATTATTAGCAGAAAAGATAGGAAGATATTTGCCCTTTTAAAGTATTATTAATATATAGAAAACGGCAGATGGCTAATTTTGACTACAAGAACATTATTTTTAGGAGAAATAAAATGATATTTTATTAACAAGGTCCCATAATTTTGTTTCACATTGATTTAACAATCACCTACAACCATTTTATAGATTTCTCAGGGGATCAAAGTTGACTACATGTCGATCGATTCCGTTTCGAGGAAAAACATACACAAGCAAAGCTGTAAAGGTGTTTAAATAGCATAAAATATCTCCGTATGAGATATGCGGAAAATTATAAATATGTAAATCCTACTATATAAAAGAGACTATTTTAGAGGCTTCCAAGATGTGCCACATGGGCAAAAAAATTCCTGGCCAATCAATCTGCCATGTTATCCCAGAGTGGGCTCCAGCCCAAAAAATTGGAAAAAAAAGTCACGTGCTGGCCCAGCCTCTTACGTATTCATATATCCTAAGTATATTTATATAAAAAAATTATGATTTCGTATTATCATATTGTTTGTTCTTTTTTTCTATTGCTTCAATTCACACAAAAATTTCAAATTTGTATCCCGTTAATTCATGTTAGACAGTTATAACAGAAAGGCAAAAAGCACTTCTCCTCCATCATGAAGGCAATTAGCACCGGCTGCAATTACGGATTGTTTCCAAAATTTTGTTTTCTCTCATTAATACATATATCAACAGAATATATGAAATAAATTCATTAGATTGCATATTTGATACACACCGCTTACCAACCTCATCTCCGCTTAAGATTCACATCATCTTCCACTAAAAACATTGGAACGAGAAGAAAGGAGGAGACGAGTAATAGTCGTAACTCACTCAATCTGTGGATTTCCACATTTCAAGAACTCTCTCTTACACTTTCTCACGTTTTAAATCTTTCTTTCGTTTCAGGGCTGGCTTCCTCAACACAATGGTCAAATCAAACAACAATGATCCTCCACCTGTTGGAGGTAAATCGAACTTACAACTTTTTAATTTTTTTAATAATCCAACGTTTTTTTTATATAGAGATAGTGAGTTTTTTAAAATCATTTTTTATACAGATAGCAAGTTTATTGTTACAGTTATGGTTCTTAGTAGCAAGAACATCTTAGTTTCAAGGGTAGTAGAACATCAGACCTTAAAACTAGCTAAATTATAAAAAATTAAAAAAATATGATATTCATAAACCTTTGCATCTTTTTTTTTTTAAAAAAAAAATTGATTACGTAACCAACATTGCATGATGTCACATTCAAAATTATGGTTAGTTTTTATTTTGTAGTTTTATGATGATTACAGTACTATACATAATGAGAATGAATAATGTATATATATATATATATACAAATCTTGTCGTTAGTTTTTTGTTAAAGTTATCAAATATACTAATATATATATATAAATAAAATAGTCTAAGTGCAATGTTTTTTAACGGTACCAACAATTTTTAACCGCTTAAACTTTTCATGTTAGAGCTCGAATGCGAAAAATCAATTCGGAAAATAATAGTAGAGAGTTTAAAAATTTATTAATTTATAGAGATATTACTTTATAAAAATTCTCTTATATAAATTTCATATTTTAAGATATATTTATCTATACATTCAAATTATTTTTCAAATAAACCAAACACTCGAAAATATCAAATACTTAACGAACTTGGGCTGCCCTAGGTTGGGCTTGCCCGAATTGACACACCTCAAACATACAACCTCAAGCGTCAATATAAGATAATTTGGTTAAATTTGCACTGCCTAAGATAACAAATGACCCTTCTATTTTACCCAAAAAGGAGTGCAAAATGATCTTTTGTGATGAGTTTATTCAAAAGTTCAAGACTGATACACAATTTTTAAAAATCAACGATTATCATTGGGTCACATCAACCTACATATACATACTAATGTTAATTTAAATCATAATGTATTAGAGACAACAAGTTAATTGTTCCAATTGAGGTTCTTAGTTTTTAATACTTAATTAAAACTCTTATATACACACTATTGACTTATCAAGTTCTCTGTAGATTACAATTATTTAATATATTTGTGTATTCTTCATAGTTATAACTTTATATATTAAAAATATTCTTCTTTCCAATAACAGAATCATCAAGTTCGAACACTACAAAACATAAACATGGACGGCCGCTAGGAATACGGAAAAAAGTGAAAGGTACACACAAAATTAAATGAGTGAATCCAGCAATGTTCTATGTTATTTAATTATTAAATTCGATGAAAATTTAAACCTACTATCAAACCTACCAAAATAATTAAAAATTAACACCTCTAAATACCCATGGTTCAAAAAAATATAAGAATTATTAAAAATGGACAATACAAAATAATTCTCATTCTTATGTGTGCAGAACATGCAGCCGAAGATCACAACTATTGGGGCAACACCCTCGGACCGCAACCAGTAATCGTTAGGATCATTAGGATATGGCCCATCACAAATCACACAAATAAAAATGCTTTCCTAGGAACAACTTTCATTTGTCTCGACATCCAAGTTTGTCTACAAAATACTTACTTTTAATTGTTCCAACTACATTTCAAATGATTGCTTTTAACCACTAACCAGGAACAAAAATGGAAGGAAGGGTGCCTATTTCTACGTCTAACACAATGTAGCAACAGTTCGAGGAAGAGAAAATTTATCACATTAGATATTTTAATCTTCTTCCCAATAACCGACGGTACATGCTTACCGTTCAACCATACATAATCAATATCAATGAGACAACAATTATTACACTGATTCAAGAAAACATTCCACCGATTCCTTCATACATTTTCCGGCCCCAACGCTATCCCCAGTTGATCAGCTTAGCAAGTGCAACCAATTTACTCCCGGGTAAAAAAAAACATACATATCTCACATACCAATAAATTCTCTATTTTGGTCACTAAAAATCAATTATTCCCACAGATGTTGTTGGTCGCATATGCCTCATCCAAGGAAGTGATTTATATAACCACAACATAGATACAAAAATCATCATTGGATTCCGTTTACACAGGTACTAACATTTTATTAAATAAAAATTGGTTTCCACCTAAACAAAATGTAATACAATAATTTTTTGTAGATCCAAATTGGTACGTCTAACTTTCTGGGACAAGGAGGCGGCTAATTTCAGGGAGTTAAATCGCATATCTACCAGGAAAAACCAAATCGTAATCATCACAAGTATCATTCCACGGTTACATGAAGGTAATAAATTAAACATAAAGTTTTTGTCAAATAAAATGCTTACAAATATTTCACTTTTTCAGGGAAACTATCACTCACAACCACACCTGGATCACGCTTCTACTTTGACAACAATATTGATATCATACAACGCTTCCAAAAGAGGAATAAACTACTATCCTAAGCCTGATAGCAAACGACACCCGTCAATTTTTTAAAAATTTACGTTACCGCTTCCTACGTCAATTTATTATTAAAACTAACTTTAGTTTAAAAAATGAAACAGATGACGCGCTTCCACCGTCTTCACATTCTAAAAGAAACAAAACTTAACTTACACTTTCAGAAACAAAAAACTCCAATTTTAATTTACCGGTACTTTAATTAAACATGTAATCCGCGCGAAGCGCGGACACCGACTCTAGTTGATGATAACAAGTGATATACTTCTGTTTCAAGCGACAACAGTCAGCATACGTTATTTAGAAAACTTGCGTCTTTGAGTAAAAAAACATTGACGAAATTACACATATTTTGAAAACCTACATCATTCATATGTTTCTTTATGTTACTTATCTGTCTTTAGTTTGACATTTTCAAAAGTTTCCCTAATTTCAGAATATTTTGTTCTTTATACATATCGAATACAGTGAATATAAGAAGATTAAGTCGACCATTTTCAAATCCAATAATGGATTATTAATCTTGACATGCTATAGAAAATAAAACCGTGGTCATGCATGATCTAATAAATAAATGACGTCTCATACATGATACAAGTATTATTTTCTCTAAAACTGATGTCTCTAAAACCGGAGTATCTATTCCGGATCAGACAACCAATACAGGAGATGAAACGGATGGAGTCTCAGGTACGAAAAGGATTTAGATAACATATCTGATAACCGAATCCAAATCGGCTCCAAGATAGACCAGCTGAAAGAGCAGTACGTAGAACAGTATGTGGTGGTCTCTTCGTTTCAATGATTGATTGCAGAGAAGAACGCTTTGGCGGGGCAAACGGATCGAAGAGCCAAGCTAAGAAGCTGTGTATGTGTCCTCCTGCTCAACATTTTTTTAATTACCTTTTAGCAGTCTGTCTAATAACTATTTGTCATCATGTGTCTTATTCATCAATTCATTATTCTCTTAGAGGAGGCTAGATGCTCCAATAATTAGTTTATAATTAACTAGGGTTGGCCCGCCCTACGGGCGGGATATATTTTTCTTATGATTTAAATTATTATTTTTATAAGATTTTGTAATTTGTGTTTTAGGGTTGCATTTGCAAGAGATATGTATATAATAATTTTTGTTTTTAAGAAAATTTTAGATGAAAAAAAATTATATGTGGTAAGATATATTTTGCTTATTTACAATAATTGTTTCTATATTAAAGAATTATGGCATTAATATATGGGAAAATCTCCAAAATAACACCTTTTTAAGTTTATATCACAAAAACAGCACTCAAAAACTAAAATGACCAAAATAGCATTTTATCTTTTGAAAAATTTAAATTTTTTTATTTTTCAAAATTTGAAATCTTATCCCCAAAACCTCACTTCTCAACTCTAAACCCTAAAACCTAAACTCTAAACCCTAAACCCTAAATTGTAAACCCTAAACCCTACCCCTTGAGTGCTATTTTTGTGACTTTTGACCTTGAGTGCTAGTTTGGGAACAAAAACTTGATTTAATACTATTTTGGTCTTTTTTTTCCTAATATTAATTCTTGTATAGATTAAGTAAATATTTTCTTATTTAATCTCATACACTTTAGAGTTCTCGATTTAAATTGAACGGTTTTGGGATATTTTAAATTCTCTGTGTTACAATTGAAATAAAAAACAAAGAAAAACACGCTGGTTAAATATTTAATTGGTTTAAAGAGAATCCTGGACAGCTATCCTAAAAATATTTTAATTGTATGTTTTCTATCCCCTTTTACAAAAAAAAGTTCTCTTTTTAACTTTCTATATCGTTACCTCTGTATACTTTATAACATTTAATTTCTGCAATTACTTCTTTAAATACTTAACATGCAGATTTTAATACTTTACATTTCCATTTCAATCTTTTGTTTTAAAAATATATACTACAGTTAATATTTCTACACAGCTACATCATTCACAATTTACATATTGTAAATTATGTATATAAACAAAACAATTTTTCTATACTTATTTAACTTCATCCACTGCCGCATTGATCACATAAAACCCTCAGACTTACAAATCTGAATTGATCATGGGTCTTAAGAGTTAAGATGGAGAGCAAAGAAAACCTGCAAATATCACAGAAAGTTGTTATGCTGCAGAGAACCACGTAAACCTGCATACCTTAGTAATAAATAAATAAATATATATATGTTGAGATGGCATTAATTTGTTTATACACTAACGGTTCATCCATCATGTTATGTTTAGTAGCTTCCACAACGTGTGTGGTCAGCTTGGCATGGCTAGCTAGATTTGAGTTAGTTCCCAACAATCTTTTGGCGAAGTTATATAAGCAATGGCAACTTTCTTGACTTGTAGCAAACACCCACTGCACTAAGCAGTGCAAGCCTAACTGAGATGGATGGTTGAATGTTGCAGTGAGTAAACTAAAAAATCAACATAAAATTGTTGTGGTTTTACCTTATGCATCTGAAAGAGAAATTCATGTGGACTCTTTAAAAATCAACCATTAAGGTTTCTAAGGGAAGCTAAAGAGCATTATTGGGATCAATGTGCTTGTTTAGTTTGCTGAATCAGATGGACTAAAACATCAACTGCAAGAAATACGGTAACACATTCATCAAGCTACAATAATTAACTATCATTAGTCCAAAAATACTTCACATACACTTATCTGCAATGCAAAATCCAATTAAAAAATTTTCTCCACAAACAGCCCCTCAGAAGATTGTTATAATACTTCTGATCATCTGGAGCATCAACTTTTAAGGATTCTTTTATTCTACAATATAAGTGGATGGAAATGTAGTATCTGAAACGTAGAAAAAAAAAACAAATAATATAGATCTTTATAAAGAAACATGAACTCAAATTCCTAGGCGAGAAAGAAAACCTAAGTAGTATCTATATTGTTTGACAACTATATTGCATCTTTCTTCTCATATATATCAAAATACATGCAGTCGTTATATTGTGCTTCTCTTCTTCCTCTACAAACTTTGACCCTTTTCGAGATTTTAAATAGAGATTTTGGTTTTCAAATAGACTCTAGACTAATTAATGGTACATAATTGCATCTACAACAAACAATAGCACAACTAAGACCATACAGGTTATTATAATTTTGATTGAATGGTCTGTAAAGATTACAGAGCAATATTTTGTATATCATTGCCAAAGGTTAAAGATGTATATTACTCACCATGATCTGCATCATTTCTCTTCATTCTCTTGTGCATTCATATCCTTTCGCCGCAAACGTCTCCAATCATGCCAAACCGTACAAATTCATGGGGGTTTGCTCTGTCAGATCAAATACATGTATTGTATAACAACCATGAGCTCACAAAGAAAATACAATTATCATAAAATCAGGCAAAAACAATCCAAGATATAAAGTTTCTGCCTTTTCATGATAAAATTCAAAACAAAAAACACTGACATGTTCTTCACTCATCAGCTGTTTAAGTCTCGTATATATAAATTCAAAAAAAAAATCTGCAGCTACAAAGATTACTTAGAAAGACTAATCTTACACAACCTTTCAGAACCTCCATTGTTGGTGAAACTAATCAGAGCTTCCAGCTAACAACGAACCCTAAAGATTCACGGTGGCAACTCGTGAAGCAGATAGAGGTGAGTAAAGCAACTCCGCTCCAAACGCGGCCTGATTAGCGCCTTCTCCGCTGGCGAGCGTTTGATCTGCAATTTTAAGCTATTTGATCATCTAAAAAAAAAACATACACGAAGAGTTTAATCGGATTGATCATGTATAAAAACAACTCACATTGACATCAATCAAGAGCATGTCGACCCACATCAACTCCCCACCGCGTTTCACATTCTTCGCCTCCCAGAATCGCAGAAGTCGAGCTTCAACAGCGGATGAGCACTTGCCGGACTTGAGGTCTGAGAAGAAAACCCTGGGAGTAGACATGACAAATCTAAAGCGGAATCTATAGGAGTAATAAGCAAAGAAGAAAGATTTGGTGAATCGAAGATGAGAGATACGATGTCTATTTATACAAAAATCTCACCGCCTATGCAACGCGACGACCGCATTGAAGGCACATCGTGGAGGTAATAATAAATGGGAGTTAAGTCTCGTCTGAACCGTTACCGGAATCGCAAATCAGGACGGAGGCGATGGTGTAATCGCGAGACGCGATCTAGGGTTCTTCACTTACGGGCCTGGCAAATGAAGCCCAAATCAAAAGCGCGAAAAGGAGTGAAGAAAGCGCGGTATGTGGAGAAGCGCGACACGCGTCAACTCTATATCAAAAGAATTTACACGTGGACATGACGGGAGAGACTCAAACATTCTTTTATATAATTAGATGTGTTGCTTGCATGCTAAATTGCCTTCAAATCCAAATAAGAAAATAAATACTCCCTCCGTTTCATAATAGATGAAGTTTTAGTACTTTGCACACATATTAAGAAATTATCTTTTTAAACATAAAATCATTAAAATATAATTTTAAACTAATTTATTTAATTATAAACAAAAATAATAAAAACACAATTGGCTACACAGTTTTTGATAAAGTTAAAGTTACCTAGATATGTGAAAACATCATCTATTGTGAAACAAAAACAATCACCTAAAACATCATCTATATTGAAACAGAGGGAGTATAAGAGAACAAAAAAAGTGTCAATAAATATTAAAATAAATGTTAGACTCTAACTCTGACCAGTAACCAGGAACATTGAGAACAGATAGAAAAAAAATGGACAGAAATAAAATTATAAAAATGAGGAAGAATTATTATTGCTTATCATATTTAAGAGGAACTAATTATATTTCTCTACAATAAAAAAGAAACAAGGAAGAATGGAAATGAAAAACTTTTCTGGTAAAAAAATTTAAAACATTAAAAAAGTACATTATTCCTCTGCACTCATTGGTCACCATTCATAACTTAAGTCTTGCTGTATACGAAATAACCCTAGCGATCTTCTTCTTCGGTCATGGCTGATTCATCTCTAGCGATCAATAATGTTTCTTTGGTCAAAGGAACAGGCCATGAAGGAGACAGTTCCGACTCTACTCTTAGACCGTCGGAGGTGCTCCTAGGGACTACTATTAAAGATAATCCTTCAGCGTTCGATGCGTGGATTTCCCTAATTGAAGAGACAGAGAGGATAGGTCAGGACTGCATAGCAAACATCCGGAAGGTGTATGATGCTTTTCTTAGCTGAGTTTCCTTTGTGTCATGGCTACTGGAAAAAGTATGCTGATCATGAGAGTGAAACGGACAAGGCCTTGTGCGTTTATCAAAGAGCAGTGGATGAGTTGAAGTATTCAGTGGATTTCTGGTTGCATTATTGCACTCACGTCATAAATACATCTGATGATATAGCATTCATCAGAGAACTCTTCGAACGAGTTTTGGAGTACGTTGGAACTGATTATCTGTCATCTCCACTATGGGATAAATACCTTGAATATGAGTCTACACTGCCCAAGGACTTTAGCCGTCTTGCAATGATTTACACCAGAAATATTGGAGAATCCTATTCATAGTCTTGAGAGATATTTCGACAGTTTTAAAGAATTAGCTCAAGCATTGCCTCTGTCGGAACTAAGGAGTGCTGTGGCAGTTGCTGGTACTACCAACGCTGAGTTTAAAGAGCAGAATGGGGATATCATTGGCGCAAGAGCCTCGTTTCAAACTACTGTATTCTGAAATATCCCCAGGACATGTCGAAGCAGTAATGGGACATGCCAACATGGAACATCGCATAGGAGATTCGGATGGTGCTTGCTCCGTGTATGATGATGTGATTGCTCTTGAAAGGAGCAAAAAAGACTCTATATTACTGCCGCTTCTGTATTCTCAGTACTCAAGGTTTTCATATTTGGTGTTGACTGATGCTGAGAAAGCTAGGATCGTATTGTAGTGGAAGCGCTTGACCACGTGAAACCGTCAAAAGAGTTGATCGATGAACTGTTGTATTTGGAGTCTATTATGCCACTTCCAAGAAACATTGATCAGTTTAAGCCGCTTATCGAAAATTTTATTAATCCAAATGCAGCAGAGATGCATATTGATCAGTTTAAGCCATTTATAGTCTCATACATAATATTGTTTAACATAATTGTATATAAAACCTATCTACAGAGCATTGAAACAATGTTTATCAACGGGATTGAGACATGGGCGCCTACTCTTCCGGTTAAGAGAGCCGTTGTTGATTTTTCCTCTCCAAACATTTTCAAGAAAATGCATGTTGGTCATGTTAGATCAACAATCATCGGTGACACCATAGCTCCAATGCTAGAGTAATCAAATGTTGAAGTTCACCGCAGAAACCATGTTGGTGACTGGGGAACACAGGTACGCTCGCTCTTTGTCGTGGTTTCTTAAACGTTGGAAACAAAGTGCTGATGTATCCAAAATCCAGATTCAAAGAAACTAAACACTAAGCTTATTCTGCGGTTTAGAATGTTAATTTAATACCTCTTTGAGAAGTTCCTGATTCAGATCGTGCGGGTAATATATGCATTGGTGATCTAAAGGAATGGACACCAGTGGAGATAGTCCTAGCAGCTGAGGCAGTTGCATATGGTGCGGTGAAGCAAGTAGTCATCTCTATTCTACTGCATGCTGTGATGACTATTTTTTACCAAGCCTGCAACCAAATTTGGTATATGTTTTCATGTGTTACCACTAGCTTGCGGTTTCGTTTAATTTCATTTCAGAGTATGCTGACCTGAAGAACAACAGATCGACTCCTTATACTTTCGGTTATAACAATATGAGGACAAGGTGCTAAACTTACTAGCTAGTTTTTTTTTCTGCAGTCACCTAGTCGTGCTTATTGAACATTTTGATCATATTGTCATGAGCAGGGAGAGACAGCCGTTTACCTTCTTTACGCCCATGCTCGGATCTGTTCAATCATCAGAGAGTCTGGAAAAGAAATTGATGACTTGAAAAAAGTATTTTTAGCCCACATGAACTCAAACTGCTTAATGTTTTCGTCTTGTGTTTCAACATCTACTTTACTGCAGACAGGAAAGCTAGCATTGGATCATGCCCATGGAAGAGCACTGGGGCTACATCGCTTGCTACAATTTTTTTGAGGTTAAAGCACAATGCTTATTAGATATTTAACTTCTTTTTTCATGGTAATATAAGATGAACAAGTGCACAACCCATGTGTGAGTGTAATGTAGACGGTTAAAGAAGCGTGCACCGAATTGTTTCCTAACGTGTTGTGCAAGTATCTTTACAATTTATCTGAACACTTCAACAAATTCTACCTCATGGTCCACATCTATCGGGTAAGCCTATCACCAAGAGAGTCTACGTGTCTACGTAGCCTAATATTGCGACAGTAAACTGCAACATAGCTGCAAAATTAACCAACCATTTTTCTAATCATTCACTTGAAATATTCATTTGTTGGTATTCTCTTATAGTCTGTTCGCAAATGTTACCCGATATATTTTCATTGTAAGCGAATCGATGTGGTATTAATATGTTTTGGTTTACTCGAACCGGTTTGGGTAAATGGCTACTATCTGTCTGGTTCACGTGGGGGTGGGGGACCAGCCAAGCGGTGACGTTCTATAGTGACAGTGGCATGAGGAAGACCATAAACGGAAAACACGGAAACGGGTGTGTTCTTAAGGGCGTATGCGAAGTCGACGACCAGACTACATGGCTCTGTTCTGATTGGGATCCAATTATATCTTCCCACGTGTCCCTGTTGGTCCAGTACGGTCCACTCGACATGTAGTTTTCAGGCGTGTCTATTACCCAAGTTGACATGAGAGAGGGTTCCATGAATATTAAATAATATACCTTCTTATAAGCTAAATTATGTATTTTGAAAACAAACTGTAAACGAAAAAAAAACAGTAAACGGATAAGTTATCCCTTTGCATAAATAGCTAACATAAAATAGTTGAGGTTGTGCATGTCTTACTAAGGTAAGTGGTGGAAAGCAACGTACCCGAAAGATAAAAACTATATGAAAGCTAGATGCGATTGTTTCTGAAAAAACAATCACACAAGTTAGGTGCGATTGTTAAAAGAAAGTTAATTACTCTTATGGGTTAATCATTATTGTATTCAGTTGATTGTTAAATAGGGGTCCATGTGTTAGCTCAATCATTTTCATAATCAAAGGGCCCTACTATTTCCTGATATATGCTCCGCTCGTGAACTAGCTGTGACTGATTGACTCTATACACTGTAACTCACGAACCTTTCGATCTTATTTTATTTTGAATGGTATGATTAACAATATTTTTTTTGCTCAAGGCTTTTGTTTTTGCTGAAGGATAATTAACAGTATTACATATATATGTCAGCAGTGGCGGAACCAGCTCCACCTTTCACTGGGGTCAATTGCATAATTTTCTTATGTGACAGGGGTCAAATATTTAAATCTGCAACATTTTCAGTTTTTTTTTTCTCAAAATACAAAGAAATTTTTTCTTTTGATAAATTTCCATGTGGGTCATATGACCACCCTCACATTAAAGTAGCTCCGCCACTGTATGTCAGTCTCATGTTTGGGAAAATTCAGACCACTTTCGTAGGCAAGTAAGAAAACGAAATCAATCAGACCTTGGTTTTTAGTTGAACGTCCAGATCTGTCATCTATCATCATAATCAGTCATTACTATCATTCAAACTTGTTAACACATGCATGTTTTCAAATGATCTAGAAAATAGTTATTTATGTGGTGTCAGAATATGATTTTTATTATACTATAATCTAAGCCATGCATAGCTGACATGGAGACAGGGACGTATAATCTTTTATAGACCCATAATTTCTGGACAGTTGAGAAAAATAATTTATACATGCCTATCAAAGTTTCTTTTTCTTTTTTTTGAAAAAGGGTTCCTATCAAAGTTTCATCTATACTAGTATTTTATTTTAGTGTCAGCCTTACTGTTTAGCTTCTAGTTTACTGAATATAGACGTGAGTAAGTTTTTGTTCTATATTACGAGAGGTTCATATTCAATGTAATTAATTTAAAAAAGAAATTCAATGTGTGATTGTGAATATGCTTACTATGTAAGAAGATTTTTTTTCATTCAATCTGGGGTTATCTAGGCCGAGATCAAACTAATTTCCTGAAAAATTAGTACTGACGACTAATCCGGTCTTGAGTTTTTTAACGAAGCCTGAAGCATGTTTCCATTTTCATCTCATCAAGCAAATAATAACTTAGTTTCTGGCAGAACTCGAACCTATAACCGACTTGACTTGATTTAAACCCTTTAACAAAAAAAATAACCGACTTGATTTATATCTTATTTGCAAATTCTTCTATTCCCACAAGACTACTACTGCTTAGTTTATGAAAGAAGGTTTAGTTTAGTAACATATGATCTCGTGGTTGTGTGTTCTATATCATCAAAAGAAAGAAGAAGAAAAAAAAAAAAAAAAAAAAGAAGGTTATACTCAAATTTGATTTACACATAAATTTAGTGGGTTTCTTGTCAAGTTTTGATGTGTGGGGTGAGCTGGTGTTTCATATTGGGAAGATGATCGGACAAATCACGTTAAGAAAAGCTAAATAATTCCGGAATAAAACAAGAACAAGACAAAAAGACGAAACATTTTTAAATTCTTATAAATTTCTTTTAAATATTTTAGACAACCAATTAATCTGTTCATGAGAATGCTCTTTGTGTGGTAATTCGAATGACTTTTTAAATGCACTCTCTCTTTTGAGATTACTTATTTTAGATTTCAACACACAGATTAAAAAAAAAATTAATTTTATATATTAACTAGATAAAAACATTATTACCAATACATTAACCACATTTCAACCAACTAATAAATAAATAAATATATAAAATCAATAATTTTTGTATTAAAATATAAAACAATATTTATTTTGGAACAAAATTTATATCTTAAACAGAGAGAGTATGATATACTATGGCTTACGAAAATAAATTAGGTAAATCGTTTGGCAGTTTATGCACATGACGGCCACCAACGTGTCGTAAAATTTCTAGCACCTCGTATGAAATAATATGTAAATGAACAAGAGCACACTATTATCAGATTTTTTATCATCTAGATATTTTCTGTTAAAAAAAATCATCTAGAAGTTTATTAATTAACACCAACCATAAGAGATTACAGAGCCAGAAAAAACAGATATATCCCTAGAAACATACTTGGTAGAAAACAAGATTTCTCCAAAACCAGAGCCCTCGACTAGGGAAGCAAACGAAGCACATTACAACATTCAAACCGACAGTACTATTATCAGATTAATATGCTACTAGCTAGTATTTATTACTGCCAATTTGTTAGCCTTTTTCACTATAGAGGTATTATATATTAATTCTAGATGGATGGATGTCACCAAATTTAGTGACAATATATGACGAATTAAAAAAAATTGTTTCCACATTATGTTAGATTCATAACTTCAACGTAACTTATATGGTGCAAGTTATCAAAATCATAACTTTGTATTTGTGGTTTACATGTTATGCATCTCACCTGACCTAATTTACTATAGACCCATATATAATTTTATGTACACCTATATATAATTAGCGTATAAGAAAATGTGTGTTTATTTTGACCCAAAAAAAGTGTGTTTATATGCCAAAAACTCATAAAATATATCAACAATTTAAACTAATTCCAAATTCTATAAGGTTTTTTATGGTTTACAGTTACATAATGTACTCGAAAGTGGATCAAGGAGCTGGAACTACATAGGCAATATAATTAGATTTTCAGGTAAAGAAACACGGAGTGTGTTGACGAACAAGTCAACTATTTATATTTTATACAGCTAATCAGATATTATGTTTTTGGTCTTCATTATTCATCACCTTATCATGTCATTTCAAATTATTATCACTACTTTATTTATTTGTATATATTGCATGACTTCTATTGGCTAGACGGCCTTTTAATTAGAATGTTGAAAACAATCCACTACTCTTCGTTTTCCGAGTTATTAGTGTTTCTTTTCAACTTTTCATCATATATACACGCCGTATAAATATTAAAACCCACAGATGTGTACATTTTTTCAGTAATATTGTATTTGTGATATTCTAGATTAAAAGCCATATATGTGTATACTTTTCAAGTAATTGTGTATATGGATCATTTTTGTTTGAACACCAGTGTATATGGATCATAAAGCTAGAATTAGGGCATGCTGCACTGACAATGATTAATCCATTTAAATTCTTTTCAGCAATCCATCTACTGATCAATGTGAACGCTCTCATTGCTTTTTTTATTTTGACATGAAAAGCATCAAATCGAAAGAAAAAAAGGAAAGATGCAATAGAAAGGTTACCTTTTATCCCAAAACCTCTAAATATTAATCAATGTCTCAATCATATAGCTTAACTCGGTAAATAACAGTGTAAACTGTAAAGCTCTAAAAGTAATTAAACTCAACTAAAAATTATTCACGTTTAAATAAATAGAGGATATACTAATATCATATATAGTTCACTAAAATTTTGGTCGGCAATTATTATAATGGACCACAAATAAGTATTTGTGTCACAAAACGTTTTCTGTGTGTGACATAAACTAGTAATTCTGATTCATGATGAGTAAGAAAAATAGTGAAATTTGTTATTCCAAAGCAAAATAATGGAGTAAATGAATTCAAATATGTCTACTGCTTCTTGGCTCTCGAGAGGCTAAAAACTACTAGTATAAAAATAAAATTGCAAAGCTTTTCACAGAGCTTGTGAGAAAGTTATATTTGCTACATTTACCAAGATTAAAAGAAAAGATAAACTTTCAATGATTAAAATTTTGCGAAAAAAACAAAATTGAAAAAATACGGAAAACAAATTTGCAGGTAATGATAAAGAAAGGACAGATTGCTCTTCGCTTGTAAGGGGAAAATAATACAAAAAGCAGAAAATGCCATATTTTTCTTAGCGGTAGGGTTCTCTTCTATTTTTCTCTATTTTTTTTTATATTTTGAATTTTTGGGGTTTCAAATACACGGAGAGAAAGATAAAAAAGTTTATCTTGTCCGCAATCTCTCTTTCTACTTCTAGGTATATTGATTTTCTTCCTTCTTCTGTTTTCTTATCAAGTTCTTGTTCTTGTTCATGTTCTGTGTAATAATTTGTTGTTACTTCTATTTTGTTTCATCGAGACGAAGTCTCGTTGGTTTCAAACATGAAGCAGAAAAGTGGATAGAGGTTGTCTCTTGGGTTGAAGCCAAAGAAGGAAGTTTATATATATTACACAAACTAAAATGAAAGAAAGAAGTTAGGATTTATATAGAGACTCTTTTCTTGTATGTATCTGTTTAATCTTCTCCTTTGTCTTCGTTTTTTTATCAGTATATAAATAGATCTGAAAGAGGTTGTCTGTTTCTTATCTTTTATTGCTTCTTATATATTTTTCTTCTACCTTTTTCCTCTCAAGGTATTGTTATGACGAGCAAAGACATGTTACTTCATCAGCAAGTACAACAACAACAAGAGGAGAATATGTCGAATCTAACATCTTCTGGGGATCAAGCAAGTGTCTCTTCAGGAAACAGAACTGAAGCAAGTGGTTCTAATTTCTTCCATCATCAACAACAACAAGAAGAACAACAACAGTTCTTTGTTCCGGAACCTCAGCCTCAAAAGAAGAGGAGAAACCAACCAGGGAATCCAGGTCCGTGTGAAAAGAATGGTTAAAAAAAAAATACACAAGTTTTTCTTGGTTTTGGACTGATTCACTATTCCAATTATTTGATACAGTCATCTTCTTGGAAAATTTATGGGTCCTCTACCAAAAAGAATATTCTCTTTACAACCGTTATTCTAAACAACAAAAAATAAAACACATCGAAAAGAAAAATTACATTTTTAGTATTTCCTTTGTAATTTTTTTAATTATAAAGACATGTATAACGTTCGGATATTCTTGTGCATGGTAAATGTATTTTTCCTCAATATAATTCCCAAATTAAGTTAAAACACAAATCACAACTTTATTAGTGTTACCCATTTACGAAAAACTTTTATTATTGTTTCTTGAGTTTATACTGAGGATGGTTTTGACTTTCAATATTTTTCATTTTCAGACCCCGAGTCAGAAGTGATTGCTTTGTCACCAAAAACACTGATGGCAACAAATAGGTTCGTCTGTGAGATCTGCAACAAAGGATTCCAAAGAGACCAGAATCTACAGCTTCACAGAAGAGGTCACAATCTGCCATGGAAGCTAAAACAACGATCCAACAAAGAAGTGATAAGGAAGAAAGTGTATGTATGTCCTGAAACAAGCTGTGTCCACCATGATCCATCTCGAGCTCTCGGTGACTTAACCGGAATCAAGAAGCATTTCTCCAGAAAGCACGGAGAGAAGAAGTGGAAATGTGATAAATGTTCAAAGAAATATGCTGTTCAATCAGATTGCAAGGCTCATTCTAAGACTTGTGGCACCAAAGAATACAAATGTGACTGTGGCACTCTCTTTTCCAGGTAAATAAACTCATTATGATTGTATTTCTATTTATTAGATAATTTTAAAATATATAGTAATTACAATTAGTTAGTATTGGTTTTGAATTTGGGATATGTTATGGTTGTGTAAGACCTGGAGGGACACATGGTACAAAGCATTCTGTTTTGATATGAGTAATTTCATTTAATTTGAAAGAGGACAATAGAATGGTAGCTCAAAAGAAAGAATGGTAGCTCAAAAGAATCTTCATTTATATTATGAAACTAGTTCAGGGTACTTTTCTTCTCTTAAAAAAGTTATTATGTTTTTTCACCTTTCTTTGCATTTATCATTCATCTTACAATATATATGTGATTGCTACATGCTATATATGGACCAGATAACTTTCATAGCTTCTCTCAACGTGTACATTTCTTTGTATTAATTACTAACGTTGTTATTGATCATTTTATGGTTTTATTGTTTGGTAAATAAACAGGAGGGATAGTTACATAACTCATAGAGCATTTTGTTTAGCACTGGCAGAAGAGACAGCAAGAGAAGTAGTAACACCACAAGACCAGAATCATCAACCAAACCCTCTAATGATTCACCAATCGTCTCATCATCATCATCAAGCACAACCAAACATGAACATCTCTTCCTCATCTTCCTCTTCCCACAACATCATCAATACTCTTCACTTCGAAACCAACGTTAATGTGACTAATAATTGTGAGAGTAGCAGCAACCATCCCCATACATTTCCCATGAAGATAGAGCAACAACAAACCGGTGATCAAATCATCAATTACCACCACCATGGCGTCCCTCCTTGGCTTGCTCCTCAGCCGCAAGATCTCACTTCTTCAAACCCTAACCCTAGTAATGGTGGTGGAGGAGGAGGAGGAGGAGGTTTGTTCTCTCTTGCAGCTTCTCCGGCTATGTCAGCCACAGCATTACTCCAGAAAGCAGCCCAAATGGGTTCCACAAGAACAACTCCTTTGCCACCAACCACCGACTTCGAGAGGTCTCATAACACCCTCACCACGACAATGGCGTCGATGATGACGTCACCGTCGGGATTCATCAGCTCAAACAACAACAATCAAGTCTTGTTTCAAGACTACAACGCCTCCGGGTTTAACCATCATCACGGTGGAGGAGAAGCCTTCGACAACACATTCAGCGGGCTCTTCAGGACAAACGCTGATACTACATCAGACAAGAATAAAAGCGGTGAAGGCGGTGGAGGAAGAGAGGGTTTGACGAGAGACTTCTTGGGGCTAAGACCGTTAATGTCTCATAACGAAATTCTAAGTTTTGCCGGTCTCGGGAATTGCATTAACGACGCTGCTTCCGATCAGCTTCATCCAAAGCCTTGGCAGGGTTAGTTAGTTTCTTTGCTTATATAATGAGTCTATCTATGAGTTTAATATATTTGTATATACATATCTAGTTTTATATTTCTATAATAATCTTTTTTCCATCTTATTTTTTCTTCGTTTTATAAATTTCATATGCTGAATGTTCACCAAAGGAGAATCAAAATTAAATGGTGCACGTTTACACATAAATCATGTTTGATTAAAATTGTCACGTATTCGTCTATTTTGCTTCTCTTTTCTTTTTCTTTTATACGAGACTACGAACTCAACGATATTGGTCAACTCATTGATTAACGAGAATAGCGTCTTTTTCTATTTTGTTGTATTTTTACACACGATCATTTGCAAAATGATTAGGTAACTGAAACCTAAAAGAGAAGTGAAAAGGTAAAGTGAAAGAAAGATTGGTATATAAGAAATTAATTATGAAATGAGGCACATGAAAGCATAAAGTAAGGAGGATATGCATTGGATTCGATATAAGGTAGCTCATCTTTTGCTAATAAACCTTTTCGAAGTTAAAATGCAAAATATGAATGTTATCTTTTTTTATTTGAGGAAAAAATATATAACTAAATTTTCGATCGACTCTATTTTTTTTTAGCAGCGTTCGACTCTACACTTTTCGAAGTTAGAATGCAAAATATGAATGTTATCTTTTTTTATTTGAGGAAAAATATATAATTAAATTTTCGATCAACTCTATTTTTTTTAGCAGCGTTCGACTCTACATATATTTTTCTTTTTACTTACTAGATCTCATCTCATGCAGGGACGCAAGTGGGATCCAACAAAAGATAGGGACGCGCATCAAGTTTTGCTAGGTGGCGTGTATGAAACATATGTACATCAGTACATGTCACACACAGTGCCGGACTAACATTTTCCACTACCCCAATCAAAATTTAAAATTATGCTTTTGTACATATTTTATCAAAATCATAAAACAGTATAAAACAACTTTAATTTTTATTAAATAGAAATGGAAGTCTATAGTTTGTTCAGGAAATAAAACTGTGATAAAAATATTTATTGGTAAAATTAATTTTGTTTTTTATTTTTTTATGCAAAATTATCCACTTGATTTCTACAGTCATTTTTTTCAACCATCCATTATATGTCTATCATAAAAATCAGTAAATACAATCTATAAATATTATCGTAATAAAGTGAAGCTATCAAGCTTTTATCACATTTCGAAAACTATGAACTAACAAACATATCTTCTTACTACGTAAAGGATTAGTTGAAAAAACTGAAACATTAAAACTAAACTATATATTAAGGGTTAAGAGAAAAGAGGACAAAAAGAAAAATTAGAATAAAATAAAATTATGCAAAACGATGCAAAAGAATAAATTGAAACCAAAAGAAAATCTGTTTTGTTGCTAATTTTAATTAGAGTTTGAATTATCATCTAAAATAGAAATTTACTAATATATTTAATATATAAAAAATTTATAAATATAGTTTAAAAGTTCAACAAATTTTATATAAAAATGCCTTATAAATAATATTTTAACAAAAAAAATTACAAAAATTTATTTGTTTATAGGTAATAATACGAATATTTTTTTAAAAAATATGTCCTATTATTTTGGATGCCCTAATCCACGGCTTAGGTGGCTTGCCCTCCGGACCGGCCCTGGTCACACTCACACATGGCCACAACTTTATAATATGCAATTGTTGATTACACGTTGAAACGTTCATTCAAATGATGATTAATTAGTTTGCAATTCACAGCTTTTATCAGTTAAATTGCTAATGCTAATTGAACTTTTAAACTTATAAAATTATGTCCCCGGATTAGGGTAAAATTCATTTCAACAAAATGAAATAGAAAAATCATTATTATGCTCCAATGTGACCATACTTGAAATATATCTGGCCACACACTAAATATTATATGTATATTTTTTTATATTTTGTCTGGTTTTAGCTAAAAATAATATTTTCACATGCAATAAAGTGTGGAAAATGATTGAAATAAATAAAGATGTCTTCTTGTTTTTCAACGAGACGGATGTGACATATGTTTTTCAACAATTTTCATATTTCTGTAGCTAAAAAATATTTATGCATATTGTCATATACAGTATATATTGGGGAAAGCTATAACTTGATTTCACTGACATAAATAAGACAAGATTGTTCCATGGTAGAAAAATAAAAGGGTTATAATTAGCGAGAAAATCTAACGGTAATTTAGGTTCAACAAGTCATTAGATGGTTATTTAGAGTTTATAATTTGCTTATTATCACAAATGGTGTACTAAGAGGGCGACTCATATGATCACTACAAATGAAAGGAGTGGTGAACCATTTTCAGGAATTTTTGTAAGATAATCATATACCAGAGGAGAACAGAGATCTTTTTCTTTTATTTTTTCCAAACTTACAGTACAGTTAAAAGTAAAAACACTATTGATGTAAAAGATCTCAAATACAGAAGGGCTTAACAAAGAAAAAATGTCAAATACAGAAGGACCGGACCCATGAATTAGTCAATATCATCATGAGTTATGCATTGGTAAGGTTTGCTTTTTGTCTGATTTTAATGAAGTGATCCCACAATCACAATTTACTCATTTGTTTTTATCTGCTTGTCAAAGACAATAACTTCTACAAATCCTTTATGTTACACAAGAATGCTAGTAAGAAGTTGTAAGACTCATATAACATTCAACAACATAATAATTTTTCTGCAGAAGAAACCAAAGAACCCTTCAAAAAACTAGTATGAAGTTTTCTCCTTTTTTATTAATTTGGTTCAAGGAAGAAGAATTACATAGATGAGTAAATATTATTCATTTAGAAGGTGGTGTCTTCTTGGAGGCATCATCCTTTTGATCTTGCTTAGATCCAGACACAGCAGCGGTTGCAGCCACGGTCATGGCTGTAGCGGCTGCACCGAGCTTAACACCCCCAGCAGCCTTCATTGCGCCTGCAACTTTGGCGAATATCGCCACTCCACCTACCAGGATGCCTCTTAAAGCTACTGTGGGTTTCACCACCATTTTTCCTTAACCCTGCCCATTTTCACACATATATATATATATATATATATATCAAACTTCTTCAAACAAATCGAAACTTGCAAACCGATAAAAGCTATAATCAAGAAAAGAAGGTTTATTTAATTTAATCTACGCTGTAATAAACCAATAATCATTAGAAGAGAATTTAATCTACGCTGCCCATTTTCATACATACTTATATCACACTTTCTTTTTTTTTCTTGAAAGAAAAAGTATATATATCACACTTTCTTCAAAGACATCGCTCAAAAGGACGAAACTTGCAAACCGACAAAAGCTATAACAAAGAAAAGAAGGTCTATTAAGTTAATCTACGCTTGTAATAGTTACTATAAGAGAATTAGCATCTAAATATAAAATGTTTACTTCCAATACATGTCACTGAGAGATGGAATTATTCACACAATTCGTAAGAAAAACACAAGCAAACATAACATTTTAGAAACCATACGCAACTCTCAAAGCTATGTCAATGCATTCTCATGGACCATGTGCCTCGGCCAGCAAACAATTACAAGTTTTACAAATCAAATCAACATCCCATAAACACGACATGGTTACTCTTAACCGTGAATTGCATTGAAAGTTCGGACCTTTATCTAATTCCACTACAATCAACAACATCTATCCATTGTTGTTTATCGACCTAAGAAGCTGTGAATCGGCTAAATGTTTATACGAATAGGCAAAATACAATCGACGATTCATATACAAAACAACGAGCAAATGGAGATACGACGCCAAGATATGAATCTGAGAGACAGAAACCAAATGATATAATACTACGGATTTCTCCTATCGATCGAGAGCAAAAGAAAGATTACGACTTTGAGATTCCAATAGATTGATACAAGTTGCGAAATAGTTTTGTCGGAAGACTCACCGTTAGATGTCTTTCTCTGTTGGTGTTGTCGGGGATTTGATTGAAATCTATTTCTCAGGCAAACAAGTTTATTTTCTTCTTTCAGACAAAAGCTATTGAGTTTGTTAATATCCAAACGAGGTCGTTTTATTAATAAGAGAATATTTCCTCCGGCGTCGTTTTGTCACTTCTGCGTACCACACATTTTCTTTTCTCATGAGAACAAAGTTTTTTTTTTTGGTGTAACATGAGAACAAAGTTTGCTATTTTTGGACGTTGAAATTACACTAGTTTCTTGTGATGATGTGAGCTTTGCATGCAACAACTTAGATTTTGGTTTGCATCATTCTCTATTAATTTACTTATTCTTGTGTTTTTTTTTAAACATAATCTCTTCTAATGTGCATGTCCTTGTTTCTTCAATATTCGCATGGAAATTGATGGCCTTATTGGAATATCAAACCTTCAACCGTTGATAAATTTTTCATTCTCTGTCCAGTTACTCAAATTGTATTGTGTTTCAAGTTTATATTAAATTATATTCATTATATATATTGAGCTTTTGAGGAATCTATAAACTTTGTGAAAAATGTGATGCGTTTGTTGATTTTTTGACCAACTTGTATAAGTTCTTTGTTTTTCAGCTTTCGGACTCTTCAACAATATGGAGTTTGTCTCACATCCTAAGTCAAAGAAGCCAGAAGCAGAAAGATATTGACAATGGCTAGTTTTTTTTTTTGACAATCGTTAGTTTTGTTTCCTTTAGGTTTCCATGTCTCACACCATATTATGAACCCCATGCCTGTTAGTTTGTTTTGGAATCTAGGCTGTAAATGGAAGCTTAACCTTAAACATAAACATCTTGTTAAGTTTCTGGTTATATCTTTGAATCACAGAAACATGTTGATGATTTTTATGAGCAGCAGAGAAAATTTGCTTGCAGAGGAAGGGGAAAAAAAAACAAGTTATAAAAGCTGGTAACGCAAGCTCATCTAACCATATACTTTTATCTTCTTCTTCTTATTACATCCATACACATCATAGTTTCATAACCTATACATAGCTAATTTTTAGTAAAATCCAGTCGTATTTTCTATTTTTCACCCATTAGGACACAACCATATCTTCACTTCTACCACTTTCTAAACATAGAAATTAGCCCCATGACTTTGAATCGGTCAAAATCTCTTTCTCTTTCTTGTCTCATTGTCTCTTGTCTTATATCAGCTTGTCTCTCCTCCCACATTTCTCTCCATCCCCCTGCATTCCCTTCCCACCAGGAGAAATCTAAGGAACCGAACTCGCCAAACCCATCAAACAATGCCCTCAAACAAACCATCTTCCATCTTCCCTCTACATCACAAACCAACACCATTAAAACCTTCAAGCAGTACCAACACCACAAACCAAGCATGCGCTGCATGCAAATACCAACGTAGAAAATGCGCTCCAGATTGTCTTCTCGCTCCTTATTTCCCTCACGACCGTCACCGCCAATTCCTCAACGCGCATAAGCTCTTTGGTGTCAGCAACATCACCAAGATCATCAAAGACCTTAGCCCTCCTGAGAAAGACGCCGCTATGCATACAATCATGTTTCAGTCTGATGCTCGTGCCAATGATCCCATTGAAGGTTGCTATAGCATCATAAGAAGGCTTCAGTACGAGATCGAATATAATAAAAATGAATTGGACATGGTTCATCATCAACTGGCTGTTTTCCGTGACCGTGCTCATAATCATTATCAAGAACCGCATATGCAGATGCAAGAACCTGAGGATCTCTCGAGTTCTTGTGATCTAAACAACAACAACGTGGTTCCTTACAGTTACCCTCTTCATCATGTCCAAGAACCAAACCAACAGCAACAACAATATTGTTCTTCTGGAAACTTTAATGGGTTACAAGAAGACATGTGGTGTCTTCAACTTCAAGAATCATCAACCACAGTGAATATGAAGGGTGGCTTCATTGATGAATGCGAAGACGTTAAGCCTGTAGAAGAGATTTCTAACGAGTTCGACCATCATGATGGTTTCGTTGAAGACAGTAAACTCGACTTGCCTTCCGCACAATTCATTGTTTCTTCTTAGCTTTTTTTTTTCTTGATTTAAAAATCATTTTTCTAGGACTAATTAACATCCCCCTCATTGATCGATTTCATTAGATTTTTTTTAACCTTACTTTGTTTTCTTTCGAATCTCAATAGATGTTTTTCAATATCTGATTTGGTTAAATTTGTTATAGGATTAGACGTGAAAGTGACATGTAACTTTCAAGATATATGTTGCACAAGAATTTTATGAATAAGAAATATATAGTCCGAAAAAACATAATTATTTTCATTTTAATAGTTCGTGTGTGGTGTCCAGAAATGTTTTTTTAAAAATAGCTCGTGTTTAAAATAAGATCATGCAATAATAACATGTTTATTAAGCACGAGCTAGCCACTGATCAGATAACTATAAGATAAGAAATGTTTTCCTAATATAATTAACATTACGTGTAACATGAAGCTTCTCAGAGTTGCAAGCACAAGAATGCTTTCCAGTTTTCTACTTTGAATAAAAAAGAATGTACTAAGCGTTTATAAGAAAAGAAATGATAATATGTAATGAACACGCTGACCAAAAAAAATGAGATTGGCCCAAAATAGAAAATAAGGCCTCATGATAAATAGGCCCATTTAAGCTGTTAACGATTTCAATATCCCACATCGCTCAGGTGAAACGAAGGAGCTGCTTTTATATAGCGATGGAGTCACGAGAGTGATTGTCCCTTCGGGGACATCCGATAAAATTGGAACGATACAGAGAAGATTAGCATGGCCCCTGCGCAAGGATGACACGCACAAATCGAGAAATGGTCCAAATTTTTTTTTCCTAAAAAATTATCAAAATCCATTTCATCTTCTCCATCTGTTCTTCTGGGTTTTCGTTTCTTAGGGTTCTTTTCTCGGGAACCGTAGCTGAAGTTCTGGATCTGAGCGAAAGAGAAAGTCTCCAGTTTTTTGGAATTTGGAACCCAATATTTTTCAAAGACGGTTTTACAGTATGTCGACATTCTGAAGTAGTTCATTGTTTTAATTTTGGTTGAATATTTACTAGAACAATCCGACATGGTGGTTACAGTTCAGTCAGTTCTGATGGTCGGAAAGAACAGTATACATTTTGTTAGATTAAAAAAAAACCGTCGTGGCGTTATCCTCTATCTGTACACTTTTTACTGTATCTGAACACTTTTCTATGTTCTTCCTTTAGAGTTTGAAGGTTGGTCTAACCGTCTAAAGCCTAACAGAAGATCATATTTTTCGAGTTGAAAACTGAGTAAAAAAAAACTTGCATTACCATAGAAACTGAAATTCTCTTCAATCAACAAACCAAATCTGAATCTCACATATAAACCAAAAACCCGGTTTTCTTCAAGGAACATTCTTTTTATCAGATACAATAAACCACATCACTACATAATCATATGAGTTTTTTTGTTGTCTGCAACACATTCTTTGTCTAGTAACATACAATAAGGCTTTGGCACCTGAAAGTGTAACCAAATGCCTTCAGTGACATAAACGTAGGGCTCTGAATCCCTCTGATCAACACCAAAAATGAGAGAGCTACCCTTTTGTACGGGTAACGAAATTTGAAGTATCTAGGTTCGTGGGCTCGGAGAAACAGCTTAAGCTTGTCTGGTTCTTTGTTCTATGCACTTTTGTCAATGGGAACGGATCTCACTGGAGACGAACTAGAGCTGCTGCTGATGCTGCTTTCTCCATTGGTTGTAACCTCCGACTGAGCTGAGGAGTTCATCGAATTTTGGTTGGTGTTTGTGGATGGAACTTGTCCTTCTTCCGCGAGTTTCTTAAGAAGGTTCATGACCGTTGGAAGGAACTTGGTTGACAATGAAAGAAGTCCAGGTAGCTGTTGTTTGATCACAGATTAAACATTGGCAGTTCAGAGAGATTATTATTACTGATATCAAATTGAAGAAAAGGATGTAGGAAATCTTGATCATACCGCTCCGTTGCGGAACTCTTCTGAAATGTTTAGTTGCACCCACAAGGCTTTGGAAACAAGGTATCCAACAAACAGAACCAAGAGCCATAGAGGGTTTCTGCCACAAAGAGATGCAAGCAAGGGTAATGTGAGTAGGGAGAATCTCCTTTATATGAAAACATAACAAAGTCAATTCAAAAGAGTGGTTGACGAGTACCTTAAGAGAGTCATAAATTCATTAAATCCAAGAACGACCAGGGCAAGCATTGCCCATGGAGGTGGCAACCAGTTGTTATTCCGTCGGTTAGCCTCCTGAAATTCAATGTGACCCACCAAATGAGAAAAGAGATCAGATTCTAATAACATTTCAAAAGACATTAGCGTACCTGTGCAGAAATAGCCTGTGTAACGGTATATTCTGTCTCGTTTTTGAATTGTCTCCACAGTGATTTACACTGTACAGGTGTGATCAACGTCTTTTCTGGAGCAACCTGATAATAAAAAGGTACGGATAGAGATTTTATATATCTTAAGGAGGGGGGAACAAGAGTTAAAGACCTATATGTATTCATTATCTACACTGAGTGAGGTTTTAAAGTCACCTGCTCCCAAGTGCTTGACGCGAGTGAATCAATTGTGCTGATGCTCTTGTTGGTAGCATTGTTGCTTGTAGAATTAACCAGAGCAAGAGTCAATGTCTTCTCAATATTGTCGAGTTCATCATCCAAGCGGATAACAGCCATAACGGAAAGCAGCTTCAAGGACTAGAAAAGGAGAACAAGAACGGTAACATCAAAATATAAAATTTGCAACCAAGTCAACGAATAGGTGCTGCGATATTGCTATATAAGGTAGAGGATCATACTGCAGAACGAGCCATTTTGGTGATTTCTCTGATGTCTTCCTTTCCAGTCCAAACACGTGGCATTGAATCAGAATCATGGCTGAAGATTGTAGCAAACCTGGATAGAACTTTGTTTAATCGGAGAGCTGTGCAAACGAGGGAAGTTATGGATAAAGAAGTGATGACAGAGTAGTAAAATGGAGTCACCTATCCTTCATGCGCATCAAAGCTCTTCCAGCCTCTTCCTTTGCCTTTGTTTCAACAATACCTCGTGCATAGTTCTCAAGGTCAGTGAGCATTTTATTCCGTGTTTCCTTGTCCATGTCGAAACCAGATAGTGCATCAGAGAGACCATAGACAGCCAATTCTGCTTCTCGTTTCAATAGCTTTCTTATTGCTGGCCATGTTTCATCATTAGCTCCATCTAGGAGAGCTTCCACCGGTCCGGATAATGCTACATTTAGTTTTGACTGCAATAGCCATATTCTATTAGGAAGGTCCAGATAGGACTAGATTGTCCAGATTAATATGCATGGCTTTTTCTGCTTGAGAATTCTATTTACCTGATACAGAGTAGTCAATTCAGACAACTTTTCAGTACGGACAGATGAGATATGGGCTTCAATGTCACGCTGAAGCTTTTCCCGAGTTTTAGATGTATCCCATTTTGCTTGTTCAATAACAGCCTCTGCAACAAAACATATCCTCAGTACTTCCAATCAATATCGGATATCTTTCAATGCTTCTTTCGTATTATAATCTTCTAGTTCCAAAATGCTATCCTACTATATCACAATATTTTAAGCAGTAACAACAATAAGCCATACCTTCGCATCCTTTATCAAACTTAGACATGCAAGACTGTGCGCATGAGTCGGCTGATGATGAAAAGGCTTCTCCAGCACTCAAGGCCTTCTCAAAAGCATTCTTGAAATTTTCAAGTGCTCCAGATCTCAAATGCCCAAGCAAGTCTTGGAAAGTTGGTTGAACAAGCTGCAGAGAACAATAAGAAAATGAGTGCCTAATACTAGGTATCTGCTTTTTATGCAAGTCCCTGAGTGTTTTCAGGTGACGCCTGATTGCAACAAAACACAGGTTGAGAGTATTACTTGCAATAACTTTTCTTGCAGCTGTTGTTTCTTGGCTGATCTTACACCTTCTTCAAAGTATGTAGCTTCTGTGTCATACCTATGACAAACATCAGGACACACATGAAAAGGATATTCCTACCGTCCTAGAATATAATATATGCATTAAGAAACCAATAATTCAATAAAGTCAGCACACAAGAAAAAACTGTACAGAACAATTCAGCACGAAATTCTTACTCTGATAAGCAAGACTCGAGGATTGAGCTCAGCTTTTTTCCGAAACCAGAAACAGGACCAGATTGTACAGCTTCTTCCAGTTCACGCCAATTCTGTACAACGTTAAGATATGAACATTAACGAAAAAATCACAAAGGAATAAAATTTAAAGCAGTATCAAGAAATTTCACCTCATTCGCAATAAAACTAGCAAACTTTTCATTGGCAATTTCCTCACATCGCACAGTGGCTACCATGACCTGCGTATAGGCAGCGTATAAATAACAGGACTGTAAGGAACAATGACGTATGGCTGATGGGCAAGGGCCTTAAGCAAGCACAATTACCTTGTGTGCTGGAAGGTCCAAGTCTTTGTTTTCTTTGATGACTTGCCACATCTGTTTCGCACTAAAAGCAAACGCATTGGCAGGGACAACTCCTCGTCGATCACCAGCGAGCCCGCCAGGTGCGACAGACTGGAAGAACCGTTGTCTCAAATTATAGACCTTTTACAAACACAATTATAGCAAAGCATTAATAAGCCATCTGTTGAGCAAATCACGTCAGGTGACCCTGGAGTTCATCCAAAATGTAAAGCTAATTGTGAACGGACCTGCTCTTTGAATTGCTCTTCCTTTTCTTCATAACTAGAGAGAGCAACTACTTCAACCTGTCACACAAGAAAAAAAAACAAATTTCTTGATCCTACCAAAAGAAGAAGGATATGAAGTTCTTATCCAATGTTTAAGTAGACGTACATTGAAGAAATCACTAAGTGGAGTTTCTTTGTGTGCTTGAGGCTTGGGGACTGAATCCCAGATCTGCATTTAAAAGCAAATATAAGGGATTGTTAGTCAAAGCGCATAAAAGCTAAAGACTGTCTCTTATTTTACCTTTTGAATGTCTTCCCTCAGCACTGGTTCTAAATTTTCCAATGGCGTCTGCAAATATTCATCAACTTATAATCCGAATAGAGTGAGGATGAAAAGAAAACACAAGTGCAAGCTACGGCTTAGTAAATGGAAAAACACAAATACATACATACCCGTGTTTTATCTCTAATAACAAACATCAGAGTCGTCTTCCGCGGACTAAACAACCTCATCATAACCTGATCGTATGTAGAAGGAAAAGAAAATGGAGTTAAGACTTCGGATCAGAGATGACTCATCTTGATAAGAAGATGCAGACACCTACCTGGAACACAGTCTTCAGTAGAGGTTTATTTGCTGCTTGTTCCCGACCAATATCATGACACCACCTGCATTAGAAATCCGAGATCCAGTACGCTATAAGATGAAGACAGAATAATTCCACGATATCTACGAAAGAGAGAGCGGAAGAAACCCACTTACATGTTTATGAGAACTATGTCTGAGACAGCAAGTGCAAAAAGAGCACTCTGTTTCTCGAATGCAGTATCATCCTAACAGGCGAATACAACAAAAATAAACGTAAGTTAAGACTCTAAGCAATACAAGCCAAGCTTCATCAAAGTCTTCATTATCAGTGCAAAAGCTCAAAATAAAATGATACTAACTGGTGTGTGATACAATATAGTAAAAGAACCACATATGACAAGTACTACCGAGGCTACACACCTCTCCACGCTCTCTCCCATCGGTACCCTCTAAATCCATCACAACGGTGCAAGGCTCAATACCAGCGCATCTAGCAATCCAGATTCCCTTAGTTGTCTGGGACCTGAAAACAAAGGAATTTGAGAGGTTAAAAAAATCTTAAAATAAAAGCTAAACTATTCTTCCAACGATGTTTACAAAGAGCAGAACATGCCTTCCTCTAAAAGCATCCATTTCTCTAAAGTTTGTCCCAAACAAATGATTCAAGAGCGTACTCTTCCCTGCAAATTCAACCAGAATGACGTCAGAAAGCATGGATCCAAAAGAAGCAACAGCTTTTGCATTCAAAGGACTTTGAAAACATACCACTACTCTGTGGACCCATAATGGAGACAACCGCATAAGAAAGACCACATTCTTCCAACTTAACCTCCTTGATAAAATGATCAACCCCAGTAACATTAAAGGTACCATCTCCATCGATAAGCTGAGTAGAGCAAGCGGCATCTGCGTTTCACAACACGAAATCAAATAAGCCACTCTAGTACAAGTAAGCCCACTGAACAAAGCAAGATCTTCCCCACATGTAAAACAGCTGAGATCTAAAGTATTCAATAACAACTTCAAAAATCAAGACTTTTAATTACTTCTTTAAACCCAGAATCCTTAATTGCATTTTCCCAGCACTCAAACCTCGCCGTGATTCAAGACAAATCTCTGAGATTTCGAGAGTAATCAAGCAAATCTAGCCTCAAAAATGATCATTGACACTCACAATCTAACAAACACCTTATGAGCAAAGAGGTTTACAGCTAGATAGATCATAAACACTAATCACAGAGTTTGCAAAGAAACTGAAATCTAAAACGAATAACGCTTGGATCAAAAAGAAGAAGCGGAAACTGATCAGATCAGAAGGAAAACGGATCGGCGAGATCAGGAACAGTTATGAGTAGAGAAGATAAAGTACCCATTATTATCGCCCAACGGTGCCTCAGAGAGAGTGATGAATGAAGAAGAGAGGTTTGTGAAAAAAAAAATAGAGACAGAGAGATCTCAAGAGGAAGCTCTCGAGTATATGATGATGCTGTGGTTCTGGCGAGAGCCAACTTCTGGTGTGCCCCAAATGTAAAATGCTAAATCTCCTATGGGCTCCTAGAGTCTCCTATACCCCTATTTCATAATTCTTTTTTTAATCAAAATCTAAAAACCCAAATCAAATCCTTCTCGGTTATCAAAACTAAACCCTAACCCACCCTATGGATTAGTGAACCCATGGGTAAATATTTAAATTCTATACTTTTCAAATTCAAAAAAAAATATTTTAAAATCGTTTTTAATCATATTTTGATGATTTTTTCGAAAATATAGAAAACAACGTTTTTGGATTTTTGAAATATTTTTATCAAATTGTATAAATCAAATAAAAAATATTAACGTTTTCATTTTAATTTTATGATTTTTCGTTTGACATATAAAATTAAAAGAACAAAAGGGTCCTTTTGAGATTGTGTTATGAGATATAGGGGCATGAGAGGAGATGATTCTTCTGGCGAAGGGTCTTTGACAAATGATAAAATGCCAAAAAGCGATTAAACGACGAATTATATCTACTTTTTTACCTTTTTCTACGAATTGATTTTATTTTTGTCACCTCAAATGAATTAAATGATTAACCTACCTCTGGTTAACTATTTTCTTGGCCGAAAACACACAATTTTCTTATAACAATAAATTATATTTAAAATTGTTTCATTTTAATGTAATAATATTTTTGTTGAACAACCAATGTAATAATATTCATCAGGTAAAATCCACTAAAGAATAGCAAAATAATTAGTATTAACTATTAACCAAATAAAATAATGATATACTTCTCACTGCATTGGCAGATGGTAAAGAGAATTTGGGTCCCACGTGGGCATTTATACATTGTTGTATGGCTGGACAAAATGGGCCCCACATAAAAGCCCATTTTAAGTTGGGATCCACGTCGCCGCCTCTTTACCCTTTCTTTAAGTTGGACGGTGTGATCGGCTCCAGCGTAGCGACACGTGGAATTTCCACCGTCCGATTCTCTTCGTTGACCACCACAATTTACAAGGAAATGATTTCTCCATTGGAATTTGGAAAGACGCTCGAATAATTAAATCAAATACTATAGAAGTATTCAATTTAGAACGTTACATTATTTAATCGTTAATTTATAAGTAACAAAATTAAGTGAGGCCCAAAACAGCTAATTTAAGGCTATATCGAGGCCCGAATGATTTGCCTCACCCGTGGAGCCTAATGATCTACACGATGCTGAAATAGCAGCTAGATTCATCAGCATTGTAGATTTTGTAGACGATACTCTCTACTTAAAGTTAATGTTTGTCTTGTTTTTTTTCTGGTTAATTATACTATTATAAATTATAAAAAGCATTACGAAAATATTACAATTTATATTGCACTAAGACGGATATAGAGACAGATACGGATACGGAAACGGGAATGGAAAATAGCAAAACTAAAAAATTAGAGGTACGGATACGGTCAATATATAAATATCAATAAAAATATTATATATGTATATTTATATAGTGAAAAATGAAAAATATCACTATAAATTTTATCTAATAAAAATTTATAAACTAAAAAGATTAGAAAGAATGTTATAAATTCAAAATCTAGTATAAACTTATATTTTTATCTTTTATTTGGAAAAAGAGTAAGTGAATAAGTTTAAGAAAGGATAATAACAAAACAAATCTGGTCTGTGTTTTGTTTCCTAAGTGTCCCCGCGAAGTGTTCCCGTCCCAGAAACATCTTCGGTACGGATACATCAATCAATCTGACGTCTCTGTGCATCATAGAATTTATAACCGATAATTATATCTGCTTTACGAAGATTTACACATGACTGCATCACTATGAGTAGTCCTATGAGATCAATCCCTGACGGTATTTCTTACGTCATGCTGAAAAAAATTTGTAAGCATTTTCTCTAATTTTTTTGTATAATTTGTTTTTTCCGAGAATTGAAACTCAAACTTCTTCCACTTAGAGCATCTCCAATGTATTACCCCATTTTTCACTCCAAAATGGTGCAACACCAAAATGGAGTAAGGTTTTACTCCAATGTATTACTCCATTTTCTACTCCAAAAATAATATTTCTTAAATAATTTCATTTTTATTTTATTAATAATTGCAAATAAAATTTTATACTTATAAAAATTTACCAATTAACCCCAATTATTTTATGTTTACGATAATAATTAAAATACAAATTATTTGAATTAAATATTTATTATTAAAAAGTACAAGAAATCATTAAAAAAGACAACATATATATAGGTTCAACAATGAGCATTAGAATATTTTTCCCACAAATGATCAACTAATGCATTTCGTAATGAAAAATGAGCTTCTTTATTTTTGATATTCCTAAATCGAGCAAGAAAAATGAGCTTATTTATTTTCAGCTTCTTTTCCAGATTATTAAATTACTTATTTTATGTTATTTTTATTTTTATTTTAATTATTTATGTTTTCTGTTATTTTATGCATTTATTTAAGATTATTAAATAATCTTTTGTGGAATATACTATTTTCATGTTATTGTATCATTTTAAATATTATTTAAGTAAAAAAATAGAAACATTAAAGATTCAAAGGACTATTTTATAAATAAAAAAAGTTCAACTCCAAAATGGAGTAATTGGTAAGATTACTCCATAAATGGAGTAATCCTAGCCATTACTCCATTTTCAACTCCAAAATGGAGTGGGGTTGGAGAAGATTTTACTCCATAATGATGTTTGGAGTTGAAAATGGAGTAGGGTTGGAGATGCCCTTAGGCGTAGAAGCTTTTAAATTTCGACCATTAAGACGCCCGTCTTGTTACATGAGAAATTTAATGCCGATTTTCTCCGACGTCTTTGATTTAACCAAAAACGACATCGTTCGATCGATTTGCTTAATTACTAAACTGGGCCTACGGCCCATAGCCCATAGATATTTCTTCTTTCTCGCACATCTTCGAACGAGTGAAAAGCTCTCAGGGGAAGAAGCAATCACAATCTCGGAGAAGAAATGGCGGCCAAAACCCTAATCAGGTCGGGAGCTTCGCTGATGAATCGCTTCCTCTCAAAGCCGACGACGAATCTCCTACAGAACAATCTCAGATCGTTTCAGCAGATAGCTCCTCACGGACCAGAACTCCCGCCGTTTTTTCCCCCGTCGTTTTCGAATCTACAGAGCTGGCTCCATTCCCCTCGTAACGATATTGTTACACTTAAGGAACTCACGGAACGTGGGTTTCTCCACCCATCTGGTCTCCCTTCCCTCGAGTTCTTCTTACCAGAAGGTACTTCGGTCTCTAGTGAGTAGCTAGATTGGTAATTTGATCCTTGAGGGAATCATCAGAAAGTGCTTACGTAATAGAAACAAGATCGAAAGTATTAAACTTTAGGTGGGCTTAAGGGCTGTTTGTTTGGTTGTCGCAGTTACCAGCGGCAGCGTCAACATTCTGCGTCAATTTTTGTTTGTTTCGTTGACGCAGAAATCTGCGTCTGACGCCGCGTCCTGCGGCCGACGTCGATAAAACCTGCGGTCGCGATATAATATGTGGCAGCGTCTGCGAAACGAACAACAACTGTCTTCATTGACGCTGACGCTAACGCCGAAACCTGCGGCAACCAAACGAACAGGGCTTTAGTCTTTAGAGTCATGAATCTGGCTATGTTCTGTGGTTGAGCTGTGCGTGTAATGAAAACTATAAGATGTTTCAGCTTTGAGTCTATTGTTTGTTTCTACTTTGCAAAGTTGCACACTTTTTGCTGTGTTGATGATATCTTTGTTCTTGGGGTGATGTAGTTGATCCTTCAAGTGAGCCATTGCTTTTATTCCCCAAGAGGACATTCCAACCTAGCACCATCAGGCGCAAACGTAACCATGGATTCTTTGCTCGGTATGTAACTTCGAGAATAGAGTTTTACTTCTGTTACTTAGCATAATGTGAAAATCAAACCTTTAATCCCCTAAATGATGGAAATTCTACAACTTTCCATCAAATCTCACTAATAAAAAGTAATCAGAACATTTATATATTTGTAGTTGGTGTTACGAGTGATTTATGTTTACTTACTGGACTAGTGAATGTCTGAATATGAACAGGAAAGCAACCAAAGGTGGACGGAGGGTCATTGCTCGGAGAATAGCTAAAGGGCGTCACAGAGTCACCGCCTAGAATCTCCGGTTATCTAATAGGCCGGTTAAGTCCCTTCTTCTTGTGTTCTTTCAGGCTAGAAAAATCGAAAACTTCGATCTCATAAATAACTCGGATGTATTAAGATCCATGTTTTGATGTGTTGTTGAATCTTGGAGTCGAGTTATAAATTTTTAAAGATCTTGTTTTGGTCATTAACCTTTAAACTCTTTTTAGTGGATAGTTTATTATCCAAGGATTCTTTTTATTCATATGCTGATAAATTATCACTGCTCTAATTATGAAACACCCAGTACTTAAGGTTGATGATAGCTTGTGTGTATTCGCCAAAGATAATATTTTAAAATGACCAAAAAGAGAATCTCACAGTTGGCCAGTGATACATTGTACATGAAAGTTGCACTGAATTACAACAGTCCACATCTTGACCCCACGATCTATCATGACAACAGTAATCTCCAATAGAGAGGCGAAAACAAAACTGACCATATACAAACACAATTTGTACGTAGGTGACGTGAAGAGAGATCGTACACCCTCCACGCATACGTGCTTGCTTACGTACATGTGTGTGTTTGTATGCGGCCATTCAACGTAGGAGTAACCTTTTCCTACAACTCACACAGACTATAATAACATGAGGAAGAACTAGCAACATTCATGGTTGTCACCCATTAAACAAATAAAATGCAATATGCCAATATATATATAAAAATATTAAATGTAACAATCACAAATTCTTATACTATGTAGTATAAAATAATATATGGACAGGACTTTATCAACACATGTGGGTGATTATTTATGTAATCTTTTCCCTCTTTAGATATCGAAAAAACGTACGTAGACTCTATATATGTATTTATTACGTACCCATGTCTAGGAATCCCATGTTGGAGTAGGACTAGGGCTTGCTTAAGTGATGACGTACTGTCCACAAGATATTGGGGATGGCGAGGATGATGATGATGATGGTATGATCATGTGATTGATGTATGAGACCACTCGATTATGATGGTCACCAGGCATTTGCAAGTTGTACTTGGTGGGGATAAGAAGGCCGTGGTCTTGTGTAATTGGCGAGGAGGATAATATTTTTTCTTCAAGAACTTGTTCACATAATAACTTTGTGGCCACTAATGGAATGCTCCGAGGGTCATCACCATTACTGTTGTATGGTGTTACAAACACTTCATTGCCATCATCGCAATCTTGAAGGGTTTCCTGATAAGTGCAAATGGTGCTCGCTGGGAGATCTGGTAGTGATGGCAGCTGGGAATCATTATCATAATGATGATGATGACTATTTATGATTGGTGTGGCTGACAAAATGTCAAGATTGTTGTAGAGGTTGTTATGATCTTGATGAGACTGGTTTGTGTTGGTAGTGGTTGGAAACTTGAAATCTCCTTCTCTAGAGGTTGAGAACATTAATGGGGTCATAACGTGAGGAGAAGGAAGAGAGAGGTGACTTGGAGTGATGAAATTAGGGTTAGTGTTTGTGATGATGATATTTGACATGAATCTTGAACCTTCATCGCCGCCATTAGTAGAGTTGAATCCGTTGTGATAAGGAAGGTTAGTGAGCAAACTCGCCATTGATGAGATATGATAATGATGACCATGATGATGGTGAGACATGAGCTTCTTTTTTATGCTTGAGTTCCAGAAATTCTTGACCTCGTTATCTGTTCTTCCAGGTAGATGTTTGGCAATTTGAGCCCATCTGTCAAAAATCCATAACATAAAAATAAAATTTATCAAAGTAATTCACTTTTGACGAAATTTCAGTTCAATATATAATTCACATACATATGTAATGTTACCTGTTTTTTTTTAACATTTTATTGCATTAATATAAAAGATGAAAGGTAGCAAAAGTGGTATTGATATAACACTCTCTCAAAAACTAATGTTACCTGTTACCAAGAAGGCTATGAAGCTCAATGATAAGAGCAGCTTCTTGAGAAGAGAAGCTTCCACGTTTAAGATCAGGTCTTAAATAATTTATCCATCTTAATCTACAACTCTTTCCACATCTCTGCAAACCTGAATATAACACACACGCAAAAGCACAAATTGATCGAAACCTAAAAGACATATTTTTATCAATAGATCACTCAAGAAACAAAACCCATATATAAAAATATGCCTGCATGTTTGGGAACAGAGCTCCAACATCCATGGCCATATGTGTTGATATAGTTGATGAGCTTTTCGTCTTCTTCCGGCGACCAAAGCCCTCTCTTCACTTTTTGCTTGTTGCAGCACGAGTGATGGCCCATCTCTCTATCTCACCAGTATTCTCTCTATCTCACTCTAAGAATGCTTGTACGATGTTGAAGAGTTATAAACTTATAATATTGTAAAGATTAATACACACAATTTAAACGAGAAAGAAATGATGGCTGCAGAAAGTCACATTATTTAATTACAAATTAATACCACCTAATTATGTGGACCCAGTTTTCATTTTTTTATTCCGAAACAAAAGTAATTTAAATTGTCAATAATTTGGAATTTTTGAAGCGGCTTCTGGTGAATAAAGAAATATAATAATTTGAAAATACTGATATAATAAAATATTTCATCTGTTTTATAATATATGATATTGAAAATCAACATAATTTGTACCCCGACCTCACAGTGGATTCTCTTATTGATTCCACTACGCGACAATGGAATTCGCAGGTTATTCGGACTTTGGTAGACCCACAGGATGCGAAAATCATAGAGAGTATACCGCTGAGCAGAACCCAGATGGTAGATAGGGAAGGGTGGCATTTTACAAATAATGGGAAATTTACGGTTAAATCAGGTTATCAAGTAGAGAGGATTTACCCGGATAGGGAAAAATTACCAGAATTAATTGGACCTACGGTTAATATGTTAAAGACTTTTTGTTGGAAAATAAGATGCCCACCAAAAATAAAACATTTCCTTTGGCAATTGGTTTCAGGATGTGTCGCGGTTAAGAAAAATTTGCAGGCGCGAGGGATCCAAGGAGATATATGTTGTGCACGATGTGGAGCGGATGAGGAGTCAATTAACCATGTGTTTTTTGAGTGTCCTCCAGCAATTCAGGTTTGGGCGCTATCAAAGATACCAACAAACCCATCTATTTTCCCGACAAATTCCTTATTTACAAATATGGATCACCTTTTCTGGAGAGTTGCTCCACCGATGGAGGATCATCACTTTGCTTGGATATTGTGGTACATTTGGAAAGGACGAAATAATAAGGTTTTTAGTAATCTGGAGATAGACCCTAGGGACACTCTTAAGCTGGCGGAAACGGAATCCACACTATGGGCAGAAGCACAGATTCTGAAGGACCAAACGGTGGGTACACAGGTTCAAGCATCTTTGCCGCCAATTTCTGGACGATGGTGTTTTACAGATGGTTCGTGGAAAGAGGGGGATAGGCTCTCTGGTCAGGGCTGGTTCAGTACTTTAGAAGGTTTTGAAGGTTTAATGGGAGCAAGGAATGTAAGGACTTCTTTAACTCCTTTGCACGCAGAGATGGAGGCGCTTCTATGGGCTATGGAATGTATGAGGAATCTACGTCAATACCAGGTTACGTTTGCAACAGATTGTTCTCAATTGGTGAAGATGGTTTCGGAACCAGAAAAGTGGCCAGCTTTTGCAAGTTATCTGGAAGATATCAAGACTTTGAAAGAAAGTTTCACAAGATCAGAGATTATACATGTACCAAGAACGCAAAATACAAAGGCGGATAACCTAGCACGCAGTGTCAGGAAACAAACGTCTTTCGTCGTTCACATGGATCAACATCTCCCGGCTTGGTTCACAGAGTCTATATGAGTCTGTAATGTTGGTGACAAAAAAAAAATATAATATATGATATTGTGGTTTAAAACACAAAGATTTAAATTTTCTACTTTTTCTAAATTTTAATGAAAAATATAAATTAAAAATAATTTAATTAGAAAAAAAAATATAGATGTAATTTATTTAACTGTTTTAAATATTGAAGATAGTAACAATTTTAATATATTTTACATTGTGAAACAGCGATCTTTTAAAAAAAAAATTATATAAAAGGGAGGAATATTATTTAAGTGGTTTGTGGCACACTGAAATACGAGAGAGTTGTTAGTGTATTTTCTTAGGTTTTTTGGTTAAAAATGATTATTACAGAATCATGGCCATTGTCTTCTTCTGGACCGACACGTGTTGCTCATGCAGACGCTACAGGTCCTACGGCTGAGTTTTTTTTTTGTGCAATTCTGTTTACCAATAATATTAGACCTGAAATTAACGCAATTGTTTTTTTTAACGCTATTTTTTTATTTTTTTGTCATATTTAATAATTTGTTAAAATAACGCTATTATTTGTTATAATCATATATTTAGATTGCAACCCAGACTAACTCTTGTAATTATTGTATATAGAACACTTGAGTTTCCTTTTTTTAAGTAACACTGGGTATACCATTCGAAATATTCATATATAATAATCAGTTGTGATTAATATTGTAGTGAAAAGTTTCTCATATGGTTCATAAATTAACATAAGGGTGTGATATATGTTAGTTTTTCAGTCAGTAATTCGAAAGATATTTAGAACGGGTTGCCTCTGCATAGAATAGCATTGCCAACAAAGGAAGCAAACTTTAAATTTTGACATAAAGGGTACGATTGTTAATTTGACTTAAGAGCTGATATCACAACATGAAACAGTTTCCCAACGTGGATATATGTTTGAACGCACAAAAAACGAATTTTTCTTTATACTTTTTTGTTTACGTTTAGCAGATTAATGTATTCGCCAGTTTCTATAAGAAGCCAGCCTGTATCTATATATATAAATATAAATAAAATCATCATATACAGTATATTCAAGTTTATTGATTCGCTTATAACAATGTAAGGGTTTATCATTTTTATAAAAACTAATAACTCGAATCTGCACGTACACGTGTTATCTACCACTTTCTTTACTTTACGCAGAATCTTTGAAAAATTTATACTTTTTTCATTATGCCAGTATTGATTATTATTGTTGTTTAAATGACTTCGCTTAATATTCTATAATAAAAATTATTAACTTCATATACATAATCGTCCATACATATATCTTCCACGGGTATACATTTCAACAAAAAAGTATATCTCATGAAGTTATATTTCCTTTATAAGAGGTCGCCATTTTTGGGTTGTATAGTTAGTATATATATAGAAGTATACGGAACCTCTTTTTGAACATATTTATAGAACTTAGAATGGTTTAGAAATCCAAACAAGGAGAAAGAAAGTTTACATGTGAATATTCTAAATCTTAACGCAGAATCAAGACAATAGTGTAGAATTTTCTTTTAATTACTAAAATAATTTAAGTGTATAAACCCTTACTTTCTAATTCCAAATGCTTCAGTTCTAAGTTCTAAACCATGCCCCCTTACTTATATATATATATATATATATATAATTTGATATATGTGTGTGTGTGTGTGTGTGTTTGTCAAGGACTCAGGGTAGAACTGGGTAGTTTATTAAAATTAGCTCTTAGGAAAACCTACGTAACTAATACACTTTTTCTAAAACATACGTAAGTAACACACAATTTACCTTTTAAAATATGAAACTGTCGGCGGTTAATAAATGATGAACACCATAACTCGTATCTAGCAGTATTTTAAAACATGTTTCTTGTTTGTCATAAAATATGCAACCTTCGTAGCAAAAATTGAAGTGATTAAGATTTGACGTTTTCTTGTGTGTATTTTTGACTTATGTTATCAATTGTTACTTTTTTTTCCACAAAGAAGTTCAGCTTTACGCGTTCTGGAACATCGTTTTGAGTTAGTCTCACATTCAAAAGAGTAATGAGAGCAGATGAAGAAGTTACAAAACAGTCAAACAGACACAAATTTTGATGCATGTAGATAGTTAGGAGTTAGGACCCTTCAAGAACAACGAAACTAGCTCGACAGGACAATAATTTTTGTTCCTCTGGATCTACATGTAGTAATTGAAAGAAACACAGTTTCGACGCTAAACCGCCAAATATTTGCACAATTTTATCTATTTAAGTGAGGTAAGAAAAACAGTAACTGAAACAAATTCTTCTAAAATTTAATCAGTCATCGAGAAAGCATTTTGATTAATGGGAAAATAGGCCTGAACAAGCGGGATCACAATATTATATTTTTTTGCTAAGAATGTGAATTTCATTAAGTGAATAATGAACAATTGATACAAGGTATAACTTGGATCTCATTCTGCTTATAAAGCTAAATCTAAATGTCCATAAAAGTTTAAAAAACACTTAAGAACTGAATTAGCCTAACAGTTTCCAAAGGACAAATGCTAGAGCAACGCTAACAAGAAATATTAGTTTCTCAATTACCATGATTAGTCCATTGTTTATTGATAAGGGTAATGATCATAGACTAATTTCATTTATCTTATCAAACTTACTAACACATACAGTACTACATTCTTTGTATTCATTTTAGTCAAAAAGAAAAAATTAATTATGAATAAAGCTTTTTTTTTTTTGAACAACTGATTATGAATAAAGCTTTTTTTTTTGTTAAAGGGTTTAATTATGAATAATTTCAGATTATGAATAAAGCTACTGTAATAATATACAGTATACTAGATTTTGACCCGCCCTTGAAAGGGCGGGTATATTTTTTGTTTTAACGTTTTTGAGAAATAACACTTTTATATTTATGTTATTTTTTGTAATCGTATTTATATTAAATGTTGATTTAATTGAATATAATTTTTGGTAACTACATTAAATATGTCAAACTGCATAACTATTCACATACTATATGCATTTCAGATTTTTTTTTAAAAAAAATTATAAAGTTTGCAATATATTATATTTTTTTATTAGTTACCTAACATAATAGTCAAAAATATCCGTACTTAAAAAGATCTGAAAATTAAAGTCTCATACTCTATTAGACCTATATACTTAAACTTTCCTTAAAAAATGTTATATCCGAAAATCAATATGAAATTCAACCTGCACCGAAAACTGAACAAAATATTTGAAAAGTGTTTGAAAAAGATAAATTCTAATATATTATGTTATATATCTATATATATGGTTAATATGGTCTTCAATAACTTTAAGTAAAATCACATTTAATAAATGTTGTTAATTAAATAACTTGTTTAAACTCTGTTAAGCTAAATGAGTTTATATAAATTTTCTATTTCTATTAAAAATCCAGTTAAACCCTATTAAATCTTATTTTAACATTATGTGCTTTGTAAATTAATAGAGAGTTAAGTTTTTTAACTCTGAAACCAGAATATTATATTTAGTTACATAAAATAAAGAATTATATTTCATTTTTGAAAGAGTAAAACATGGGAATAATTAGTTGGACATAACACTTATAAATTGGCATGATTCTGATTTAATAAAATAGATTTAAATTTTAATATACGATTGTTAAAAAAACAGTATATGATTTAAATAGGCTAATATATACCTTAACATTCATTAACTATGTTGATATTAGTATTATTATTGGGACTGTGTTAATGGTGTTCATATGGGTCCTAATTTAATATGGTCCATAATAGATTAAAATGATAATTTGCTCTAATAATTATAATTCGAATATAGAACAGTGTAATATAATTAAAAAGAAAAAAATGATGTCAGAAAAAAGAAAGAACTGATTATTGCTGAATGAAACCGTAGACTTTGACATAAGTGGGTCCGGAAATGAGAGAATCAAATGAAAGTTATAAACAAAATCATGGTTATATAAAAAAATAATAAGTGGTGCAGTTACAAAAAAATGACCTGTAAATAAAAGTTGGTTATATAAAAAAGTAATAAATGATGCAGTTATAAAAATTACCCCTAAATAATAGGAATAGATAATTGAACACAACTTTTATCAATTGGTCAATCTGCTGTTTTAATAGAATAGATAATTTCAGATTATGAATAAAGCTACTGTAATAATATACAGTATACTAGATTTTGACCCGCCCTTGAAAGGGCGGGTATATTTTTTGTTTTAACGTTTTTGAGAAATAACACTTTTATATTTATGTTATTTTTTGTAATCGTATTTATATTAAATGTTGATTTAATTGAATATAATTTTTGGTAACTACATTAAATATGTCAAACTGCATAACTATTCACATACTATATGCATTTCAGATTTTTTTTAAAAAAAATTATAAAGTTTGCAATATATTATATTTTTTTATTAGTTACCTAACATAATAGTCAAAAATATCCGTACTTAAAAAGATCTGAAAATTAAAGTCTCATACTCTATTAGACCTATATACTTAAACTTTCCTTAAAAAATGTTATATCCGAAAATCAATATGAAATTCAACCTGCACCGAAAACTGAACAAAATATTTGAAAAGTGTTTGAAAAAGATAAATTCTAATATATTATGTTATATATCTATATATATGGTTAATATGGTCTTCAATAACTTTAAGTAAAATCACATTTAATAAATGTTGTTAATTAAATAACTTATTTAAACTCTGTTAAGCTAAATGAGTTTATATAAATTTTCTATTTCTATTAAAAATCCAGTTAAACCCTAATAAATCTTATTTTAACATTATGTGCTTTGTAAATTAATAGAGAGTTAAGTTTTTTAACTCTGAAACCAGAATATTATATTTAGTTACATAAAATAAAGAATTATATTTCATTTTTGAAAGAGTAAAACATGGGAATAATTAGTTGGACATAACACTTATAAATTGGCATGATTCTGATTTAATAAAATAGATTTAAATTTTAATATACGATTGTTAAAAAAACAGTATATGATTTAAATAGGCTAATATATACCTTAACATTCATTAACTATATTGATATTAGTATTATTATTGGGACTGTGTTAATGGTGTTCATATGGGTCCTAATTTAATATGGTCCATAATAGATTAAAATGATAATTTGCTCTAATAATTATAATTCGAATATAGAACAGTGTAATATAATTAAAAAGAAAAAAATGATGTCAGAAAAAAGAAAGGACTGATTATTGCTGAATGAAACCGTAGACTTTGACATAAGTGGGTCCGGAAATGAGAGAATCAAATGGAAGTTATAAACAAAATCATGGTTATATAAAAAAATAATAAGTGGTGCAGTTACAAAAAAATGACCTGTAAATAAAAGTTGGTTATATAAAAAAGTAATAAATGATGCAGTTATAAAAATTACCCCTAAATAATAGGAATACATAATTGAACACAACTTTTATCAATTGGTCAATCTGCTGTTTTAATAGAATAGATGTATACAACAGACCATCACAGTTTTAAGTTTCATAGAACATACTACTTCTTATGCTTGATCAACAACCTAACAATACTAAACTGAAATGATTATATTTCAGGATAGAAATAAAAGCAATTTGTTTAGTCAAAAACTAATGGTAGTAGTAGTATACATGAATTTAATGCTTGTGACCGAAGCAATAGGCCCAAACATAAGATTCTTTTGATTTTGCCTTCGATGCCACATGCGACTAATAAAGAGCTTCCACACTTTTATTTCTGTTTATGATGAGCCATCAAAGGACACTAACTTTCTAAACATTTTGGCTTTTTGCTTCGAGAAAAAACATACTTTCTTTTTATTCCAACAAGATAAATTAAATTATCTCGGATCATGTCTTCTCCATACAGTATTATTAATTACTGTTACATACAAAAAAGTTCAAATGTTTCAACCTTGAAATTTCAAATTATGTTTTTTTCTTTTTTCTTTGGGTGTATATATATATCTATGTTTAGAATCCTAGTGTTTGTGTTTCAAAAAAAAAAAAAACCTAATGTTTATTATCGATTCTTTGCATATTATTAATCAGTAGTAGAAATATAGGTAATTAGTAGTATTAGATATGTAGGTAAAGTAACCATTAACTACATAAGTCTAGTAGATCTGAATATTAGCGTGGTAACCATTAACTATTTTTTTTGTGTTTCTATAACCATCTCAATAGTTCTTACAAACGAAACACGAGACCCCAGTTGTGTGTTTGTTGTGAACTAGAGAAGCACACGTCAGGATAACGAAACACTAAAATGACAATAAATTACCCGCATGGTTGTGGTTAAGTGGTAGGAGAAATCTGTGAATGTATAAAAATATTCTCCACGGTTTGAACCTTCTTCGAAATAAAATAACATCTATGTGGGAAATTGAATTTGAACTTCGGTCTATGCAATAACATAATAGTCAAATAACATATGATCCTATTATTTCTGTTATTAGCGTGGTAACCAATCCACTTTCTAATACTAAGTCTGTTTTTCTTGGATCTCATCTGAATATCTGATCCGCATATTGAATATTAAAAAACTGGTAATAAGTTCAATTTCTTTTGAAGTGAAATTTGGTTACCGTGTAAAGAAGTCAAAGCTCAACGGACTCGAGATTCTATCGGAAACTTCCCTTATTTTCATAATTTGACATATATATCTTCTTGGTGGTCCTGAAACTGACCTCTTAACATATTTCTCCCGATCCCATTCCCATCTTCTTGCTCCACTAATGGAACTCTTAACAAATACTAAACACGCATATTTTCGTTGGTGTTTGTTATAAACGATTCCAAAACGTGATTGCATATTTGCAGGCAATATAATAAGATGATTAATATTTAAATGTTATACCTGTTAAAAATCCTTAAGTTTGTGATGATAGGTTTCGCGCGCTAGCCGTAGAGCTTAAGTTCTGCAAAATCACAGACTCGAATTAATACCTTATAAATATAATAGAACATGAGTGCGGTATTTAATTAGATGCTGTATCTATCTACATTAGGTTTGATTGAACATCACTAAACCATCATATACGAGTTAATGAATAATTATGTATCAATGAATCTGCTTAGCTCGATTAATGGGTATAGGTCCATTTATCTTTTATATATGTACACATGTATACATTATTGGAAAATATATTGTATAAGAAACATGAAAGTTCGTTGGACATAATATAAAAGCTTCGAGACAGACAAGAAGGAAGCTCTCGTCATATTTTCACCATAATTCGGTTCAACGTTCACTTTCATAGTTCCTATGGGGACTCACAACCTTATCCAAAATGATACATGCATGTCGAGAGCCTTATGGACGAACTAAATTCAAAATAAATGGTGGAAGCATGATTTAGTGGGAATTGGATCCTAATACATATGTGAGAAATTAGATATATAAGAGATGTTTCAGGAATAACTTAATCGTTGCACGCATATCGTGATCAAATGTATATAAAGGACTAAAGTTACTGAGATAGTAAATACTCCACGAGAGATCATGTTACATTTTTTTATCATGTTACATGTTCTGATACTATATACTGACTATAGCTGATTAAGGATGGATAGTAATTGTTGACCCAAATGCTCAAACCGTAAATTTTTCATCTTGGGCTGGTATTTTCTTATTCTGCGCTCCTAACATTTTCCCTGAAACCAAGGGAAAAAGCACATAAAACCAAAAGAAAAAAAGGTAATTCCAGGTACTATCCTCCAGTACACTGGACCGTTTATAGGCAATCAGTTTTGCCTTCCTTTTTTCATATATCACGTAGTGAAATACTCTTACATTGGTAAACGAATTTGTAAAAGTAGGAAAAAAATAGGAGGAATAATTAATTTTACTTAGAGTAGAGAAATTGCTAAAACAATGAAATAAATAAAATTGACTGATACGAATCCTTTTAGAGTAACGTTTCAGACCCCGTTTGAGTTTGGCATTAACCAAAACAAGAAACTAATTGATCAGTCAATTTTATGAAAATTCCACGGACTATATTCTAAAATATAAACATGATCTGTCCATTTCCATTCATTTATTCTAGCTGACATCGTCTAGCCTTCTGCCTATGCTTAATGCATGAATATAACTCTTGTCACTGAAATAAATAAATATATTGTTATATGATAAATGACACTTATAGTTAGTTATAAACTTGTATGTAATGATGCAGTGACCCTCACTGTTTGTTAAATCATATTTACAAAATTAAATTTAATAGTGTGGAAAGTAATCTAATTGATGTGAAAAATGGACGGTCCGGAATCAAACTCGACTTCCTTCCAAATTAAGTGTCATGCACGATTTGACATACATATATGCCATCTATGTAAATATGAAATGTTTGTAGACTTTTTCATAAATTAGTTCCAAGCCTTCTACTAGTTTATTTTCTTTTATTGATCTTTGATGGAAATGAGGCCATAGGCAGGGCCGGTTCAGTGGGGGACAAGCGGTGCGACTGTTCCGGGCCCAAGCCTGTGTCCCCCGTATAATAATAATAATTAAGGGGTCTAATTTTTTTATAAATCTATATTTGTATATATAAAAAATTATAAATATAATAAATCAAAATAAAAAAGGTTTAGAATTATTTGATATGTATATAGTTTTATTTTCATTACAAATATATACAAAATATTACATATTAAATTTTATATATATTTTAAATATTATATGTATATAAATTTTAAAGGGTAAATATCTTTTTTTATCCTAGGGCCCTTAAGAATGTTGAACTGGCCCTGGCCATAAGGCTGAGGAATGCTCTGCAGCCTGCAAAAAAGAAGAAAAAAAGGATAGTGATGCTGATGCATAATTTGAATTTTTTTTTTTTTGGGCAACTATTTTATTATTGGTAATTTTCTTTGTTTTTGTTCCGTTACTTACAAGGTTACAAGTATTATTAATTTAAACTGGTATATAGGGATAGGGTTTGCTTTTCTAATCAAAATAAAAAAGGAAAGAGTTGATAGATGCGTAAGTAAATAACTTCATTGTCCCAAAGCAACAACCATCCTATGTTGTAGGCATTAGGCCTAAAACCCCTCTAAACCCCACTGGCTTCTTTTTCTTCTTCCATTATCACTGTATCCATCATCCAATTCATCGTCATAATGAGTGAGAAAAACAAGAAAGTGGTATGTGATTATAATGGTGATGATACAAATAGTGAGGTAGATTTTGTTCAGCAAACAGGCCTATAGCTTTTTCTTTTCGTCAACTACAGGCCTATAGCTTCCAATTACGTTTCCTTTCATCCAGGTTTAATTTTTTTATATCTCTCGGAATATAAATATAGTAACTAAACCATTACTATGTCTGCATGTATATAATGATAAGCATACATGTGGATATGTAACTGTGAAGGAAAGACTTCTCTGTTTAGTTTCTGCTAGCAAAACAAGATAATGTTGGTTTTATAGTTGTTTTTTACTTTTCCAAGCAAATTGATTACTTGTAGTAGTAGTGACTATTTTAGACTCTAACCCGTGGCCCACATATCTGCATGATTAGCGTTAAAAGGATGGCATTAGAGTGAATGTATATCGGTTGGTCAGAGTAATAAATAGATGTGTATGTGTTCTACTTCTTAGGTTTACTTTTCTACTTGCAGAAAACAGAAAGAATCATGGAAAAATATGTTCTTCAATTCCATGTTTTCAAAAATAATTACTATCGGGCCTGCAGACAGAAGAAGTTCACATTATGCACATCATCACAGCCCTAGTAGGCCCACTTCAGGCTCAACAAGAGGAAATTATATAGAGGAGACTGAGAAAGGAAGAAAAGTAGGATCAAATCCACCAAGTTGTGAGAAGATGTGAGCTGGCAGCTGCCATGTGAAGCAATCCAAGTCCCTACCATTTCTTCAACTCCTCACCTTTCTCCTCATTATGCTAATTACCGGCATGAGGGATTGAGATACCACTGTGCCACTTAATTAATCTCTTTAAATTCCTTAATTAGACACAACTACAATATAATATATCCTTCATATGTCTCTCTTTTGAAATTGTCGAATCAGTATTGTGAACCTGTAGTAACTTTGTCTAGCTATTTTATACCATAAAAACTTGTTAGTCATTTTAAAATAACTAAAACATTAAACAACTTATCGTGTATGCCAATTTTAGATTCGTCGTACGAAGTAATAAACTGGAACCTAATAAACATGCAATCCCATTTTTTCCTAAAGCATAGTGTCAAGCTCAAACATTTTTCATAGTGAAGAGTGTTTTACTTGTGTGGTATGGAACACTTGTATGCTAAAAGAAGCTGAACTTTATGTAGCCCAATTAATTATTTGGTCTAACTCTATTCTACTTTGAAGCTTTCACCGGGTTTTCTAGTCAAGCCATACAACGACTCCTACTTGTTGCTGTTCAATGTTGTTCTCACTTTTTGAGCAAGACGTGTCTTCAGAAGTTTGCTTACAGGTTTGCTTCTCTCGGTTCAGTTAAATTTCACCAAATCTGAACTTCAGACCCTTCTTCTAACATTAAGTATCTCTTTGGCTCTCTCTATAGTTCCCTGCATTGTACCAGCAAGGCCCCAAGAACTTTTTCTTCGATGGATAGGAAATGGAGTCTACGCTTCCATAGTCATCTTCGCCCTCAACCTTGGCATCTTCCATGTCCAATCTTTCTGTTTCAATGGCCAAACAGCAGACATGAACGCAATGGGAACCGCAATGTTCACTTGCATCATCCGGGCAGTGAATGTACATATCGCTTTAACCATGAGCCACTTCACTTGGATCCAACACGCCTTGATCTGGGGAAGTATCTTCACCTGGTACGTCTTCCTTGCCCTCTTGGCATGTTACCTCCAAAAATATCAGGCAACATCTTCCACATGCTCCTCGAAGCTCTGGCACCTGCACCAATCTTCTGGCTCACCACGCTGCTGGTCATAGCGGCCACAACACTTCCTTACTTAGCTCACATCTCGTTCCAGAGATCGTTAAACCCTCTGGACCACCACATCATCCAAGAGATCAAGCATTTCAAGATCGATGTCCAAGAGGACAAGAGAGAGATCCAAGGCTAGACAGAAGACCAAGATTAGATTCACAGCTCGTGTAGATGCCAAGATCCGCCAGCTGAGAGGGAGGCTCCAGAGGAAACACTCAATTCTAAGCGTTATGAGCGGTATTAGTGGCACGAGCGCCTCAGCATCAAGTGAGACGACAACGACCACCACACATCATAGTTGATCCAGCAAGTATTTTTTCTTCTTCTTCTTCATCTGATTTCCTCTTTCTTGAGAAAGATGAATGATAGGAAATAAAGAATCTTGTACTGTGAGAGTTTGTGTATACTAAAAGAAAATAGTTTCTTATAAATAGTTTTGGAATATATAGTTTTGAAAATAGTTTCTTATAAATAGTTTTGTACTGTGATAGTTTTGAAAAGAGTTTGATTCCTGTCGAGATAGCTTTGGGTGTTTGTTCTATCGGCGTCCTCCTCCAGTGGTGTTCCGGGGTGAGAGCCAGCCACCTCCGTTGAAGCTGCTTGGAGCCACTTCGGTGAGTGTTCGAATGAACTTCCCTATGAGTTATTCTCCTGCTTATGAAGGTTTCTGAGTGAGCTGGAAGCGCTTAGGTCTGGGAGTTATATATTGTTGTTTGTTGTTCTAGTTGATATCTTAACTTCAAGCCTACCACTGTCTGGTAACTTGAATTTAAGTTCTTAGGAGTTTTTTTTTAACTTTTTGCAGCTTCTAAGTAACCAAATGGCTGTCAAAGCAGACTATGACTGCAAGTCATCTTGTAACCAAAACTTTCATTAGAAATAATGACATTTACAATTTAGCAAAAAAAAAAAAAATAAAGAACTGATTCATTCATTATCTGTCTCATTCAAAGACTATGTCTTCATATATGATATAAATGCAACAGAGAGTGAAAGAAAATTCAATTTTGTTTCATGTATTTGTTACAGGTATATAACATTAACATACACTCAGCAAGAAGAGATTCATATACTTTTATATATAAAGAGAAAGAAAGAGAGTGGATAATCTATTTTCAAGAAATACCGATAATGTCTTTGAACCATTTGAAGCTTTTTCTAATGGATCCTTTCATCTTCTGTTCAACTGAGTAAACCTTATAGCCAGCGACTCTTCTCTTTCTCCTCGATTCTGGATCGCTGAAACTCCAGCTTCTTGACGCTCCACGATCAGCGTTTTGAACGCTTTTGCTTTTCTTTACCTTCATCTGGTAATCTTTTGTCTGATCGGCAGCTGGGAGGTTTCCAGATGCGGTTGCTGCTGATGGTTCTTTGTAATAGTTATCCATGGTGGTTTCGTGATTTGAGTTTTGGTCTTAACGAACAAGAGACTTCTGGTCTTTTACAAAGTTTATAAAAGGCGACTTTTACAAAGTTTTATAAGAGGAAATCATCGAAATGATTTTTTTCAATTTTCAAATAATCGAAGGCGACTTTTCTTGGTAATCAATTAACAACTTCATGCGGAGTTGGTCAAGGACCCACGTTTTCTTATCAACGTTAGAACAATTAAGTTATAAGACTTTACAAATAGAAAACAACTTTGGATACGTAACACTGGTGTGAAGCATTAGACTTTATGTTTTTTTTTTTTGCTTTGCTTGTCGTGGTTAGGTTTGTGTTGTGTGGATGTGATGCTTTGCTTTCCCAGCTATTTCCAATAAGCACGTGGACTTGTACAAAGCGGTAATTTCACACTGGAATTAACTGAATAAATTTTTTCAATTTATTTAATTTTTAAACTAAATTCGATAAATTTTCATTTCGTGTTTTCTTAAAGGACCTATGCAGAACTTTCAGACCAATAATTCCAATTTGAAAATAATAAAGCTAGCAACCTGTGACGGTGGTGGATTTGATTATATCAAACTTAATAATGGACATCAGCCAGAGAAAAAAAAACTATATATTTTGATGTAATCTTAGGCATTACATATGCTAAGACGTAAACTCATCATGCTATAACACTCAAGGGCCTCATTTCAACACGTAAATGATGAATTGGTGTAGAAACAGCTTGTTCACTTCTCATTAAAGTTCGTGTAATCCTATCTACTTCTGCACCGAGATATGAAAATGTTTAAAACCAAAACTTTCACGACAAGATTTGATACAAAAGAAGATGAGAAAAGACAGCAAACCAGAAACAAATACTCCATATGATTTTAAAAATACGAGAGATATGTTCTTAGAGAAACACACAAGAGAAAACGTAAACAAACCGCTTATGGAAAGAGAGATGATGAAGATGAGATCAAAATCAGATCAAAGAGGTGTGCGTGCCTTAACAAACAAGTAAAAAACCTTTCTTCTCCGGTAGACAATACCAAACTTTTTCTCCCCTTCACAGCAGATCAGCAACGTTCGAAGGCAGCTCCTCAACAACCACGTTGTAAAACTTCTGAATATCAAACAGCATCCTCTCATCATCCTTGGTCACAAAGTTGATCGCCACTCCTTTCCTCCCAAACCTCCCACTTCTTCCAATACGGTGAAGGTAGTTCTCAGGCTGAGTCGGCAGATCGTAGTTGATCACCAGAGACACCTGCTGAACATCGATACCACGAGCCAAGAGATCAGTCGTGATCAACACACGAGATGAGCCAGACCTGAACTCTCTCATGATAATGTCTCTAGTGTTCTGGTCCATGTCTCCGTGAGTCGCAGAGACTGTATGGTCACGCCCCCTCATTTTATCAGTGAGCCAGTCAACCTTCCGCCTAGTGTTGACAAAGATGACGCTCTGAGTGATGGCCAGCGTCTCGTAGAGGTCGCAGAGCGTCTCGAGCTTCCAGTCTTCCTTCTCAACGTTGACGTAAAACTGCTTGATACCTTCTAAAGTAAGCTCGTCGCGCTTCACAAGAATCCTCACCGGCTTGCTCATGAACTTCCTCGTGATCTCGAGAGCCTCCGGCGGCATGGTGGCAGAGAACACTCCCACCTGGATCTTCGGGGGGAGGAGCTGGAAGATGTCGTAGATCTGGTCCTTGAACCCGCGTGAGAGCATCTCGTCGGCCTCATCAAGGACAAACATCTTGATGTGGTCGGCGCGGAGGGACTGGCGCTTCAGCATGTCGAACACGCGCCCCGGGGTGCCGACGACGACGTGGACGCCGGCCTGGAGGATGCGCTGGTCCTCGCGGACGCTGGTCCCGCCGACGCAGGCGTGGACCTTGACGCCGAGGTAGTCGCCGAGGGCTCTCATGACCTTCTCGATCTGCTGGGCGAGCTCTCTGGTCGGGGCGAGGACGAGGGCTTGGCACTGGACGAGGGAGTAGTCTAGCTGCTGGAGGACGCCGGAGCAGAAAGTGGCGGTTTTGCCGGTACCGGACTGGGCCTGCTGGATCACGTCGAGGCCTTTGCAAAAGGGAACGATTCCTCTTTGCTGGATAGCAGAAGGCTTCTCGAAACCTATTACATAAAAGCACACTCATGAGGTGAAGCTTGTAAACGAGAGAAGAAACTTTCTTTAGGTTTGTACACGTACCGTAAGCGTAGATACCCCTGAGGAGATTCTCTTGGAGACCCATGGCGTCAAAGCTGTCGTGGGATTCATCGTAAGAGGTGAAGAACTCATCCTGTCCTTCAAGACTGTTAACCATACAAACACAAATTAGCAACTAACATGTGGAAAGAGTATAATTGAACAATGAAAAGGAAGAAGAAAACTGACACTTCGTTCAACTTCTGGTCGAACTGACGAGCATCAAACTGAGTGCCTTCTGGTGCGGATCCTGCCATGACTACATAACACAGAACAAGCAACAGTTTAGCGATAACAGAAACAAAGTAACAAAACAAGATGGGAAGATTATTTGCAGACTGTGAAAGAATGTTTTAAAAAGACACATGATTTATCAATTAGTATTAGACAAACCACTCATCAGCTTATTTCTCCAAATTACAGACTTTAAAGTAAAACAATCACAGTGAGTTTTGGGATATAAAAAGACAGTCTTTTATGGTCTAAACAACATCAAACACAAACAAAAAAAACATCAGAGCTTAAAGTTCGGATCTTATTCCACAAAAAAACATGGGTCTTCTAAACCAATCGTAGTGGTTTCAAAATCTAACAAAACTAAATCAACCTAAGCTGGGTGTAGATCCTAAAATAAAGTTAGATTCGTAGTTGGGCTAAACTCATTGGTAAAGATCTAAAAGCATCGGCAGAAAAGTATACAGCTTTTTTTATATATAAATCGAATAAATTTCGAAACTTTGGAACCATATCCATCGAGAGAAACCCGAATCAGAAGCCAATAAACAGAATCACAGGGGAACGAGAGAAAAGAGATGCAAACCTGAAGAGCGAAAGAGAGTAGTGTTTTTGGTTTAACTTAGGGAGGCTGAATCTCCCAAACTCGGATCTAACCGGCTAAGGCGGTTAGAGACAAAGAGCGAAGATTGAGAGAGGCTTTGAGATTGAGAGTGAACGAATCGTAAAGAGGCAGAGAGCAAAACGCGTTACTATCTTTTATATACTGCCTTTTTCTTTCTTTCTTTCTTTTTTTTTAATACATGAGTCGTGTTAGGGTTCCCTTTCTCTATAGGAAAACTTCTCGTATTCTCTTTTAGAATTCCGGTTTTACCCCTACTTAGCCTTCTTAATTACCCTCTCGGTTTCGGACAAGGATTTCCCAAAGACCAGTGTTCATGTCTTGATTCGAGTTTAACAAACTGTAATAAGAAAAAGAGAATTGTTATTTAGTGGAAAATTAAGAACAGACACATTTTTAATTATTTTTTTACCTCGAAAGAAAATTATTTTCTTCTTTACCAACCAAAGCTTTCTATCTCCTGTCAACTTTTTGACTGCTTTGTGACGTGTGTAGTGTAGCAAAGCAGCTTTCGAGTTACAAAGACAATTTATAATCAGGTAATGGTTAGAAAGTGAACAAATTATTATTATCTCAACTAACACATTTATCTCTCTATGTTCTAATCTCTAATCAGGTACTGGTTCCAGAAAATCCAAGGTATATTATTACAACAAGTCATGTTAAGAATCATTGGGTGATCTGATCATATATTAAAAAGGAAGAGCAACGAAGTTAGGTAATGTTACACGTGCACCATCAAACTTAGAGAGTGATGTAGAAATCAAAGAAATATAATTGCAAATTTGCAATAGTTGTTTTAAATCTAGTTCCTTGTGCATAATAACCAAGGCTCAAACTTATTCTACCTAAATAAGAAAAGAGATTCAGCAATCAGCAGGACAGTAAAGAAAAAATAAATCATCATTTAATAACCTAAAATGTCTAAAAAACTTCTGAAGAACAAAATTGTAAATAGATTCTGAAAACCCATACTTTAAATGGGCCTATAAGGCCCACTAAAGGAGTTGATGTTGTCGGCCATAGTTTTGACTGATCCATGCCGTTGATTACATGCCCCCACTAACCAACGCACGCTGCCTTTTGGTGAGCCGTAAAAGCTCTCTCATAGAATAAACACACACAGAGAGAAAGTCGCAGAAGTCGAAAAACTAAAATCAATCTCGATCTCCTGCATAAACAATGGTTTACGCATCCCGTATCATCAGCCATTCCAAGAAGGTTTTTTGCTCCTCGATTCTCGTTTTCAATCGCTACCACCGTTTTGATTTTGATCGACTTTTTAGTCCTTCGATGATCATGTTTATGAAGCTGAGTCTGAATCATCGATTTTTCTGCTTCCGGGTGTTTGATTGAGTTTCTGGGTTGATTGTTCGTTTCATTTGCCCATTGTTGATTTGGGGGAATATGTATGTGTGTTTAAAGTTAGTAGCTTCTGCAATTGTGGGTATTAACTGGTGTGTTATAGAAAGTCTCTACCTTTACAGCAGAGTGATCATTAGTTGTTCAAATAATATCTGATGGGTTGTGTTATTTTGACAGCTGAAACATGTTTCCACTTTACTACGACGTGAGCATGCTGTGGCAGTCCGCGGTTTCTCCAACACTACCCAGCCCTCTCTCACTGGAAGAGAAGGTAAGTGGGTAGATGAATGAATGTATCTTTAAAAATGATCATGAAACTGATAATTGAAAATTTATTATGTTTAAGTGTATCCTTGTTGCTTGCTTTAGTATTTTCTGTTTTGGTCTTCAGATATGCTCAAGGCTCGCCTGAATTATTCCCCGGCAGAGAGGATTTCGAAATGTAGTGCCAGCAATGTAAGCTCTTGCTCTTCAGTTTCCTTTCCTTTCGTATCTATGTCATTAAATCATTTCTAATAAGCATAATCCTCTCTGTTATATAGGTGCCAATGCCTAGTGGTATTTCAGCAATGCGCACAAAACCAATGACAGGACCAACCTTTTTTAGAGAATATATAAGGTAGTAGTTGCTCCTCTAAATCCATTTCCCAAAGGGTCTGCCTTAACTATAAGCTTCATTTGTTGTGTGTTCAGCTCCCAGATCCGATCAGTAAGAGGATTTTCATCCGGTTCAGGTAGATAGTTATCCATTCTCTGTTTATTTCTTACTCTTGTAACTTCCAGCTTGACCTTATGTACATGATTCGTTTTACCAATAATTTCTAAAATATGTTACAGATCTTCCTCCTCATCAAGAGATTGGAATGCCTTCTCTTTCCCCAACAATGACTGAGGCATGGACCTCCTACTACTTCCTTACTAAAGATTTCATTGTTAATTAATTATTTTATCTTTTATACTAAATCTATCTTTCCAAACTTCAGGGTAACATTGCCAGGTGGCTGAAGAAAGAAGGTGATAAAGTAGCTCCTGGTGAAGTGCTGTGTGAAGTTGAAACTGTAATGTTAATTTAGATTGAACCTCCTCTTCTTGTTTTATAAATATCATGCCAGGAATATAACACTAATCTCAAGCTTTATATTTTAGGACAAAGCAACCGTCGAAATGGAATGCATGGAAGAGGGTTATCTCGCCAAGATAGTGAAGGAGGAAGGGGCAAAAGAAATTCAAGTCGGAGAGGTATGAGAGTGTCTGGCGTTTGGATACTGTGAACTCTGTTCCATTTTTGTAACTTGGAGTTGTAGATTATTGATCGTTATGTGTCTTTATCCATCTAGGTGATTGCTATCACAGTTGAAGAAGAAGAAGATATTCAAAAGTTCAAAGATTACACCCCCTCATCTGGTACTCCTCCCGCTGCTCCTGAAGCAAAACCAGCCCCTTCCCCACCAAAGGAAGAGAAGGTCGAGAAGCCAGCCAGTGCTCCTGAAGCCAAGACATCCAAGCCAACCTCGTCTCCTTCAGAAGATCGTATTTTTGCTAGTCCTCTTGCCAAAAAGTTGGCTGAAGATAGTAATGTTAGTGTCCACCAAAAAATCTACTAAAGCTCCTATGCTTAATCTCCATCCTCTTAAATTATCTCCTACTTTAGGTACCTCTCTCAAGCATCAGAGGCACAGGTCCTGAAGGACGAATAGTGAAGGCTGATGTCGAAGAGTTCTTAGGTAACATATCACCTTGCCTCTTCTCGCTCCTTTACATTTTTCCTTCTGGTCTTTCTTGTCTATATTAACAGCATTTACACAATTGGTCCTAATATATCTTCCTATGGTACAGCTTCACGCGGTAAAGAAACTACTGCCAAGCCTTCCAAGCCCACTGATTCGAAGGCTCCAGCTTTGGACTATGTTGATATCCCTCACACTCAGATACGAAAGGCAAATACCTATACAACCTTATATCTTGATTGCGTGTGGGATTTGTAGCTCTCTGTTCTGAAATGTGTTTATTGTATGATATTGACAGGTCACAGCCTCACGTTTGGCATTCTCAAAGCAAACTATTCCCCACTACTACTTAACCGTGGATACATGTGTTGACAAACTGATGGGGTAAGTATTACATATCAGATAATGTGTTCTGATTCGGTCAATGGATGCTAGACACAGCTATTTTATATATGTGCAGCCTTAGGAGCCAACTGAATTCATTTCAAGAGGAGTCCGGCGGGAAACGGATATCAGTTAATGACCTTGTTATTAAGGTACATTTGTACTTCTGTTTCTGAAAGCATAGCTCCGTCTCTGTCCCTCCATTGTGAAATATTTTTCTTTTTTTAAAAATTGCAGGCTGCTGCATTGGCTTTGAGGAAAGTTCCTCAGTGTAATAGTTCATGGACAGACGAATACATCCGCCAGTAAGGGTTTTTGCTGCTTCAGAGGTTCATGACAGCTTCGCAAATTATCTAATTTATTGGTCTGTATGTACAGATTTAGCAATGTGAACATCAACGTGGCAGTACAAACAGAAAATGGTCTTTACGTTCCTGTTGTCAAGGTGAAGGAGCACTCAATACCGTTATTACACCTTTCTCGGTAGAAACTTAAAAACTCAATTGATCAAATTGCTTAATACAGGACGCGGACAAGAAAGGGCTGTCTAAAATTGGAGAAGAGGTTAGATTCTTGGCTCAAAAAGCTAAAGAAAACAGCTTGAAGCCTGAAGATTATGAGGTTAGATTAGATCTCAGTCTCTGCACAGTAGTATTTGCTTCTCCTAAAGCAAATCAGCTTAAGTTTTTTTTTTATTGACAGGGAGGAACATTCACAGTCTCCAACTTGGGAGGACCTTTTGGCATCAAACAGTTCTGCGCAGTCATCAATCCACCTCAAGCCGCTATTCTAGCAATCGGATCAGGTAAAGCCCTACACATACGCACACACATACACTCCATCCATTGAAGTTTCTTCCCCTTAATTGATTGTATTGTCGTGTCTGAATCTCAAAACAGCTGAAAAGAGAGTTGTTGCTGGTAGCGGCCCTGACCAGTTTAACGTGGCTTCGTACATGTCTGTAACACTTAGCTGTGATCACCGCGTAATAGATGGTACGTATTCACCTCCATTCCTATGCTATTACCATCATCATTAAATGGAAAAGATTTAATAGTAAGTCTTCGTCCTTGTGCAGGTGCGATTGGAGCTGAATGGTTGAAAGCATTCAAGGGTTACATCGAGACCCCAGAATCTATGTTGCTCTAAAGTCCACGCACAGAGAGATACACGCATCAAAGTTAAGCTCATATGAGTCGAGACATTAAATTTATCTGGTTCAACAGTTTCTACCAGATTTGTTTGCCCTTTCCCCTGGGCATGCTTTTTCACAGTTGCTTGTTTTTTTGCCATTCATTACACTGAGTTGACAGGTTTTTTTTGTCGCAAAATAAAATCAGGAATCCAACAATCTTACTGTTGTTAACTGGGTGTTTGGCTTCATCATGGGTTGGCAACTTGGCATCACAATAAACCCCATTTATTAATTGTTAAATCGTAATTACAGATGAGTGTTTGATCCAAAAATAAATAAATAGAGAATAGTGTTTCTTCCTACGAATTGATATTTTAAGTTACAAAAACTGTGGAAGCACAATAGTTTATTGGTTAAGGTTTAAAGGTTTTTATATCCAGTTTGGGATTTGAATTCTAAACTATGTAATTTATTGCATATTACAGAAAGGGCAATTGTCAATAATAGCACATTTTGAAGTTTATGTCTCAAAAATAGCACTAGAAGGAGAAAGTCACAAAAATGACATTCATTAAAGGGTAAAATATCTCTAATACCTTTGGTTTAAAATTAAATAAACAAACAAAAATAAATAAAAATAAATAAAATAAAAATAAAAAAAATAAAAATAAAAAAAATAAAAATAAAAAAAATAAAAAAAAAAGAAATTTTTTATAGTTTCAAATTATATGTTTTCAGATTCGAAATTTTTATAATTTTTTTTTTAAAATTTTTTTTTATTTTTTTCAAATTTTTTTTATAATTTAAAAATACTTTTTGAAACTGTTTTTAAAATTTTTATTTTTTATTTTAGTATTTATTTTTTATAAAATTTTAAACCCTAATTCCAAAACCCCACCCCTTAACTCTAAACCCTAAGGTTTGGATTAATTAACCCAAGGGGTATAAGTGTATATTTACCTCTTTAATGAAACCTATTTTTGTGACTTTGAGTCTTGAGTGCTACTTTGAGAACAAAAACTTGGTTTGGTGCTATCCTAGTGTTTTTCTCTTACAGAAAATCCAGTTTTTAAATCCTGGAGAAAACGGTTTATTAAACAATTATGCAGACTACAGAAGAAAGATTTACAAGATATTTTTAACATGGTGCAAATAAATTTGGTTGTCGAATTGTCTATATAATTTTTTTCATATCATAATTGTAAGATCATAATAAATTAGTGTAAAAAAAAAAGTTACAAAAGCTAAATCTCTTTGGCAATATAAAAAGCTGATACTTGATGAGCTAATAGAAGACAAAAATACAGATACAGTGGTCTTGCATAGTTGCACAAGCCGAGCAACGTCAGCATATAGTTGTAAGTTGTGTAACTAAACAAAAGAAACATAAATTAAAATCACATCATCATCCCTTTTTCATGCAAGGAATTTTTTTTTTTTTTTTTTTTGCATGCAAGGGTTTATGATATCGTGACATAAACCCATATTTTACATTTTTTTCGTTTGCCGCTAACAGCATCATTTTGATCAATATATGTACAGTATATCAATGGAACTTCTTTTATATATGTGAATGGAACTTGATATTTGGGTTTGACTATTAAAACGAGTACTCAACCGTTCCATCACCCTTGGTATATAGGATTTTCATTATTTTATACAAACTTGAGTTACGTGTTTGACAAAAACTGCGTTAACATTCCACTGTTTTAACTTTCACGGCTATTCCACTTTTTGTTTGTAACATGGTTTGCTACGCAGTGCTGTACTTTAACAAGTACCTCTGATCTCCAATGTACCAAATCCAATCTATTACCAAAGCTTCATCATCGTAACGTATCATTACAGACATATAACAATTCGAAAGTAAATAAGGCCGTTGACAACAAAAAACATACACATCCAAAGTCAAATTTGATGTTGTACAATTTGTATTCCAACCTAGAAGTTTGTTTACAAACACGCAAGAAACAAAAATATCAAACGAGGTTTTCTTCTCTAATGTCAATATCATTGACTCGATCAAAAGAAATGCCAACTAAAATATTTCTTTAATCCCGTGATCAACAAACAAAATACTTTCAAATAAAGACCAGAACTTTCTACCTCCCTTCCTAATAACACAACTTACATTTTTTCCCTTTATAATCTCGATGAAAAGAGAAGTTACATATAAAACTATACAACAAGACTAAAACACTCTTATCAGATATCTATTTAGCTTTGAATCATGGAAGTTAACGGTGGAGAAGATCAATACGAAGAAGCATCAGAGTGGTTTGTAAAGTATTTAAATCGTCAAGGTGATTGGTTAGAAAAGACCAGAGGAAATCTAATGGTTGCAGCGACAGTTATAGCTGGTATGAGTTTTCAAGTTATGGTTAGTCCTCCTGGTGGTGTATGGCAGAGTGATATTTGTTCTTCCGGTGATCAAACCGGTGGTACCGTACCGGTTTGTACGGCAAAAGCGGGAACTTCGGTATTGGAGCACGAGAGTTCGAAACGTGGACTCTATCTTGGAATGGTTATTAGCAGTACAGTTTCGTTTTCTGCCTCCATGAGCCTCATTCTACTTGTCATCAGTGGATTACGACTCAGGTATTACAGTATTACTAGTTAGACGAATTATATACGCCACAGATCATTTGTAGATTATTTGGCCTTTTTATAAAAAATGCGACAGTGTTCTAAGTCTCAAGAAAATGATATTCAAACGTGAGATTTTTTATTATTTTGATTTTACAAAGGATAATCTTAGATTGTTGACTATGATTTAAATATAATATATGATTGTATTAGTCCAATAGTTGACTTAGATTAATCCAACAAATCAGTCTAATTCGTTAAATCGACTTAATTTCTTTTGACTCATCACTATTTGATTGGACAGAAGGATTACGAGTCTATGACAATTCAATTTCAATGTTTATTTGGAAATTCCGAGAAATTGAGTGAAGTGTTTGAATTAAAGATAAAAATACGATTAAGAATCTGATGATGTTTGTTATATAGGAACCGGATGATAATGGCGATCCTAGTGACATTTATGGTACTAGCGGTTCTTTGCATATCGGCGGCGTTTTTCTTCGCTGTCGCATTGGTTCAGTATGAAGATGATAAAATCATCTATATACTAATGGTTTATGTGGGATTCTGGATCGTGTTTCCTGTTATAATACTTGTAAGCCAACTAGTTCGGTTTTTAGGTTGGCTTATTTGTTTCATATGTTGTTGTTGTTGTCCACGTCGACGACGGTCCCCTCGACGGCTGTTGCCAGTGACTCCATCTCCTGCCCATTAACGCAGAAGACGAACATGTGGCTCAAACCCACATATGAAATGAGCTATGGTGTTACTAGTGCAATCACTAGAATAAAAGTCTCCCGTGCATATCCCTTATATATTAATTGAGAAACATTTGAAAAGATGTAACCTCAATTTTGTATTAATTAAAAGATGCCCCAATGCATAGGTGGCACTCAATTAGGTAGTCAATTACATTCAATTGAAAAATAAGTAGGTCCACATTCGATTTTTATATGTTGTTAGATACATAAGTTGGTCAAACTATATGATATAATGATATGATATGATATTTTCTTTCCTTAAATAAAACCTACGGAATTACCATAAATGACTAATATATATATGACAATTAATGAGTTTAATAATAAAGATTTGATAACAATGTATATCTCCTCCATCATTTTTTGTTTAATTTTATATTATTAAAATAAATTAAACAATCAAATTAGCTATAAAAATAAAATTTAGATTTTTTCGTATATGTCATATTTTGAATTTTTAAAAACGATAATAAATGACTAAAACTATTAAAATTATTATGTTAAAAATTAATGATCAATGGTTTAACATTTTTATTATAAGAAGATACACATGATTTTAAAACCATATGAGTAAAAAATATCATTTATATAATAAATATATATATATATATATATATATATATTAAACACTATATACCATAAGATTACATAAATATTTTAATATTAAAACTTTCAATGAATTTTCAAGAACATTTATAAATTATAAACTTATTAAAGATTTCAGATTGAAAATTTTGTTATCGATGATTTAAATATTTTGTTATAAAACGATATGAACGATCATAGAACCGTATGATTATAAATTCTTATTTAATAAATAACTATACAAAATATACTATTCCTAGAAAAATAGGTTGGTCCATCTTAACTTATATTACACTTTTTATTAAACTAACTATCGAATTGATAAATAACGTACCAAAAATTGTTTTGCACTTTCCTTAAATAAAAGCTACGATACCTAATATGATTAACGTATATGTGAAAATTAATTATAATGAATAATAAATATTTGATAACAATTTTTGTATCATAGTTCTTTTTTTAATTTTATATTATTAAAATATATTTAAAAATCACATTAAATATATAATAAAAAAATTTATAATTTTTCTTATATGTTATATTTTGAATTTTTCAAAACGTCTATAAATTATTAGAAATTTGAAGATCCCCACTCAAAAAATTTTGTGATCAATAGATTATTTTTTTTGTCATAATAAGTTACAAATGATCATAAAATTGTATTAATATGAACTTTTATTTAATATTATAAGAAGATACACATTATTTTAAAACCATATGAGTAAAAAATATCATTTAATAATAAAACATATATATTTATATATATATATATAGATTATACTATATACCATAAGATTACATAAATATTTTAATATTAAAACTTTCAATGAATTTTCAAAAACATTTATAAATTATAAACTTATTAAAGATTTCACATTGAAAATTTTGTTATCGATGATTTAAATATTCAGTTATAAAATGATATGAATGATCATAGAACTGTATGATTATAAATTCTCATTTAATAAATGACTATATAAAATATACTATTCTTAGAAAAATAGGTTGGTCCATCTTGACTTACATTATATTTTTTATTAAACTAACTATCGAATTGATAAATAATCTACCAAAATGTTTTTTGCACTTTCCTTAATTAGAAGCTACGAAATTACCTAATATGATTAACGTATATATGAAAATTAATTATTATGAATAATAAATATTTGATAACAATTTTGGTATCTTAGTTCTTTTTTTTAATTTTATATTATTGAAAGATATTAAAAAATCACATTAAATATATAATAAAAACATTTATATTTTTTCTTATATGTTATATTTGAATTTTTCAAAACGTCTATATATTATTAGAAATTTGAATATTCTCACTCTGAAAATTTTGTGATCAATAGATTATTTTTTTGTTATAATAAGTTAAAAATGATCATAAAATATAACGCATATGAATTTTTATTTAATAAATATTCAAACTAAATAATATATATATATATATATATATATATATATATATATATATATATATATATAAACACTAATGATTTAAAGCAACAAGATTGGCTGATCAATTTAGTCGTCCAGTTGAAATCTTTCAAAAGTATGTGAAAGACTAAAGTCAAAGTAAATATGGATTTAGAATAGTGGTTATATTTTACTAACCAAATACAAAAAAAAACCGAACCGAACCGAAACCAACCCGATATCCGGATTGAACACCCGTAATCCAAATGAAGCCAAACTATTGTTTCATTCTCCAAAATATAACAAAAATAATAACTTAATCCCGCGCAAGGCGCGGGTCTTATCCTAGTTCACTATTATAATAAGGTTGATCACTTGATCGTATGTGGTTTGTATTGTTAAATTACTATTATATTCTTTTGATTAATAATTTTCTGTGCGAAGAATAAAAGCATCTTGTAATAAGTCTAGTTGAATTTTAAAATAATGTTTTGTTAACGAATATATTATTTTACCTCTGCAACGTAAAAGTGTTTTGCAAATGGATATAATCGTCTTAACTCCAAGAAACAAAATGATAATTCTGGTTAAATAAGAAAGCAAACACGAATGAAAATGAAAACAACAACTTTATGGACATTCTTTGACTATTAAGAAGGGTTTATAAAAAACGATAAGCATTCCATTATGAGAGAGATTAATTATATCCAGAACACAAAAATATAGATTTTAATATATAGTTCTAGTTAGGCATGAGCACGGATCGATATCTGAATTTTTGAAAGTATTTGTAATTTGCTTCGTATGTCACATATATCTAATTTTTTGATTTGTTTTGTTTTAGAAAATACAAATATTAGGAAAAATGGATATTAAGAAAATCTATATTATTATTTGCGAAGTAAATTTTTGCAACAGAGTTCTCACGTTAAAAGTTAGAGCGGTGAATATCGGTTATACCTTTAATGAAAAATTATATAAATTATTCAAAAAATAAAAACGAATTTCAAATATATCTGATTAAAAAAGTGATTAAATTAATAATAAATCGTTTATATACTTAATGAATAAATTATATAATTAGTCGAAAATAAAAACAAATTTAAAATATATCTTATTAAATAAGTGATTAAAACTAATAAAAATAAGAATTATCTAAAATATAAATAATTGAAAACAAATTTCTATTAATACTATTATATTTATATATTATATTAGATAATTGACTATAAATAAATATAATAAAATTTTCAAAAATAAATATATGTTTTAAAACATAAGATAATTCTTAGATATATTATGTTGTTATCTGAAAATAATATTTTATTATAAAATTTATAGTTAAATATAAAACAATTTCTTATGTTGGTTTTGATTTAATAGTTATAAATAGATATATATCTATAAGAACACTATGCTCGCATATGCGGGCATAACACCTAGTAAATAGATATTTACGAATACTTATTGATGAAATATTTTGATTAATATAAACAATTTTGAAAATTTGATACAAATTTGTTTTATAAAATACTTTTCTATATGATATATTAAAAATATTAAAAGAAATAGTGAATTCTATATTTTAGAAATTTTAAACTTAGTTAACAATTATAATAAAATAAAACTTATGAAAAAAAGTTATAATTGTCATAATTTTTTTTTCTTTTTATGTAATGTTTTAATATAAACAATAATGTGAATATAATTTTTCAAATCATATGTTAGAATAATAATTAAATAAATTTATAATCAAGATATATATGTATTTATATATTGTCGGATCAGAGCGGATATCCGCTTTTGATTCGATTTTAACAGATGTTAGTTTTTAGTATTTATATTGATTCAAAAGTTTATGAATATCCAAAATTTTGAAACAAATCAAAATAAATAACAAATCTTATCAAATTTTACGGATAAAGAGTTCCCTAGCTACGTCATAAACCCCTACTTGTATCTACGTCGTAAACGCTGATATTTATGTGATTGGATAGATCAAAAGCACGCTATCCCACTTTATAATTAAGGAAAAATAAAAAACTTGTAAAAACCCTAGAGGCCTAGAGAGAAAGTTAGGATATAGTTTTTACACATTTTTTTTATCAACATTTTTTTACTGATTACATGTCAATATATATCATGAAACTGAAAAAAGAAATGGGTAAAAGTGAGTCAAAGGGAGAGAAGGAGGTAGGTCTCCCTCACCCACCCCTCATCTCCTATATATATTCGACATCTAACTCTCCATTTTCAGTTTTAGTTTTTTTTTTTAAATCTAACAAAATCAAGGTGAGAAGGGAAAAAAGTATGATGATGATGCATATGAATAACTAAAATGGAAACTTATGCTCTGAAATGGAAATATCCCCAAGTCCAAAGGTTTTTCAACCTTCTTCATTAACCTTATTCACATCATGATCGTCACTTTGACCAACCCGGACAGATCTAGCTACGTGTTTAGCGCTCTATATGTTTAGGTACCATTGCATCTTTCATAATATAACAACACATATTTCTTGAAATGTGTTTATTGTGATAGTTAATTGGTTACCTGCCTAATGACACTAAATACAAAAACTTGCAGAATCACAGAATATATCTAACAATTAACTAGACCAATTCAGAAAACTAACTTCGAAAAGAAAATTCACTTTATCATTCAAAATTCTGTTGTAAACATATATATCTTTATCCTTACAAGTTCAGTTTTACAAATCTTTTTATATTCTGTTTATAGTTCTACTAATCAGAGCAATTTCTTAGTCCAACTTTGTTTATTTTGTCATTCAGTCGAAGAATTAGAATCTTCACAAATGTTTAGAAAAAACCTTTTGAGAAATATGTATATATTTTAGTTTCTGCATGTGTGAACTATGTATGTGTATACTTATTGTATGTATGTGAGTATGCATAGAATGGTAGATTGTAGGTGTGTAAGACGAAAGATCTAGGGGGCTTCAAAAAAAGGAGAGAAAAGGACAGAGCATGTGAAAAGAGACAGAGAAACAAACAGAGTAGTGAACAGTCTTACTCTTTTTTTTTCCTGCAACTTAATGACCCCAACCCTCTCTGAAGTATTTCTGATTCTTCACATGCCTTCCTCTCCTTTCTTATTCCTATTCTATAAAACTAATGCCTGGAAAATATTTAATAAAAACGACAAAATATTTAACACTTTGAAAAAAGGACAAAAGTACTTTCACTTCACTTGCAACCAAACAAACCTAGTCCCCTTCTTTATCCAATGGTCTCTTGACTGCTCTCTATATCTCAGCTAAATACCCCTTTCTTTCTTTCTTATTTACCATGATGACACCTTATCAAACAACACCACATACTTCTACATATATCACCATGTGAAAACTAATAAAACTTTGACAAAAAATGAATTGTCAAATTATTAAATTTACCTTGTTTCTTTTAGAGTCAGCAAAGCGTGAATATTTCATATTTAATTTTTAAAAGTTTGATTCTCTCTTTACCGAGTCAGAGATTTGTGCAGTAATACTCGTCAATTCTTTTTTTCAACACATCTATCAGTTGTTTTTATCTATCTGATTTTCATCTGCCTTAGTCAGTAATATCAGGGTTCAATAAATGTAAATAATTGTTTTTAAAAGGAGTTCAGTAATAAAGAGGAAGTGGCACACATTTTTAGGCCATCAAGTATTGGGATACAGCTGAAAATTTAAAAGAGCATCTGTTCAAAGGAAGAAAAAAAAGATTCCCAAATATACAAATTTATTTATGATAACTTAAAATAAAAAAAAAGGTTAATATTGAAGACTATTGAGAAAAATTAAGGGAGAGAGGAAAGAGTAGTCAGAGAGACAGGAGCATCAAGTGCTGCAGAAGAAGCAACAGGAACACTGGGCCTGAGTCTCTTCAGATTTGCCAGTCTTTATAGGACCACACTCTTCTTCCCCTCCTTACATTTTTATCTATCTATCTATTTTAACATTAACAATATTGGATATTTTAATGTTGTTTTGATTTTACACTACATGGCAAAACCCCTTAAAAGCTCTTGTCCTCATCTGACATTTTTCTTGACATCTATCTCCATTAGATTTTCTTTTATGAATGTTTTGTGATTTAACTCTTTGATTTAACTATCAACCATACAAAATCATGATTTCTTTTTATTAATATTTTTCTCCCAAAATATCTTATATTTCTCTAATTTGTTTCATAGTAATAGAGTGTGACTAATTGTATAGTAATCTTTGTTCTATAGTTGACTACAAAAAAATATTAGTATCTATAAAAGAGGGCATGGCCTCGTTAAAAGGTAGAGGCTAGCTAGTGTTCATGCAAATTGCATCTGAGGAATATATGTTTAGAGAGAGAGAGAGCAAAAGAGAGATAAATATCAAACAAGAGGGAAAGAGTGACAGAGAGAGTGTTGGTCTTCTTTGTCTGTCTCTGTCTTAAACTCAGGAACCCTATATTTTCTCTGAAGCTATCAAGAAAGCTCTTATTTTCTTCTTTTATCCTCTTTTGATTTTCTACATAAACCCTTTGAGGAAAGCTAGAGAATAAGAAAGATGATGAGTCTAAGTGGAAATGGTGGGAGAACAATAGAGAGGCCTCCATTTACACCAACACAATGGCAAGAACTGGAGAATCAAGCCCTAATTTACAAGTACATGGTCTCAGGAGTTCCTGTCCCACCTGAGCTCATCTTCTCCATTAGAAGAAGCTTGGACTCTTCCTTGGTCTCTAGACTCCTCCCTCACCAATCCAGTAAGCCCTAAACTTATTTTATTTTATTTTCTATTTTGTTTAAATTTCTTGGTTTCTTTTTATTTGGCATAAAGTTTTAATCTTTTGTTGATTCTCATGCCTCTAGAAGTTTGCAGCTTTTGTGTGTTTGAGTGTTTGTCTTAACTTTTTCTCCTAAGACCACTTTCACAAACTCAGTGTTAACATTCTTCTAGTGATTATGGATAATTTAGTTAAGGTCTTAAACTAGGGTTTTACATGAAACATCATGATTAATATTAGGGTCTTGGTTCATTGGCAGTTGGGTGGGGATGCTATCAGATGGGGTTTGGTAGAAAACCAGATCCAGAACCAGGAAGGTGCAGAAGAACAGATGGTAAGAAATGGAGATGCTCAAGAGAAGCATACCCAGATTCAAAGTACTGTGAAAAACACATGCACAGAGGAAGGAACCGTGCCAGAAAATCTATTGATCAGAATCAGACAACTGCTCCTTTAACATCACCATCTCTCTCTTTCCCCAACAACAACAACCCAAGCCCTACCTTGTCTTCTTCCTCCTCTACTTATTCAGCTTCTTCTTCATCTCCTTCCATTGATGCTTACAGTAATATCAACAGACTTGGTGTTGGTAGTAGTAACAGTAGAGGTTACTTCAACAACCATTCCCTTGACTATCCTTATCCTTTGTCCTCACCTAAACAGCAACAACAACAGACTCTTCATCATGCTTCTGCTTTGTCTCTTCACCAAAACGCATCTACTGCTTCTCAGTTCAATGCCTTAGCTTCTGCAACTGACCATAAAGACTTCAGGTTCTGTGTCTCATTATTTCATTTTATGTTTACCATTTTGTTAATTCTTGAAATAACTTTTTGTACTAATTATGATTTCAGATACTTTCAAGGGATTGGGGAGAGAGTTGGAGTTGGGGAGAGAACCTTTTTTCCAGAAGTTTCTAGAAGCTTTCAAGATTCTCCATATCATCACCAACAACCGTTAGCAACAGTAATGAATGACCCGTACCACTCTGGTACTGATCATAAGGTTGATCATCAGCATCACACATACTCATCCGTATCATCAACATCTCAGCCTGATCAAGATCATCATCGACAACAACAGCAGCAATGTTTTGTTATGGGCGCTGACATGTTCAACAAACCCACAAGAACTGTCTTCGCAAACACATCTAGACAAGATCATCAAGAAGAGGAGGAGAAAGATTCATCAGAAACAAAGAAGTCTCTACATCATTTCTTTGGTGAGGACTGGGCGCAGAACAAAAACAATTCAGATTCTTGGCTTGACCTTTCTTCCCATTCAAGACTGGACACTGGTAATCTATAACCTAATCTATGCTAATAGCTGGATAGATAATAACAGTTCTAATGTACTGACAGTTTTTTAAATATAATTTCTCTCAGGTAGTTGATTGAGACCATGTAGCATCAATGATGGGTCTCTGCACCAACACACACACACACACAAGTTTGAAATGTTGAAGGGTCACACTTCACATCTATTTCTGTGAAACATTGAGAGACAAAGACACTGTTTGCAGAAACCTACTATGTATCTCCATGTGTGTGTTGGGTCCAACAAGACAAGTGATCCGACGTTTATATATATATTATCTCTGTGTGTTTTCCTCTCTTTGTTTTTTTTTTCTCTAGCTACTGTTGTCTTCCAAGCTATCTTTCTTTATCTCTCACTCTAATTTAGCTGACAGAAACACAAAAGTGAACATGACTTTTGTGAGGGGTTATATTTGATTTGTGTTTCTTAGGATGCAAGCATATTTAGTTTTTTTTTATAACATCATTGCAAAGGCCAGTCAAACCAAACATCATTTGTGACCTACGTATAACTAGATTTTGTCGTTTATTGAAAAAACAAACAATCATATACAACCTTTTGGTTTACTTACTTGCATGCATGTGCTGCTTTAGCATAAAGAGCGAGGGAGAGTTAAAAAGGCCCAACATTATGACTTTTGATCCCCGTTAAGTATATAAAAGCCTTGACGTGCGTATGATTACTTGGAATCATTACCAACACTAATTATATTTTATTCCAACATTTTATATTACTGATATATGTATGATGAGAATTTAAAAAGGCATGTTGCCAACGAAGATTCTGTGAGTGGGAATCAAGTCCAGATCAAAACCAGCACATATTTGGTCAGTCATGCCTACCACAAACGCGTCTAAACACTTTCATAGTATGGAACAAGATCAATATCTCTTTTACAAAAAAAAAAAAAAAAAAAAAAAAACAAGATCAACATCTTCAACCATGTGTGCTAACCCCAATCTGGTCATGAATCTTTCACAATACCAGAAATATCCCAAACCATGATCTCTGTAACAGTAGCTCTAACCAAACCAAAGTCCGGTTATCAATTCCCATTACCTATCTCTTTATGGAGATCTCAACATTTCATAAGAAGATGCAGAACTACATATCTAGACAAACGTGAGTTTAACACAAAAGATTGGAAAGTCTCTGATTCTTCTAAATTCCAAGAGCCCTACCAAAGACGAAAGATTCAACATTATCTGACTCCAAGAGCTATCAGTGACAGTCTAATCAGTTCCTCCAACCTAAAATGTCAAAATTTAAATCTAAGAGAACTGACAAAGAATCTGTTTTTGTGTCTAATAAGTGAAGGAAACCATGGAGAAAGAGACTTGATCTTCCTGCCTATCTCGCTCTGCCTTGATTCTTCTCACCATAACATCACACAAGAAAAAAAACATAATAATATATACCACAACACGCATAAACAGAGAATAACCCTGAATCATTAGACATTTGTGAAACTCACACAATGAAGTTAGATATCACAGAATCGCTATAAAAAAAAAACAATTAGACATGAACTTGAGAGAGCAATTCTCTCTTACACTCCACCGCTGTTGTGTTTGACTGTTTAGTTAGAATCTTGTCTTAGGGCATGTAAAATGAAAAAAACTACACAACCTTAAAAGATGAATACAAATGAAAAGAATAGTCAAAAACAAGAAATGTAACCATTTACAGAGGAAAAAGGCTATGATGAATTGTTTGTTGATCCAAATAAAGAGGAAAACATCATCGTGCGATTATAATCAATCTTCCTTATCGTCTCTCAAAAAAGTGTGTTTTTTTTCCCGGCGATGAATGAAAATTCAATTAAATATATATATATATATATATATTTTCCCCCAAATCAATAAGTATGTGTCATCCTTAGGAGTTGATTTCTCTTGAAGACCAAGAAAGCTACGACGCAAATCTGCAGCAATGCTGCGATCCCGGCGAACACCAGACCGACGATCTTCCCGGTGTTTAACAGGCCGCTTTTCTCCGACTGATTGAAGGTCCGTAGAGGTGGAGGAGGCGGCCGTAACCTCCGTGGTTTGTTTCTATGAGACTGCGGGGGAGAAGCTAGCTCACTCGGAGGAGGAGGTGGAGAATTAGGAGGAGGAGGAGGCGGAGGAGGTGATGGAGATGGTGGAGGCGGCGGAGGAGGAGGAGGTGAGGGTGAGGGTGGTGGCGGAGGAGACATAATGACAACGCTGGATTGAGGAGGAGGAGGGGTATTGAGCTGAGGAGTCGGTGGAGGAGCAGATTGCGACTCCCAAAATGAATGCGGAGGAGGAGGAGAGGATTGAGATTGGCGTCGATCTTGATCTTGATCTTGTTGTTGTGATTGAGCAAGGAGGAAGGTATGGAAACTGAGAATCATCGCCACGAGTAAAACGATATTCAAAAACCCCATTGACGTCGATCCAGATCAAGAAAAAACTAAAAGATTAAAAAAAAAAAGGAGTTTATTCCTTTGGCATCTCTCAGCGCATGGTGGAATTGGCGTCTTCCGATTGTAGCATCAGATTGATAGAAGAAGAGATCTGGTCAACACGGGAAGGAGACGCCGATTTGGTGTTTCTGGAGGAAATAGAGAGAAGGAAGGAAGGTCTATTGAAGAACAATTGACCATACAGAGAAAACTTTGGTAATTTTTTTCCGGGAAAATGCAGAGAAAGAGAAGTAACGGCTTAGGGCTAAATCTGGGGAAGTGAGAGAGAGATAAAGATTAGGGAGAAATTTTGGGGAAAATAATAGATTTCGATTTTTACAAGCTGTAATTACTCCCCAAAGGCATACAGATCATAATCCCCCCCTCCACGTAACCTTCTTATTAGTTTTTTTTTCTGGTTAAAGGACCGGTTCGGTTCAGTCTTTACACAAAACTAGCGTATCAAGATAATCTTCAATGATTTATTCTAATTTTTAGTTTATTCTAATTTTTAGTCAAAAACAGAGTAATTCTATAATAGAGTTTGAATTTAATCCGACATTACTTTATTTTAGAATAAAAAAATAGAGTTATGAACAAAAAAAAAATTATTTCATATTATAGTAAATCTATTTTTCACTCGAGAAATAGAATACCATTGGAACATAAACTCTATTAGAGTGAAATATAGAATAGAGATTGGAATTATATGATAGAGAAACCGCCCCTTAAAATCGTTGCATTTTGTAATGTATATATTCTGAAGTGAAAATTTAAAAGATGAAAAAGCCATTTCCTATGAATGTACAAACAAGTTTCCAACTACACTTTCGATTATCCTAGCAAACAAAAGTAGCAGCAGTATCATCTTTTGCAGATCCCATCATTGGACATGATGCATGTGAAGTACATTCTCGTTTTTTATCCCCATGCCATGGAACAAGCATAGTTCACCACCAGTTTCCCATCTATCCCAAAGTTCTGCAATTTTTTTACAAAACAAAACAAACACCACCATTTTAAAGCTTATAACGTCTTCTCCCAGGAAAAAGAAACAGAGCAAAGAGAAGAAACTGAAATACTCTCTAATTTAAAGATCGAAACAAGCCAGGGCTAAAGCTAAAAGAGATGGAAAGATGTAAAGCTAATTTCCGAAGCATAGTGCAGAGAGAAAAGCCCAGTGGAAGTAGATGAAAAAAAAATACTTACATTGTATAGATCAATTACTGACTCATCAGGGTTTGGCGAGAAAGCACTGTTTACATACACAAACTTACAAACACCCAAGAAGAAAAGATATCATCATCAGTACAATGTTTCAAAAGAGAACAACACACAAAAAGATGGATTTGATTAAAAAAAAAATGATCACCAATGAGTCAGAGTGAAGCTGCCTTCCTAGAAAATCAATCACTTTAGCAAACTTATCCGTCCCTGAAATCTGAAGCCAACACAAAGCACACCAACCATATCAAATAAACATTCTCAAACAAGAGATATCAAAACTAACTACAAATCTATGAATGCATCTTAGATATGAATATGATCCGGATCCAATTAAACAACAAAAAGCCAATGAAGAAACTCTATATTATAGATTCAGCTAATAAACAACTCAAGAACCCTAATCTCAAGTCTCAACTCAAAATCAAAAGTTGATAATTCCCTAAGGAAAGAATGTGATTGATTCGAGAATAAGCTACCTTGAACTTATTTTGTTTCAGTATTGGAGCACCTCCTGTAGCTCTTAGATGAACAACAACTGTGACAAAAAAAAAAAAAAAAATAGATATGATCAAATCGGCGCCGTGAAAGAGTATAAAAACCTACTAATCAAATAACAATGGATTCAACATCTTCGTATACGACGAATCAATTACTCACTTTTCCGAACGGAGCTCATCGACGAGATGGAGAGAGAAAATATTAGAACGACGACGAGGACGCCTTTACGAAACTAAAGCAGATCAAGTTGGGCTTAAACTTGTTTAGATATTTAGGCCCATCTTAGTTTTAAGCCCATTATATATGTTACCTAACAAACAAAAGTTTATTTCGTTTTAGATACATATAGAAAACAAGACGATGACATTGACCGGTTTGTGATGGATCAGTCGTTATCCTTATAAAGTAATATTGTCGATTAAATTATGAGTATAATTTATAGGGAATGGGTCCATAAATGGAAAGAAGACAAGGTTTATGCATCATGCCTGGGCACACTACTGGAAGTTAATGATTTGGTGGAGTTAGGTTGGTTTATGACAAATCCAGAGGCAATTAATAGTGTTTTCTTGCACTCCTTCCATGTGATTCTGTTCTTCGTCATTAACTTGTTGCAGTTGGAATAAGAGAATCACATATTAATCCCTGACTACGTATACATGTCTCTAGCCAGAAGTACACACTAAATCTAATTCTAAATATCAAACGCAACACCGATAGCTCATAACAATGATTTTTGGAAGAAGTTAAATCCTTGTTCTAAAATTCGAGTTTTCAATAAAAATAGATAACAAAAATATGTAAATAAAAACTGGTCTATGACTCTATGGGGGTAGGTATGGAGAGTTGTAAATGACTTTATCATTTCTATTTTCCATCTGAAATAACTCAAGCTTTACGTGCTGACTATTGTAATTTTGTTTCATACAATATGCACTCTCTGCAACACTTCCATTTGAAGATGTAAATCAGAGCTTGTAGATGTCAATAGTTTTCTATGACTAATTAGACGATAAAGTTACTAATACTAGATGCATTAGTCGTTAATACAGAAAACATACAAAGTGGTAAAGACCATGTGGATGAAAGCAGTAGCGGTCATGGACATAAACTATGGAAGCATAAGCTTACAGCTCTATAAAAATAAGTATATGAATTTTCCGGCTAATATTTTTTAAAATTTTTGTGTAACTTAATTGGCTAATAGGCCTTCAAAAAATTTTGTGCTTCCGGTCTATGTTGTTTTAGACTTTCTCATGGTCGGGTCTGGATGCAAGATGTTATAGCTGAAAAAGGATAAACTTGAGGGTTTATGTCTTGACGTAGTCGTTGGAGTAGTTGCTGGTGTAGTGTGTATCAGAAGAGGCATGCAGAGTGGTGGAGACCATGTGGATCGATGTAAGATGCTGAGCTGGCGTGAGATAAATTTGAAGAGCAAATTTATACCATGGTGAAAATGCAAGAGATAAACTTGAGGAACAAGTTTATGCTTTGAATAATAAGTGCAATTCCAAAAAAAGAAAATTGTACTTATAACTATGGAAATTGTCCATATCTATGTTCCTTGGATAAAGAGTTTTGGGAACGTGGAGATCACTATCAAATAGCTTTGAAGGCTTGTGTATTCTATAAGACACTGAGTTATTATTATATAGGAAGGATAAAAATTACTTAAGAGTATTATTGGGTCGTGCTGAAACAGACGTTGAAGCATACGACGATAGATAGACAAGTTTGGATAGATTATGAATTTTTCAGTAGCAATTGTTAGGGTGTTAACAAGCTGGATAAAGCTGATTAATCAAGTTTTGTAATAGATTGTTTAGACGATTTCTAATAAAACATAGGTGTGTTTGCTTATATCTATTTTGTTTCTTGATTTCTCTTGTGCATTACTTAATTGTGGTTGCGTTGACACCATCGAAACAAGAAACCGCTTATTTTTCCGTGTCCTGACTCTTGAGTTTATTTGGATTAGCCTCACAAGAAACTTGCTAAATCACAATTATTCGAATGACTGGAGCCAGAATCTACAGCGGACTCTATTTGGATGGCACACGAGGGTTCTTGGTTCGCACGGTTTTTCAATCTAGTATAAATAACGTGGCGAGAGAGAAATAGCAGACAGCATGGACAACATCTCACGAGCCGACCCTCCTGATTGCTTATGTTGACAAGCACATACGCAACTGCATTGATTCAGTAAGGGGCAGAGTTGAAGCAAAATATTCTCAGGCAAATGAGTATATGGTTCGCTTCTCGCTAAATGGAGTTTTAAAGACGAAGTTTTTAGTTTCCAAGTATACCTTTCTTTTCATCCAAATAAAGTAACACAAGTTGTAAATTTTTTTTTTATAATATGAACAAATTTAACATTCATTTAAAAGGATTTTATGTCTCATAGAAAACATAAACAACGTCAAATATCCATGATATATTAGTCTAATAGCTGAAAACTAACCCGGTTCATATTTTTGTTGGGTCATGTCCGAAAGTAAAAAAAAAATCCATATATATATAACTAACTTTTTTCTAAATAAATTACGCAAATGTCTTGATATCAAGATCACGTATGAGTTATCTGTATCTTCGTCATCCTCTCAATCCTAGTTTGTATCTCCAACTTTTGGAAAACATTAGGGTCATTGAGCAATAAGAAAAAGTTACGAATTATACCCTTTAACGTAACATGACGATGAACGTCATAAAAGATGAACGAAAGAAAGAGCTACACGTCCCCCATTTCATGGATGTTCAGACAAAAAGATACAACCACAACATTAATCTTCTTGGAAACAAACAAAAGCATTCTTGTTTGTTAGTATGTTTTGGGGTCTAGCTTCCAACATTCTCTTATTTTGCTTTCCCTCTAGTGTTTTTACCAATAAATACAACTCCTTCAAAAACAAACTAGATTAAACCCACATGAGAAATCAGATGTGTATCAATTGTCTACAGCTTAATTTCTAAATTCGCATATGAGAATAAGTAAGGACAAATAACAATTATTAAATGTTACATTTTACAAGATATAATTGATTTTATATAACTATATCTAAACAGTGTATATATCTTATTGATGTTTTGTTGGTATCGTATTTTTCAAAAGAGCACAGTGTTTGCCATCTTTTTGCTATTCCATTGTCGTCCACATCTGATGTGGATTGATTGGTAGATATTTTCTCTTATAGGGATCAGGTGAAATAATATAAGAGGGTTAACACGTGCGCGCACGTGAGAGTGAGAGAGTTACGACACTTGAAGCGACCACCCGTCACGTGCGGGCTAAATTTATATCCACTCGTTTCCGATCCAAACCTGTCTTTTTCATTGGTCCATCGCTCTTGTTTTCTTCCAAACATTTTCTATTACCCATTTGTTGTTTCAAAAAAAAAAAATTCTAAGAATCTTAATACCATTTCAAGAAATGAAAATTAAAAATTACATAGTGTATGATTAACAAAACTTAAAATTTTAAAAATTAGTTTTACGGCAAAAAGTAAAAAAAAAAAAAAAAGCAAAGCAATCAGTATTTTAACTGTTTAGAATTGTTTCAATAATGTTGACTAATGTGTTCCTTCTATACATTTTCCCTTGAAAATGTATTATTTTAAAAAACATGTTTTCTGTAATTATATTTATAATTTATACTAACTACCATGGAAAACAAAACATATGATATTTGCCTATATAGTTTTGTTTATATATATATATATGTATATATCAATATAATTTGTGTAATTTAAGTTATCCTTTTGTTTCTGAATGATAAAACTGATTTCTCAGGGGAAAACATCGATCAATATCAGCATTTAATACTATTTTCATGATCTATTAATTGTTTGGAGTATTAGTATTTCAGAATCTATAATTGTCGAATGCAGATTTGCTATGACTTGCGTAAATACATATACTCATAGGAAAGTTAATAATAGTGTTGAGAGTGTCCCACCACCATTGCACCATGTACCGTTTTACGACGACATGTACACGTCCGTGCACACTCACGATATAGAGAGTGAGTTCTATCGCATTTAATATATACTTATAATCGATCGAGTGTGAGTCTAAGCTTGTGTGATTTGAAATGGAGCAAGCCCTAGCTAGCCTAGTTAATATTATATAGATATAGCTGGTAGTGCATGCGAATGACGAGTTGTGCATGGTTGATATGGGACATTGTATGCCCCTTAGTTATCCTTTTATCTTTATACCCACATAGCAATTTTTTTTTTGTTGCATGTTATAGCTGTCCAAATGCTTTTATTGATTTGTATCATCACGAATAACTTCTTCATTCAATATATACGTACAATCGATATATAGTATTCTATTATTTTTCTTCTTCTTTTTCTACTCTATAATTGATTTTTCATCACAAATGGGTAGCGAACTAGCTAGTGTCTTATATATCTTAGAATAAACGTTTTTCAAACTTACAGAAAATGATTGTCAAATTCGTCCTTACCGCCATTTTGGTTTATATACAAAAGTAATTACTTATTTAATTGACTAGATTTGATTGTTGGAGTCAACTTTTGCAAATTAATTGGCTAAATCCAGCACGTTACTCTCATGATTATATTTTCACTTTTCACAACTCCCCCACTTCACCCACCACGAATAGGGACAAATCCACATTAGTGTACTTACTTACCGACGTAAGTATCCGTTTATACACTTGAGTCATAAACCATTTTGATTAATAACTGAGTGTTTGATCAATTCAACATCGAATGTATTTGATTTTCTCTATACAGTACTCTACAATGTGGCAGATAAACTTTCATTTATATACTAACGGTAAATTGGTTTAACTGTTTTTTTCATTAATCAAAAACCCTTCTCAATTCTCACACTATTATTTATATAATTTTCTTTTATGAGAAACATATATGAGTTCTTTTGAAACTTTTTTCTTATTGAAGCTATTAAAGGATTGATTCTCGATGATGCGGGATTTGTAAGCTATACATAATAAAAACAACCGTTTTATTAAAGTGATTAAACAAACGAAAAGAAAATGAAAGTGGGAAAATGGGTCCGTACTATGTATGCGATCTCTCTTTGTATCGGATTTTTCTTTCTTGGCTACGCAACTTTTGACCAAATAGCCTCATATTAGCCTTTTTATAGCTTTGTTTAGGCAATATTCAATTTTTTTTATACTTAACTAAATACATAAATTTCAAGGCAATTAGCATGTTTTTATACTTTAATAGCCTATCATAATGCTATGATTCAGTGGTCCAATCTTGTTAGTTACTTTGTATCAAATTTCATATTTCTCATATGCTTTTCTTTTGTTTGTTGTCAGTCACTTCATCATTTTAATAGTGTAGTAAGCATGTTCAAATAAATTCCCGAACTATGAATAAATTAATATGCATTATAAATTTATAACGTTAGATATGGATTCTTTCTCGTTCAATCAACGCAATCAAATCCAAAGTTGTCAAACTGACTTACGTACGTACACGTGTATATTAATAATACACGATTCTGAAAATTTTAAATAGTAAATAGTGTTTGATTAACAAAAAGAAGTAAATAGTGTTTTGAACTGAAACTTTTACTATTCTAGTATCTATATTTGCATGTCCATTTCGCTTTGTGTTAAGAAATAGTTAACAAGAGATCAAATACTATTTCCCATTGGTATATAACAGAATCAAACATCTATACTCATGTATGGAAGTTCATAATTTTGTGGTTTTAGCCACCGATGATATGATGAAGGGGAAAGAACGCTAGCGTGTGTTATAACACTCGATACTTACAAAACCAACACTATCATTTTTAAGCTAGAGCAGGAGAAGCCAAATCCAATCAAATTGGGACAAAACAAAAGTACTCGAAAAGAATCAAATATTGGATACTATTGTCCATGACATTTGAGACCAAGTCTCTTTCACTTTTGTTCGCCCATCTTATTGATCATTATTAGTAGAGCATCAAATCGAACTCTTTTACTTTTTTATTCATTAATTATCTTTAATTTTTTCTTCTACTCAAATCTCTCGTAGAATTTAGTTTGCAAACAAAAGAAAAGGCAAAGACTCTTTGCTGTTCTATTTGGTGACAGATTAGAAAAACTTATGTTCCTCTTTGTTCTTTTGTCAGATAACCACAGGTTTTGAAATTCTCAGTAAAGATTAGTTATTAGTTAAACCTCACAGAAAGCTAGTTAGGCCGCATAGCTATGACCAAAATACGCCATGATTAACATAGTTATTATACACAAGTTACTTAATATAAAAGAAGCTAAGAAAGAAGAAAAAATAAGTTTTAGAACACGGTAAAACATGAACAGCCTCAAGAGGAAAAAAACCGTTTTAAAATTTTATAGAAACTAATATAACCACCCCAACCATTTTCACTAAATACATTATTATTATACAATTAAACTTGTAGCAATAGCTCGATTCGTATTATCCAAACGAGTGGTCTCGTAGACTGGTAACTCTTCTCGATACCTCTCGATCCCAATAGCCGAAAGATTCTCCAACTCAAACAGGTCAGAGCTCGCGTAACTCGCCGCATCATCATCAATATCATCCTCGTCATCTTCTTGAACATTGTCGCACGTTGTCACGGCCAAATGATCCTTGTTCTTTTGGTACGTCCTAATAAGATCCTTAGCCGCTTCGATAACGCGTCGGTTCTCCTCCTCCATGACGTGGCGTTCGACGTTGTTTCCATGCAGCTTGTTACTATAACCGTAAGGGATATGGATGGAGGAGTCTTCGTCGAGGATAACGTTCACTGGACAGAACCTTACGGATCTTTTGGATTTACCACTCGACGATGGAGTTTTGCTTAAGCAAGATCTGGAGAAAGAGGACGTGGAGGAGCATGTGGTGTTGGAGGAGGACTGTGGTGGCTGCTCCGCTGAGGAAGAGACGGTGGTGTTGATTTTTTTAAGCTTCTTATGGTTGCTTGATGCGTTTGTGAAGAGAGAGTTGAGGAAAGTAGCGAGGCGTCCTCCGGGAGAGAGAGGTTGTTTCACTTTTTTCAAGTCGGTGTAGATCTTTAACGCCTTTGACTTGGTTCTCAAGAAACCACCGTGTTCTTGTTTGCTGCTAGGTTTCTCTACCACGGAGGTTCGAATAGGCTTCGGTTGACGAGTGTGCGGAGGAGAGGACTTGGAGCGTAGGTAGAAGGAGTCTAGCTCGGAGGAGGAGAGCCCGCTTGAGTCAGAGGAGCTGGAGTTGGAATATGTGAGGAAAACGGAGGAGATGGAGGTGGCGGTGGTTCTCCGGGATCTCTCGAAGTCAGCGGCGATGGAGCGGCGGTGAAAGACGAGTTTGTCTGAAGCATGTTCCTCGTGAAGAGATGTGTTATTACGGTGCGGGTGCTTCTTCTTTCTAGTGGATTCTAGGGGAGGGGAGTCGTCGATGGAGCGGTAGATTTGGTCGAGGAGAGTGGAGGAGAAGGAAGGTTGACGGTAGTGATCTCTTGAAGATGAAAGTCTTGGCTTCTCCCAAGTCTCCATTTCTGTTTAGAAGAATAAGCTTTTGTGAAGATGTGAGAGAAGAGGAGGAAGGAGAAGAGAGAAAGTGTGTTTTAAAAGAGAGGAAGGAGGCAGACAACTGGCAATCATTGCCACGTGTCTTTGTCGACAGTTTATGAACACCAATCATCTTTTATCTACCTCATTTTCTTTATTTTCAATAATACTTTATATTATAACTTTAACATATAGTGGTAAAAATATTGAACTCCATGTTTTTATTAGAAGGTGAAAAACCATTTTACTTTGAATGGTTCAATTTGAATTCACCAAACTACATGCGATGGATCAACAATGGCTCTCAGCAACAAGTATGATACTGACCTTGAGTGGTAACACATTGACGACATTAACCTAACTATAAACAATGGTCCTTAGAGATAGTAATCTAAAAACATTAGACGAAAAACCTGTGCTATCTTTCTTCTTGACAATGGTCCATGGTGGTGGCAATATATTATAGATCTTCTGATATCTAAAATATGTGTTTTTTCTTTAGTCATAATCAAAATGGTTAGGTTTAAGAATTTGTCTTGAATCAAAAGAGTTATAGGAGATCACTGCTGGGTTACAGAGCAACGTAGCCTTTATTCACATGACATGACCCAAAGATTCACTTATGTGTTCCCTACTTATAAAGTAAAAGATTAAAGTTGTTCCTTCCCTCATCATAAGTCTTGTTTGTTTTTCATTTTATTTATTTTTCTGTATTTTTTAAGTACTACAACAAAAATCTGTAGTCTATTACAGCAAACCCAATATTGATACTTGGGTCCATTACACTTTTTTCTTTTTTGTTTTCTAAACCTATGAATGTCTAATTAAGTAGTACTGCAAAAATACATCGTTCTACAACATTCGATCGACCACATTTTCTTATTTACTGATTAGTGATTACACAACATTATTCGAGGTTTGGTTGTTATTATAGAGACGTAAATGATATGATGAACAAATAGTATTTTGGGGCGTTCCTAAGATCGTGATCGGAAGTAAAAGGAGACACCCGGCCCTTGGAAATCAAGCTTAGCCGATGACTATATGTCTCTACTTTGGTGTAAAAGGAACATGGATCAAGGTTTCGGGTGGCAGTACAAGTGGGACTAAAAGTCGTACAACAGAATATTTTGAGATCATCACTAATATTCTCAAGTTCTAGTGCATTCGGAATGATTTACGGCGAGATATAAGTTATAACAAAGCGGTTAGATGAACTCGTAGTGAATCTTGTGTTTTGAAAAATAGGAGTAAAGAAAAAGAAAGCTATGGAGATTTTGGAAAACCCTGCAGAAACTATAGGCTTTAGCTTTAGAATTTAGAAACAAGAAATAAGAAACAACGTTGTGTTAGTGAATTGTAAAGAATGGTTAAAAAGAAGAGACTTTTGGAGGATGAAGGAACAGTCAAATAATGCGGCTAAAGAGACTATATCACTTATTAACCTAACACTAAACCAGCATTTCTCATTACTAACCATGATTTTGCAGCCCACTTTTAATTGGCAATTGAGTTTCCAGTGTAGTCACTATAAGAAATTATATTTGGTGATTATAAACAACCTGGCTAGTTAATTTACATTTTAATTATATAACCGAACCGTTTCAAACACTCAGTTTAATTAGTCTAATGTATCAAATTATCCAAAATGTTACTCCCTCCGTTTCAAAAAATACATATTTTAGATTTTCACACATACTAATAAAACACATTAAAACTTGATTGTAAATACATTATTTTTTTTGTGAATAACAATTTTTCATAATTTTTAACCAATAGAAATCCAATAAACACCACTAATTTTTTTGAAATTTACAATTTTTCATTATATAATACATTGAAAAAGTAAAAAATAGATCTTTTTGAAACAATTTTTTTTCTAGAACATGGATTTTTATGAAACGGATGGAGTATTAAAATAACGTCGGCGGAATTTTGAGATAAAAGTTATATATATATAGTATTCAAACTCTATAAGTCTCTTACAAAACTCTGTTAATTTTGTGTTTTATAATGCTATGTTTAGAGTCTCTAACAAATTATAGTACAAATTAAATAAAACATATGAGCTTTCTGCTAAGAAGCACAGGGCAAAACAGCAGGGAGCCAACAGTATAATGGAAATGATTAGACATAGACAGCGGGATTAAGACAAGATCATCTATCTGATTAACAAAATCAGGCTTTATTTAGCAAGTATAGATGAGTTTTAATTATGATGAATCACAGTGAACGTCACTTTCTTTTACCATACAGGAGTGACCCAACACTGTTATAATATCAATTAAAATATTTTTGATTAATTTTAAATAAGAATAATTTATTATTAGTTATTAATAATTTATTATCAATATTGTTTTTGAATTCAAATAATTAACTTATGTCATGATGACTTACATTTATGTTAAAATCTAACTCGTTTCTTTCCGATTTTCACCCATATAAGGATCTTTTTTTAACATCAAAAGAATTCTTTTTATACAGCTTGATTTTAACTTTAAATCATTGACCGTAATCAAAATTTTCTCATATTCGTAAAAAAAGTATATGTTGTGTATCCTAATTAAATAGTTACTATAAAAAATATCGATCCAATCCGCTCCTAATTGTTGCCTAACCGGTTGCCTTACTATTTGAGCGAACTTAGGCTTATTTACTGCATAGTTTAGGGAAGTGACATACTGTATATATCAATCATTTTCTATATATTAGAGCATTTTTTATAGATAAAGAGGTTATTTGTATAGATTTGGTGCTAGCAATCGGTGCAAATACTTCACGGAGTGCGTAAGATTCGATTGATAAAATAAATGGTTATAACTTATGTGTTTATAACAAACATATTAGACTTTGCCCTTAAATACTTTCTTTTAAAGGAAAAATTAATAGTATGGTATGTTCTGTAAGAATTAATAGAAGTGTGTAGATTAATTAGTCTCGCACATGTATGATATGTAAAGCTAAGTACTATACGGCGAACGGAAAGCACTTTATGATGATATTAATATTAGTGAAATGACTTGTAGACGCAAATTTTTCTTAATCATCTCGTATATAAGTTTTAATTGTGTGTTTATTGATGAGAAAAATCATTTTCAAAATACAAATGTCAAAATGATGTCCTTAATACACATACGCATGTGGTACGTAGTTATAGCTTATAACCAATACAGTTATAGTACTCTCGGTAAACTTATATATAGTAATATATATAGGTTAACATAACTATATTCATTTGTAAATGTAAATTTTTCTTTAACAAAAAAAGTAAATGTAAATTTCTCTTGGCGTAACTTTGGTTTTAGGATGTATGTTTTAAACAATATCTAAATGGATATGTGATAAATAATTAAGCATGTTCAAAAGGTTAATGGTGCTCATTTGCAAAATGATTACTCCCGTGGGCTAAGGAAAACTCCATTTATTTATTATTCTAATGTCATCAATCAATCAATACTTAAAAAATGAAAAACAAATGAAGGAAATGATAGATTACTACTATGCCTTAAACTAATGTGTATGTATATTAATCATATAAGTTTTCTTTTTTGTAAAAGGGCTTTCAAATTAAAGACTAAAAAACCATGCAACGTATAAGTGTAAATCGTTATTTTTAATCTTTATGAGACTAATTAAACATGTTTGAATTGTATAAAGAAAGCGACACTTAAGTATTAGAAAATGCAACAAAGAAGAAATCGAGCTAATGTAATATATAAACTATAAGGTTTATTACCAAAAAAAGAAAGAGGAAATTCGACTATTTTGCTTTGAACACATGCACACACAATTGAAAATTGTGTAAAACTCCATTGTTTATAAATTATGAATGATCGCATGTAGTTTGTGAATGACCATCGAATCCACGACATTTCACACTCGTAGAACTCGTCTTTGACCGTGTAAAACTGCATCGTTTACGAATGATCGCCCCTTCGAATCCACGAGACTTCATACTCGCAGACTCTTCTTTGACCGGATGCATCCGCGTCCCCTTTTTAACTATTCATTTGCTTTGTATACGTGTATTACCAGAACTACGTTGTAGTTCATATAAACAAAAACACGTAGAGAAAAGTGAATGGATTCATTTTGCTTTCAACATCTGCGCTCCCACTACACCGTCTTTAGAATTTTGTTATCCTTTTGCAATATTTGATAGTAAAGAACTAACTAGAAAAACAAATTCACATAATAATAAAAAAAGAGTAGCAGGGATTGCACGCATGTGTGGATATGATAGACAAAAGAAAGACAATTGATTCCAATCACATCATAATTCGAGTTGGTGCATACAATAGCAAAAAGCAGATTCCTTTTAAATCAAAATAGCTAGACAGCACACGGTGCAATCTCTTCATGAGATACGTTTGATTTTTCATATTTTGCTCAAACAGACCAATCAAATGAGAAAATATACTTACCACATACATACATGTTGGTGTATGCGTGTCTATGAATCACTCCACTATCTGTGATTTGACATGCCCTTTTGTTGACATTCAAGAACAACGTTTCAAACCTTTTATTGTAGTAAAAAACAATCTCTAACATTACAGTTACGTCTCAACAAAAGATGATTTGTTAAGAGAAATTAGTCTTTTTATTTCAACAAACTAGCCTTTAATTTAGCCAAAGTGGTAGGAGTTATAGGTAATGCTTATCAATCCCCTTACCGATCATGGGTACTTTTGACTTATTAGGTAAAGTTACAAAATTAATAAATTATATTTGGTTTTAAATTACCAATTCTTCTTAATTAGTTTTTTTCTTACAATTTTTCTCTAAAAAGAGGTCAAGAACGCCCAAAATGGCTCATCATTCTTCTCCTACTTACATGCAGGTTATCTCAACTGATGACCATAAACCCCTACTCTAGCCAGTCTTAATCACAACCAATTTTTATTACTTATTCTCCTCAAACCATTTTCAGTAAAAGCTAAATTTCATAAACTCTAACAAAGTTTCAGTGAATCTCAAGCCAACCATATGCTTTTTATTTGGTGGCTATTATTAATAGAGTGAACTCAACAGTGAAGACACGTTTAATTAACCATATACTGGTTAAAAATGAAACAAAAGAAGTGTTAGTTACCTCCAAATAATGGAGTTCAAGAAATTAATATAGAGTAATCATTTCTCAATAAGGTGGGACTTGGGAGATGAAAGGTGGGACTTATTAGGAGATGAAAAAGCTTCGGCCTATTATATGAGAGGAGCAAAGCAAAGTACGTACAAATTAGTCCTTAAGCAAAGAAGTTGCCCCCTTGGTTCAGACCCACCTCCCCCAAGCAAAGTAAATATTTCAACAAAACGATCAATCAGATTATGTTGCTATGATGACGTAGTGTGCAATGACACCTCAAAAAAACAAAAGTAATCAAGGAGCTAATCAAAACCTATAGGCTTAGCTTCAACAAGTTCTTGTGAAGAATATTTGTTTTATATTATTCTAAAGGCTAGAGGGAAGTTAGGTCAAACTCAACGACTAATGATTCTCTATCAAGAAAATGGAATGTGAAGAAATGGAGAGAGAGGTCACATAACTCAAAGAAGAACATCAACAACTTGGACAACACTTACAGAACACTGACAATTGGAAACACTCAGCAAGCAACAATGTTCAAGTCAGAGGGTTCAATACTTAAAAACACTATCACATGTGTTGTAGGGTTTGTTTACTTGACACTTTGAAAGAAACTATAGCAACAGTTAAAAAAAAAATTATGAAGCAGGGAAGGGCAAAGCATTTTATGCATTCATTAACTAAAGAAGATAATAAAATAGAGTTTGGCCGTTTCACAAAGAAAATCAAAACATTTGCTTTCGGCTATATTATGATTCATTAGACAGATGAGAGAGGTTAGAACTTTATTCAGAAGTTTGCTCCCCAATTGGGATGACCAAGTTGTGATTGCTGATAAGCACCAAGTTGAGAGGGAGGAGAGGGCACAACCCCAACATTACCACCAAGCCCAGGTCCCATGTGGTGTTGATTCGCCATTGCACCAGGTTGTGGGGGATGGAAGAGACCCTGGAACTGCATTTGAGGAGATTGTGCAGCGGCGTTGAAGGATGGATGTGATGTATGGGATGGTAAATAAGCACCATGAGGCGTTTGACCAGCTACGTTGTAATATGGAGGTGACTGAAGGCTTGAAAGATCTCTTGGATTCTGCATCCAAATATCAGAAGTCTCAGGCTGCTGCTGTCATATAAAGAAAAACAACTCAGAATTACAGAAGGTCAAAAAACTGTGGTTGGGGCAAGAGGAAGTTCCATCTTTGTTAACATTACCTGAGGGTTTTGAACGTAGATATTCCCATCTTTGTATTTCATGCGAGATGGATCTTCAAGACCCATGGCGTTTCCAACTACATTGGGAGTATTAATCTGATACGCATTAGGGTTGTTGTTGTAAGTCCCAAAACCAGTAGGACCACCTGTTGGGACTGGCTTGAATTGCTGGATGCCATACTTGACACCGTTTGAGCCAGGATGAGAACCACCTCCAGGCATCAGAACATAGCTATTTCCATTTGAAGGGTGTGCATACGCTGCTGGGTTACCTGAGTAGCCTGGCATGGGCATCTGGGGAACATAGGAGACGAACTGACGATAAGGCATCAGATTGGGGAAATGTGCAACTTGAACCTGCGGGTACATCTGTTGCATTGACGCCTGTTGTTGTTGTTGTTGTTGCTGCTGCTGCAGCATGGGAATCGTAGATGAAGGCCCATTGTTCACCATTTGAGTACTCAACACCTGCTCCATTAGCAAAATAATACCTTGTTAGTTTTTCTTGCCTAATGAAATGAAAGATAATCATGACTCTGCACAAAGAAAAGCCTGAAGGCAACTTAATGCTGGCACGCCAGGAAAATAAATTACCTCTTGCTGAGATGGTAATCCTTGTCCTCGTACGTTTTCATACGGAGAGTCATAACTACCGTGATTACCATATGCCTGCTGGGAAGGACAAGAGAGTAAGTTTGGAATGTATATATATATATGCCTTGGATTTTCTAAAGGTACAAATTGCAGGAAACCTTACAGGAGCTTTTTGCAACTCAGGAGGATCTTGCTGCTCTTCAAACTCTAAAGGAGTATAATGTGGACCGTTCCTATTGAGCAATTGAATTTCCGAGTACTCATCCAAATTGTCAGATCTGTGAGCTTCCTTCTCTTCGGGTAACTGATGCTCAGACGCCACTGGTACACGTGAGTCAGATTCAGAAACTCTGACATGATCATCACGAATATCGATAGGCTTATCTCCCGGACTATCAGTTAAAGTCTCTGGAGAAGAAACTGGCGAACTGTAAACAATATCACCAAGTTACTTAAGGAAAGATGCAAGGTGATCTTAAATTTTATTCAAAATGTACAAAAACAAATAATAACACCAACTTACCTACGATCAGTTTCTCTAAGTTCTTCTAAAGAGCATGATTCCTGGAAAGCAGATTCTGAATTCACTGAAGAACTAAACTCTTGAACAAAGCTACCAAAAGTAAGCTGACATCGGTCAGTCTCTGGGACGCGAATATGATCTGCGATGATGACATTCTGGCTTTCACTGATATGAACATGCGAAAGCTTATCTTGCACCTTAGCAGCCTCCGATTCCAAGTTTGAGGAAATATCATCAGAACGACAAGCCTGAGACTTTGCAGGTGTTCCAATTACTCCAGGGTTATGTCCAACAGATTTCTGAATTAGTTTAGGCTTCCATTCCTTGTTCTGTGAGACTCCTGCATTAAGAACAGGTTGACCAAGAATATCAGAAGTCATGATAGGAAATGGATTGAAAAAGGATTATATAAACCAAGACATCAGCTATACGCAAAATCTATAGTGCCTCCTGAGGCAAAATGGTTAGCAGAACTAATACTTGCACATAAATTACCTTTTGTATGACCACCAACTTGTTGTGTTCTAGCATTTTGGCTTCCTCTGTTTCCACGCTGCCTGTTCAAAACAGGTCTATTCTTTTCCCCACCGCTGGGTAAAACAGACTCTCGTAAAGTAGTTTGACTGACTTGATCAATCTTTGAATTTGGGGAAGATGATCGATGTGCATTTGGAGTCCCAATCTTTCTAATCGAGGACCCTGACAAAGAACCCGCACATGCAGATGGATCTTTACCAACATTTTCAGAAGGTTTTCCACCAAAGCCTCCACCTCTTACTTCACGTTTAATAGCTCCCACAGGTGATGATCTGGAAACAGGAGATGGTACATGAACTGGATCCGTGGAAGACGGATATACACCAATAACTGAATTGGTTGATGGCAAGGTAACACTACGGGCCGTCCGCTTTCCATCAGAGAGTTCTTTTCTGGTTGGATGGTGCAATGGAGCAATTTCAGCATCTCTGAGCCTGACATCTGCTGATGCATTACAAGCTTCGGAAAAATCTTGATCCCCAGGAGATCGACGATTGCCAAAACCACCTGTTAAGCTGGCAAACAATGAAAATAAGAGCCGCAATCTTTATTTTTCTCATCTGAATTCAGCATAGCTTTTTCTCGAAATTATAAGATAACAGTTCTCAGTGGGGCTTTCTTTCTATTTCCCAAGAAGTAACCATGTCGGTAAACTGCAGTGGGATGCCTACCAAGGGAACATACGCATTATTCTCTCCATCTACTAAAAGACAATGCAGAAAACTAACGCATGCCTATTAATTGCTTAAACGTTCTTCGTAACTTAGTTTTTGTAATAGTACAGCTACAGAGACATACTCCCTTACAGTAACATTAAAAACAATCATTAAAGAGTATCATGTTTTTGCACATATATATATATAAAAAAAGAAGCAAAACAAGGCAAGCCGCCGATAGAACATGCTAGAAAACGAACAACAGGATAATGTAAAATTGAAGAACATACCCCTTTTGGTCCTGAGAGGCCATTACTTTGCTAATGTCTAATCCAGAAGACTGGTGGGCGGAAGTATGCTTCAACTCTTCACCAACATTTGGATTAGACCTATTGTCTCTAACAACACGAAACTCTCTCTTGGATCCTGCACTAACACGAAACAAACCAATTCAGACATACGAAACAGCATTTATAGATGAACATGGACCATACATTACATGAAACTGGGAGGCCTAACGCCAATCACAAAGATTCAAAAAAAAAAAAAATTCAAGACATGCATTGCAATCCAGTTTCTTCTATTTTCCTTGACCTACACATTTTGTTTTTTTATATTCACCCGAGGCTAAGGGATTGTGTGGCATAGGCATAACGAAAGAAACTGGCAAGTATAAATCATCATGTTGATTTACCAGTAGCTCTAGGAAATGCATTTCGGGGAGCAGCGTTCCTAGGAAAGACATTACGTGGAGCAGGGTTCCTATGAAACTCATGTTGTTGAGCAGCGTTCCTAGGAAACTCATTTCGTGGAGCAGCGTTCCTAGGAAATTCATTTCGCGGAGCAGTGTTCTTATGAAAATCATCTCGTGGAGCAGCGTTCCTAGGGAAGACATTCCTACTGTAGCCTCCTCTCCGAGCATTATGCTCAGGCTGTGTACGAACGTTCACCTCACTGGTAACACTTTCAAGAGGTTTCTTTTCGTCGGCAGGCTCAACCAATACTGCAACCTGATGCAAACAAAGGACATTCCGCATAAAATCAGAGTTCATATAAGACAAAAATGTGCAACACCCTTTCTCACATAGAGACGACTGCCAAACTGAACCCGGAAACATAAAAGAAGGATCCTAATGATCTCCAGGGATTCAGCAAACTATTTGAATGTATAGAAAAGTTGACAAAGTTTCGAAGCACCAACAAAATTTCATACTAAGGATGGTTGGAATGTCCACTAAACACAACAAACTTAGCACACGTAGACACCCAATGATATACATACTAGTAACACAAACACTGTAAACAAAACAACCCAGTCCCCTTCTTCAAATGCAGTGGAAGGGGCAAAAAACAATTGTGAGCTTACCTCTTTCTTCCTGTCTCTTCTTCTCTTCACCTCATGGAAAGGATCTGAACAAAAAGAAAAAGCCTTTAGCAAACCATAATGGTAATAGAAACAGTAACACAAGTATTCGAACTCGCCACCAGAATAATACATCGAATTATCAACAAAACTCCGTAAGATAAGATCAAAAACCGAAACTTTTGCATAACCCATCTACAGCATTCTACATACGCACACAAAGACCCTAGCTTTCGTCAAAGAGACGAAGAGAGAGAGAGAGAGAAACCTTGATGAATCAGCTTCTGCACAGCCTCGTCGGCGTTCATGTCAGCTTCTTTCAAGGCGGCGTAGATATCGGCGTCGGTGTGATTACCCACGATTTCTCTAATCGACTCAATCAGCTTTCTATCTCCATCATCCATCGCCCGATTACCGCCGGTTCTGGACCCAGACACCATCACCGATCAAGCCCTAATCGGGATAATCAGAGAACGGAGAAACGAAGGGATCGATACTGAGTAACTAGCGAAAGCGAATTTCGATCGGCGACCGAGAGTGGAGGTTGTTGCCCGCTACTAGTGATTCGACTCTCTTAAACCCTAAGATCGGAGACGACGAAGACGAAAAAGAAGTTTGAGAAGATGGACAAAATAGCGAAATAGGTTCGAAAAATTCAGTAACTGAAATGACCATTTTGCCCCTGTATCGAGAATTTGGAAATTTCCAAAGGATATATACAAAATAGAAGATGGGGAAAATACTAGCTTTTGCTAATTTTCCTTTTCTTTGCTTTTTGCTTTAATTAATTTGTCCGTAGAAAACAATAAACACGTTAAACATTAGAGTAGATGTGCTGCTTAAATTATTTATTGACTCAGCCGACAGAAAAAAAATACTTATTGACTCAAATAATGGTCGGTCAATATTAGATATAATAGTGATTTAATTATTAAATAGGAATTTCATGAAAATGTTATTGTACTAAATAGGACTTGCATGGAAAAATTTTATGTGCTAACTAAACAAGTATTAATCTTGACATCATGACAAGAAAATATGAAGAATAATTCTTTCAAATAGTTATTTTTAAGTTTTTGTCACATAAATAGTTTTTAAAGAAAAAATAACCAAAATAGCTATTTTATTTTTTTAAATTTAATATTTATTTTAAAAAATTTTAAATCATATTCCTAAAACCTAATCCCTTAACTGTAAACCTAAGTCTAGATTAATTAACTATATATTTTTATTTTTTTAATAAAATTTATTTTAGCTATTTTCTTCGTTCAGAACTGTTTTTGTAAAAATTACTAAAAAAACGTTATCCTTAAAATCCTACTATATGAAAGAGACTATTTTGGAAGCTTCTAAGGTGTGCCACATGGGTAAAAAAATTCCTGGCCAACCAATCTGCCATGTTATCTAAGACTGGGTTTTAGCCCAAAAAAATTGAAAAAAAAAAGTTACGTACTGGCCCAACCTCTTACGTATTCATATATCCTACGTATTTATATATAAATTATGATTTCGTATTATCATATTGTTTGTTCTTTTTTTTTCTATTGCTTCAATTCACACAAGAATTTCAAATTTTAATACGAAATCATAATTTTTATATAAATACGTAGGATATATGAATACGTAAGAGGCTGGGCCAGTACGTAACTTTTTTTTCAATTTTTTGGGCTGAAGCCCAGTCTGGGATGACATGGCAGATTGGTTGGCAATAAATTTTTTTTGTCCATGTGGCACACCTTCGAAGCCCTCAAAATAGTCTCTTTTATATAGTAGGATAACTTTATATATTAAAAATATTCTTCTTTCCAATAACAGAGTCATCAAGTTCGAACACCACGAAACGTAAACGTGGACGGCCGCTATGAGTACGAAATAAAGTGAAAGGTACACACAAAATTTAATGAGTGAATCCAGCAATATTCTATGTTATTTAATTATTAAATTTGATGAAAATTTAAACCTACTATCAAACCTACCATAATAATTAAAAATTAACACCTCCAAATACCCATGGTTCAAAAAAATATAAGAATTATTAAAAATGTGCAATACAAAATAATTCTCATTCTTATGTGTGCATAACATGCAGCCGAAGATCACACAAATAAAAATGCTTTCCTAGGAACAACTTTCATTTGTCTCGACATCCAGGTTTGTCTACAAAATACTTACTTTTAATGGTTCCAACTACATTTCAAATGATTGCTTTTAACCATTAATGAGGAACAAAAAAAATGGAAAGAAGGGTGCCTATTTCTACGTCTAACACAATGTACCGACGGTTCGAGGAAGGGAAAATTTATCACATTAGATATTTTAATCTTCTTCTCAATAACCGACGGTACAAGCTTACCGTTCAACCATACATAATCAATATCAATGAGACAACAATTATTACACTGATTCAAGAAAATATTCCACCAATTCCTTCATACATTTTCCGGCCCCAACGCTACCCCAGTTGATCAGCTTAGCAAGTGCAACCAATTTACTCCCGGGTAAAAAAAAAACATACATATCTCACATACCAATAAATTCGCTATTTTGGTCACTTAAAAACAAATTATTCCCACAGATGTTGTTGGCCGCATATGCCTCATCCAAGGAAATGATTTATATAACCACAACATAGATACAAGAATCATCATTGGATTCCGTTTAGACAGGTATTAACATTTTATTAAATAAAAATTGGTTTCCACCTAAAAAAAATATAATCCAATAATTTTTTGTAGATCCAAATTGGTACGTCTAACTTTATGGGACAAGGAGGCGGCTAATTTCAGGGAGTTAAATCGCATATCTACCAAAAAAAACCAAATCGTAATCATCACAAGTATCATTCTATGGTTACATGAAGGTAATAAACTAAACATAAAGTTTTTGTCAAACAAAATGCTTATAAATATTTCACTTTTTCAGGGAAACTATCACTCACAACCACACCTGGATCACGCTTCTAATTTGACAACGATATTGATATCATATAACTCTTTCAAAAGAGAAATAAACTACTATCCTAAGCCTGATAGCAAACGACACAAGTCAACTTTTTAAAAATTTACGTTATCGCTTCCTACGTCAATATATTATTAAAACTAATTTTACTTTTAAAAAATGAAACAGATGACGCGCTTCCCCCGTCTTCATATTTTAAAAAACAAAACAAAATTTAACTTACACTTTCAGAAACAAAAAACACCCAATTTTAATTTACCGATACTTTAATTAAACATGTAATCCGCGCGTAGCGCGGACACGGGCTCTAGTTTCTCTAATATTAACCCAAACGAATTTATTAGAAGTTGCATATATGTACACACAACATAGCATTGATGATAAATAACACCAAGAGTTAACATATGCTGAAAGAGTAACTACAAGTAATACACCACTTTATAGATTGTACACAAGAGAAGAGTAACGAGTAACAAATCACCAACTAGAAAGAAACTTCGCATGACCTATCTAAAGCATTATTCTACATACAACTCATGCAAGATTTGAAAAGACGCAAAACAAGATGCTCTAGTCATCACAATAAGAACTCCAATGAAGAGATGAGAAGAGATCTAATAACCACCAACTATATAAAAAAAAAAGAAATGCATTATCTCAAACCAAACAGTTTATTTCCATCAGTGTGTAGCTTTTCTCCAAGTTAAAACATTTTTTTAAAAGTGTTTGGTTTTGCTGTGTAAATGTCTTGCAGAGAGCATCACAAGTACTGCTGTTGTATCCGAGCTTTGTTCTCTTCCCACCACAATCTTGCATTCGTTTCTCCAAACCTATCTCGACTGCAACAACAAGAGAAGATGTTACCAAGTGCTTGCTTATTAGCAACTGAACGGTAATGTTTTTTACTACCTGAAGCGAACGCGTCTAAGCTCGCGTGTTCCATCTGGTAAAGCTCTGATTGTGATGTAAACACCTTCTTCGTCTTGTTCCACCCATTCTGTTTCGTTGTCACTCGCATTACTTACTGAGACCGCCTCTGAATGCTCTGCATCTTCTTCTTCTTCCCTTGATGATCCACTACTTCTTGCAGACCCAACAACCGATGATGTCTCAGTTTTGGTGCCACTTATGCTAGAGAGTTTTGGCGTCGTTGCAAGACCAGACGAATCACTTCGGTACCGACTTTGTGTTTGTGGTTTTGGTTGGTGAGCGAGTGAGCCTTTTCCTCGAGGGCATTCACTGTTTAGAGGTGGAGTTGCAGGACCGTTCTTGGTAGAGCTCTGGCATTACCAAATGAACATTTAATTCATGTGTTCATGAGAATCAAAGACAGAGAGTGTGTATTACCTCATCTTTGGATGCAGGAGGAGTTGGGAACGGGACGCTCTGCTGATTAAACTGCTGCACATTGTACAACTCCATGACCTTCTCGAAATTCTCCGCCCACCATTTTTGAGCTTGCCGCTTATCAAACATCTCACGACTGAAACCAAATAGAATTTTTGTAAACAAATCATCAAACAAAGTGCTGTTTCAATGACTACAACAACAACCAAGTGAACAGTGTTAACTATAAATGTCAATCACTTTGAGGTTAAGTGTCCCTCTTTGACGAGACCATGCTGACAAAGCCTTGGACAATGGCAGATGAAACATTCGTCACAAGCCCCAAATTTTTTTTAGAAAAGTTATACGTACATAAGCACCAAATTTATATATAAAAATATATTTAAGCCTCCAAACCATTGAAATCTTTACTAAATCGCCCAAAATCTAAGGACCGGTCCTGCATGAAGAAAGTTAGTTAGCTAGAGCCAACTCCAAAGTATTGAAATCTTTACTAAATCGCCTAAAATCTCAGGGCCACATGAAGAAAGTCAGTTAGGTAGAGCCAAAGTGTCATATTCTTTGATGAAGCCATTGAAGAAAGTTAGTTAGATCATATGGTGCTTCTCATACATGAACATGTCCCACCTACAAAATGAATATCACTAAACGCTTTCCCCCACACAACTGTTATTGGAAGAGATCCATTTAAAGATCGGATTCGACTACCGAAACATAAATCCACATCTCAAAAACCTTTATTGGCAAAAGGATCTCACAATACACACAACAAACGTTTTGGGGACCACTTTCAAAATTGATTTTCAAGAGAAAAATGCATGTTTCCAAAACATTAAGATAACATCTTTAATATCGTTTGTACTTCTCATAGCTTGTCTCCAAGAAACACACATTCTCATAATGGAGTTAAGTTCTTACCTGAATCGAATACGCTTGAGATCATTGCCTCCCTCAGGCAAAGAGACAAAAGTGATGAGGACACCAGGCTCAACTTGAGCAACCCATTCTTTACGCTCATCTTCTTCTTCTTCCTCCAAGAACACTGTAGACTCTGTCCTGCCACTCACTGACTCAGGTGTTCCTTCTCCACTCAAAAGCCCTTTTAGCCTTGACTCCATATCTTTCCCTAGAATCTTAGGAGTAGAGCTTCCGCTTCTGCTGATTCCAGGTCTCTTGTAGGCATAATGGAACCTCCCGGAAGCTGATGCAGCATCCGAGTTCCGGTTTGAAGAACCGGAACACGGTTTGCAGCTTTTGTAAGCGCCTGAGGCTTTCACTGCCATGTCTTTTATCTAGAAAAGAAGAATCACATGATAGATAGATAAATAAATAAATAAAAATCTGAAAGTCACAGACTTAAAAAAAATTTGGATTCTACGGAGAAGACAAAAGAGTTTTGTTCCTATTTTGGTCTGAGCCTCCAAAACAGAAACAGACAAGACTCAAAACAGGTCCTGTCTCGCAGTTTCTTTTCTTTTCACCATTTCGTGAAAGTGACATAGTAAAAGAAGAAGGATTGTATGTACCTGTGACGTCAGGGACTTAATCGTCTGCTTAGACCTGGGTGTTCTGTCATCATCTTCTTCTTCATCTTTAGATCCGCCATTGTTGGGGGTTTGCTGCTTCGAACAAGCTATGCACGTGAGCATCTCTCTCTTTCTCTCACCCTTCGACCTGAGAATTTAAAAAAAAAACACACTTTCTCAAATCTAAAGCCTTTTTTAGGAACAGAGTGAACGAACTCGCAATGATTTGTACCTTTATGCTGCAATATAAATACACTCGCAGCACGCTAAATTCGAATGCTTTCTCAGTTACAGAGATTTTCAGATGTCACACACCGTTTGATGATGACGGCATGCGAAGGAGGAGAATCTGCAGATCAGACCTATAAAACGATTCCGTTTTGAAACTCTCTCAGGGTCCGTTCTTTGAAGCTTTTGAGATTGAATGAGAGACACGCACGCACGCACACTCTGTGTATAGAGGAAGCTACGAACTAGCTTTGGTGAGTGAGAAAGAAAGAAAGAAAAGAGAGGAGGAGCTTTGAGATCGTTGGACTCTGCGAAAGTGTTGTGTATTTGTATTTGTGTTGTTTCCTACTTCCTATATAAACCCTCTTCTCTTTTTTTTTTCTTTTTTTTTTTTAAATTAATTATTGGCAATTTTTTAAATATTAGTAATATTTTATCGATTTCATATATGCAAATTCAAAACGCACAGATTCTGATCAGAGTATCCACCATTAATCAGTCGACAAAAAAAAATCCAACATTAATCATTTACACAGCTTTATTGCAAACTTTAATAATATCCCAATTTTATCAAGTTCTTGTTTTTATGTGTCTTTGGTTTTTCTTTAACGTCTATTTTAGTTTTGTTATTTTATTAGTTTTTCTTGCTTTTTTTTTGACTAAAATAGGTTTTTCATTTTTGTAAAGGAATATATGCAGTTCTATAACTGTGCTTACTTGATTTCTTTTTTGTCGTTTGCTCACTTGATTTAAAGTACTGTATTTTCATATATACATTTTACAAATTGTTACAAAATCACGCATATCTATTCTATCTTACAATGACAACACTTATTTATATTTTAAAAACTCATTAAGTACGTACACCCACAATTAATCCGAAACTAATTGAGATGCTTGGGAATGTGGGAGAAATAGGACCAAGACATTTTCAAATTATATTCTCTCTTTTTTTTTTTCCTTTATCCATTTCATCTCTTCATTTGTTTCCTTTACTATCTTTTATTTTTCCGTTTTTTTTTTCTTTTTTAAAGTACGAGTACGATATTCAGGAAATAAATAAAATTATTACCTTTTAGGTTTTTTTTTTGCTAAATTCTTGTTAGGTTTTATTTATAGTTAAAAAAAGAGTTATGAAGCCGTGCAAAATATCTCGGCCGTGACCAGAGATCGACACGTGCATTATTGAATGATTCCGACTGTCGATTGCACCCACTGACCCAAGAAATATAAAAGAAAACCAACATGAAAAAAAAGTAATATAATTACGAGTGTATGTCAGAAATTCATATACAATTGTATATGGTCACAGGAGCGCCGTGAAGCAACGGACGAGAATTAACTACACTGTTGAATTTGTTACCGTCTTTATACCATTTAAATTTTTGAAATTTAATACTTTTTCTCTTTTATCTTTTTTTATTCATCTCCCTAGCTTTCTTTTACTAAAGACAGCTAAAAACAATACATATTCGATTAGAAAACAAAAATATTACAGCAATGAATGATCAGATCGTATACTGAAAATATTATTATTTTTATCTTGCCATGTGAGATCACTGTTTTCTCTTGGTTTTATGTTTGATATTTTGGTTATTTATCTTGAGAATGTTTTTGCATGCATCGTCAACTATATTGTAGCTACACCATTGATTCTTGCCTACTTAGTTGATCAATTATGATCACTAGTATTTATTCCTAGCTTTATGGTGACCAATAGTATACTGCATCTTCCAAACTGAAAAGAGTACATAAAGTGACTAATCTAAAAAAACAAGTCATGATGAGACATGAAATTTAGATTTAAGCTTGTTATTAAATTTGAGTATTAAAACTCTATAGAGTTGTTTTTCCAACTAAGCCTAACAATGCTTTTTGTCCCCCACCTTTCTGTCTCTTTCAAGGCTTAAGTATTTCAAAATCAAAAACCATTTTGAAAGCCAAGTTAACATTATACCCGTTGTTAAGCAAGGTCATCTTAAAGTATGCTTTGCTTCAGGTAACACTTTGATAAGTCTCTTTATTCTTGCTGTTTTCTTTCACAAATGATATAAAGAATATTAGAATCGAAGGATCGATCCTTTTATGTTTTTATGTATGTAAAAATAGATCAAGAACGATCACTTTATTTGTACTAAAAGCATTGCGTAAGTTATATACGTTCTTAATGGCTAAGGTAAGTGTAATCGAACAATACAGTTACTAAAAACCGAAGCTGAGCCCACTGCTTGTTGGGCCCAAATATAGTTAATATCCCGCGCAAATATCTAAACCGTTACATGAAGACGAGAGACCATATTAGTCTACCCCGCACTTCTCAGTAGGTGATCATAACGACCTGTAAAATTTTGTTAAGATTTGCTTGTAGTACCTCTGCCAAATCGTCTGTACCCTAGCGGTAACTGTTTCCCCGGTTACCAGACGTTTTGCTGTTCTGATGCCAGATTTGGGTTTAAATTAATGTTAATTTAATTTGAAAGAAAAAAAAACTAATGACGTCTATTTTCTACGCCTTCAGACTTCTTGGTCTCTACATGGAAATGTAACCCCACATTTCATTGGTACATGTCTTTTCCGTAGTATCATCTCACAACACACGGTAGTAATACACAATGATTGCATCCCATGATAGTGCTGTTGTTGCAACTTATCTCATTGAAGCCTTTGCTTAAACAAATTTATGATCTTATGAAGTATATTGTGTATGGAACTTTGTTGGTGCATCATCATCCACAAATTGGATTGCTTCCTTTTAGCATGCTTTTGCCTCGCAACCTTCCAGAGAACGAACATTTTCGTTAATGGGGAACAATACCAAGCTAATCTCCGTCGAAAAGCACCGTGCAAAGTTTGAAGCTCCGAACAAGCTCATCAAAGTCCGCAAAGTATGGTTGCCTGCCTCTATAACTCTGTCCTCAGGTATATAATATGCAGCGATATAGTCCATACTTTCACGAGTCTCGCCACCTTCATGCGTTAAAGAGAGCTAGAGGCTCTAGTGGGCGTTTCCTCATACCAAGAAGCTTCAAGAATCAAACTCTCAATCGCATTTCTTCAAGGACCCTCAGGTAATGTTTGGCACTGTTTGGTGGTAGAATGTTGATACTTGGTTTAACCTTTTTTCTTTCTTTCTGTTTTACCAAAAAAAAAAGAAACTTATTATTTCTGCTCACATGGACTTGTGATTAATGGAATATATAATAAGTTGTTTTTTTTTGTTTTTTGAGCACATTTTTATTTTGTTGCCTACTTAGTCCATCGATAAGTAAAAATCTTTTCAGCTATCATATATTTTAGTTCAAAATTCTCCTAAGATGGTTGATATTTTGGTAAAAGTGTGTTTGTTATATGATTTGCTATTGTAATTGATAATAATTTTTCAGATAGAAATAAACGTCTGAAATAGCCATACGTACATCATCCAGAAGGGCGTGGAAGCTCGTGTTACAATACCTTTACTGAATGCTACTTGCTTTGATATTGTTTATAGAAGAACCTCTTATAAAACAACTCTAGTTTATGTTTCTTTTTGTATATTTGCTTGCTTAATTAGATGAAGAACACACATGCTTAATTATTTACAGCTCACGAATATATTTATTTACTTGGTCAAATTTGTAAATTTGTAATGATTTTTCTTTGAAAATTCCTAGTTTTGGTGTAGCCATTTTGGACAATTGTTGTTCTCTAAATCATATTTAAACATTGCTATGTACGAAAAACATTATGAATAATGAAAATCCACACGTCGAGTGGTCCATTGGAACTTCGTTTGACTAACACACACGATTGAACATGTAGGAACAAAGACATAATTGTCTTCGTCTCATTTTACTAAGGTTATATTATCTCTTGATGTTTATATCCCCTCCAATCATATTTAAATATCTACACTCAAATCTCTATGATAACAATCCTCCACCAACCAAAATAGTCATCACAACCACAATAATTTGATGTACTGCTCTAAGCAATATTGCTGGTACATCTATCTAAATCTTATAAAAACATTTATTATATAATGGATTGTGGATGGTGAATTTATATATCCAAATTCCAGTTGTGGATTTTGAAAATTCTAATCTCCATCTAAATACATATATTTAATTCATGTTAGCTAATCGGTGTTTGCGGCTAAACCTCAGCTTCTTGAAAGCTTGTAATGATGTCTAAAAGATGAAGAACAAAACTTGTAATGTTTCTAAATATTCTTGAAATGGATGCTCCTCCTCCTCCTCAAACATGCATGTGGGTGTGACAAAAGTTTTCAAGTAGTGGACCAACAATAAGATGAAAGCTAGTTCCACAGAAAGATTATTTTTTTATCAAACAATCATTATGATAATGTGTTTTTTTTTTTTGGTCAATCATTATGATAATGTGTCCATGATGATATTTGATCATTTCAATATCTATGCTGTGAGTTTGTGGCATAATATAAAACACATATATTAACAAGAGATGATGAGATGAAAATGGTTTATACCTTATCGGAGAGTAATATTCATCAACATATTATAAAGTTCTAAGCAATTACGAGCATATCAGCATATGTTATGCTTTGAGCAGTATAGTTTTTAATAAATATTATCCTCAAGAACCAACAGTTGGAAGATAAAACCAGATTCTATGTCTGCTTCACAATATGTCCCCACAATCTAGACCTTGTTATTATAAATACTAATGACAACATCATAGTACAGATTGATACTATAATTATCTCTAAATTATCATATAAAACACCAATATATGACATATATAATGTATGATATGAAACATAAATTGTATAGTACAACCCAAACCAATGGTCCCTAACAGTGTAGAACAAAAAAAAACAATGGTCCCAAACTGCAATAAGTGCAGAGACTAATTGACTTAAGAAATGCAAATCAAAGTGTAGTAATCAAATGGTATTTTTTTCACAGATCTTATAACCATTTTGTAAAGGTAGTTAATATACTCCCCAACATACACCTATATATAAGACCACACGCCATTTACATGGATTCTCATCCTTTTTATTGTTATCTTAAACCTTAACCTACCTACTCACAAGCAATACCTTTTTCAAACATCTGTTCAATGTCGCTAGAAGAAACAGAACCACCAAGCCAAACTCTAGATAATGTCCTAGGCTGGTTTGATGATTCTATCTCCTTAACGCCATTACCTGGATTCACTGATTCTGATTTGCTCAACGAGTTTGACTGGTCTCAAACGTGGGAATGGGATCATCAGACTCAAGCTCAAGATCCAGGATGTGATTTTCTTCATAGCTATAGTCAAGATCTTGATGCATATATAGGGTGTGAAGCAACTAATCTTGAAGTGGTAACAGGAGTTCCAGTCATTGATTCAGATCCTCCACCAGTGGTTCAGCTACCAAACGATCAGACCAAGAAACGGAACCGTGATGAGCTTAACGATCCCCACGTTGTGAAAAGATCAGCAAGGAGCAAGAAAAAAGCAGACAAGTCTACTGAGGTGAGCCGCAAAGATAGCAACAAGGCAGAGAGATGGGCAGAACAACTTCTTAACCCTTGTGCCTTGGCAATCACGGCAAGGAACTCATCTAGGGTTCAACATTACATTTGTGTTCTCTCTGAACTTGCCTCTTCTTGTGGTGATTCTAATCATAGGCTTGCATCTTTTGGTCTTTGTGCTTTGAAAAAACACATTTCAACTTCCTTTGTGCCATCATCCACTCTTACTTTTGCTTCAGCAGAAGTGAAGATGTTTCAGAAGACTTTGCTCAAGTTCTATGAAGTAAGCCCTTGGTTTGCTTTGCCCAACAACATGGCAAACTCAGCCATCCTACAGATTCTATCACAAGAGACAAGAGATAAAACAGATCTTCACATTCTTGATATTGGTGTTTCTCATGGTATGCAATGGCCCACTTTGCTGGAAGCTCTCTGCTGCAGACCAGAAGGACCTCCTCTTCAAGTTAGAATCACCGTTGTATCCGATCTAACCGCAGACATACCTTTCTCTGTTGGTCCACCATCTTACAACTATGCCTCTCAGCTCATTGGCTTTGCTAGGTCCCTCAACATCAACCTCCAGATAAGTGTAATTGACAAGTCTCAACTCATTGATACCTCACCTCATGAGACCTTCATCGTCTGTGCTCAGTTTAGGCTGTACCAACTGAAGAATAGCATCACTGATGAGAGAAGCGAGGCTTTGAAAGCACTTAGAAGTTTGAATCCTAAAGGAGTTGTTCTTTGTGAATACAATGGAGAAGGCAGTAGCAGTGTGGACTTTGCAGCAGACTTCTCAAGGAAACTGGACTATCTATGGAAGTTTTTGGACTCAACAAGCTATGGATTCAAAGAAGAGAACAGCGAAGAGAGGAATCTAATGGAAGGAGAGGCAACAAAGGTGTTGATGAGCTCAGGTGATACTAATGAAGGGAAAGAGATATGGTATGAGAAGATGAGAAAAGCTGGCTTCTCAGCAGAAGCATTTGGGGAAGATGCAATAGATGGAGCCAAATCTTTACTCAGAAAGTATGATAACAATTGGGAAATAAAGATGGAAGATGAAGATACCTTTGCTGGTTTACTATGGAAAGGAGAAGAAGTTTCCTTTTGTTCCTTGTGGAAGTAGCTAATCTGTCTTTTAAGTTTTTCTTAATGTTTGCTGTGAGCTGTGAAAATGTTAAAGCCTTCTGTAAACTGTTATCTGCAAAAGTTATTTGGTTGTGATGTATATAATGAATCAGTTTCCATCTAGGATGGTATCAAAACCACATACTAACTCTCTTTTACTTTAACATTATCCACCCCAAAACAATCTTTCTTAAGAACACAGCTATCAAGAAGTGATTTGGTCCTAAAAGGGGTCCCTGTGATTATTGAAAGAGAGTAAGCTTATAACAGAACATACCTCAAGAAAAAGCCTCACTATATTTGCAGTAATGAGCCCAAACATATGACAGCAAAAAGAAGAAGAAGAAACTACTATTTGAATGATTGTTACCTTGTAACAGCTTATAAACATTATTGAATGATCACGTAAAGAAGTAAATCATGAGGCAGAAAATAATAATACATGAGGATACAATGAACTTATATAAGAAAATGAGAAGAGGTAGAAAATAAGTAAGAATCTATTCAAAGAACATGTCTTACAAAATTAAGAAGATGTTGATTTCAAACTGCAGATACCAACATGTGTTTAGTTTCCCCTGGTGGTAGAATCTTTCTCTTGAATGATCACATGGCACACAACAAGAACTACTTGATAGGAAGAATACAAGTTTCTGCATGAATCCATATTTAGCTAATGAGGAAAAGAGATGAGGGAAGACTTTTGCTAAAGAGAAATGAGGGAAGATTTTTAGCACGTTTAAGTTTAGTCTCTAATAAAAGATTCTCTACAAAACACACATATGACCATGAAATATACTCATTATTGGCATTTTCCCATCTACTTTTAAAATATAATCTGTTCAAGTTTGGTCCACATGGCTCGATTAGTCTCTGCAGTTTATTGTCTAAAGGCTGCAGAAGATTACACAAGGAAGTGAGATGGGCAGAGAACAACTTCATAACCTTTGTGACTTGTAACTCACGGCAAGGAACTCATCAAGGGTTCAGTGTTACCTTTGTGTTCTCTCTGAAATGGCCTCTTCTTTGTGGAGATACTAATTATGACCTCCTTTTATGTCATCACTCGTTACTTTTGCTCAATCGTAGGTTGTTTTGTTTTTGTTGCTCAATAAAAAGGTGGTTTTGTTTTTGTCAAATTTTGAAATTTCCATTAAATTCTTTTCAGCTTGCATTGAATCAACAGAACCATTGTTATGTACAACAAAACTAATCATTACTATTATATACATTACATATGCACGGACTAAATCAACAATCAGAGAGGGACTAATCAGCTTCCCCATCCAACCATGGTCCCAGGGCGAGAAAACGCGAGCCCTCGGTCATACATCCGTTGAATCTCTTCCCTGTATTCAGGCAGAGACTCATCAGGTATTGGTGGAGTCAGCTCCACCACATCACCCATCTTCAGCTTCCACTTGAGGTCGCTTACAGGCCTCTGGTTCAGCCTAGGCCGTAGCTCCTCCTTTGCTGGTATGCCATACATGGACCACCTCGAGCTCCCAGGCCCCGCCCTGCTCAGCAGATCCGAGACTGTTGAACTCGCTGGAAACTCTTGCACAGACATCTGCACTTTTTTAGATTTGTTCAGTATAAACAATCAAGCAACACACTCTTCTACTTAGTCAGATCATAACAAACAAACAAACCTTGTCATTTTCGATTACGATGACATAGACTGGCCCGTCCTGGCTACTGTTAGGCTTGTAAGAAGCAGGGCAGTCCTCAGAGTGAGAAGGAAACTTGCAAGGGGGTTTGATGGAGTCAGAAGAACAAATGGAAGACCGGTCTTTGCTCATTGTTTCGCAGTGCCACGTTACAACCCACCGAGCCCATTCAACCATCTGAAGTACAAACGAAGAGTATTCGCAGTCCCCTTCCTTGTACCTCCAATGAGCTGCAAACCCAAACTCAGCTTGCAAATGCATCTCTTGTGTACGTATCTGGACTTCAAGTGGAACCGTTCCATTGTCCATCACTACCGTGTGCAAAGATTGATACCTAAAACAAATAAAAGTCAGATTCGTAGAACTTTTAAACAAGCCAATGCTACAAACAAAGGTGTGTGAAGTTTACCCATTGAACTTGGGATGAGTTATGTAATCTTTTAGCTTCCCAGGAACTTCAGACCATAAACTATGAACTACTCCTAAGGCCTTGTAACAATCCCCTTCGTTGTTAACAATCAAACGTAACCCATGAATGTCATGAATCTCATCCACCGTTAGCTTCTTCCTGGTACAATGAGGAAAGACAACATAAGCATTGAATGAACACTGTTTCATCAGCAAAAAAGGGGAGGAAGAGGAACTTACTTCAACATCTTGCGGTAAATACTATACAAACTCTTGTGCCGACCACACAGAACATGGTAAGAAATGCCTTCTTTCTCCAGAGCTTGCTCCAGTTTCTCTATCGCAGAAGTAATCATGGCTTCGTCGAACGAATCCTCAAGCATGGTTGACATCTCGTCATGCTGGTGCCGGTAAAGATGCTTGAAACAGAGGTTTTCAAGCTGAACTTTCCATTTAGAGATTCCTAACCGGTTAGCCAAAGGCGCGAAGATCTCGAGCGTCTCTTTAGCGAACCTCTGCTGCTTCACTGGGGACAAAGCGTAAAGCGTCATCATGTTGTGGAGACGATCTGCTAGTTTGATGAGAACAGCTCTCGCGTCGGCCATTGCAAGAAACATCGTATGCAATCTATCAGCTTCTACGGTTTTACACGCGGTGTTGTTCTCTCTAGCGAGTTTGCTTAGTTGGCTAAGCTTTGAAACCTATAAACACACACATTAGTGAGTTTCTCAGTTTCAAACAATTAACACATGTTTGCTTGTTTCTTACTTACCCCTTGGACCAAATCAGCAACACCAGCTCCAAAGTTTCTGAGGATATAATCGTAGGTCATGAATGAATCGTCCATAGTATCGTGTAAAAGTCCGGCGACGACAACGGTTGAGTTAGCTCCGATGTTAGCCAACAACATAGCAGTCTCAACACAATGTTGCAGGTAAGGATCACGACTCGCTCTCATCTAAATTCAACACACACACACACATCAGTCAAACAAGAAAGCAAACAACTTTATAAAGAAAGGTTCGTCTTTGTTATTATCCACCTGTCCTCTATGAGCTCTCTCTGCCTCGTAAAACGCTTTGATCACACACTCATCTTCGAAGATCTTGTGCCTAAGCTGAGCACGTCTGAGCAAATCCATAGCGTACGGCTGTTTCGTCTCTGATCCATCCTCCATCGGAAACAACGTTAGCTCATCCGACGGTGGTCCCAGCTCGTAATCAACACACGAGCCAACGGCTTTCCTCACGAACCTACTGAACAATCCGTTAGCTGCGCGGTGGGAGCTTCCGATTCTCATCGGCGGGCTGCAGCTGCACGAGACGGGACCGTGAAGGACCGAGATCGGGCTCTGGTGGTGCTCTCGTCGGTGGTGATGAAGTCTCGCCGGAGAATAACAGAAGGAGCTCGTAAAGCTCAGATCTTTACAATCCTCGCTTCGATCATGGTGGCGGAAAGGAGAAAAGTCGTCTGCTTTGGCGGAGAAGAGCGAAGAGAGACCTCCGACGACGATCGGTTTAGAAGGAGATGTCGACAAGTTTCTGGAGGTGGGATCGAGATCAGAAGCGGTGATCTGGTGCGGCGTGGAGCACGCGCTGCTAGGTGGACTAGCGTAGATTGATATAGTTGTAGCCATCACCATTTGGAATCCGAAGTTTCGACAAATGAATTAAACAATTAAAAAAATTGTAGTTTAGATTTGAAGAAGAGAATAGAAGGTAAGATATTTACAATTAATACTGAGTTCGGAGATCAAATAGAAGAAAATGAGGAGGAGGAGGAGGAGGAGGAGGAGGAGGAGGAGGAGTGTGAAGGAAGGAGGAGAGGAGAAGAGAAGGAAGAAGACGCTTTGCTTTAAGCAAAATTGAAATTATTATTTTTTAGATATTTCTTTTTTTTTTTCAATAGGAAACACGGTCGTTTTGATTTCGGCCGACCAAGGTAAACCGATTAACGTAATTACTGTAATACCCTTTTAGTGATTAACTGACTAATACTATTATTAGTACAGTCTAATCATGTTATGTCGACAAGGTTTAAAGTATTGATTGGGTATTGATTCAACATATCTAAAGAATAAAATTGTGATGACCCAAATCCTAACCCAAAGAATTCAGGTCGAAGCCCAAATCCATTCCTAGAGGCCCAAGGTATTTTTTTTATAAAAACCCACATTTATCCACTTTAGTTCCTCACAAACTTCATGCAAAAGAAGAAGAAGAGTTAGAGAGAGAGTGAGCTAAGAGAAGAGGTGTGATCTTTTACAGTGAGTGGGTCGCCGGAGCTCGTCGCCGGAGCAACCGTGTGCCGTGATCACGTTCAGCTCGACACCACCGTTCGCAACCCTAGGTAACCACCGCAAAACCGCCATGCATTTAGTTCAGTTTCGGCCGTTTTAGTAAATCGCCCATAACTTCCTAACCACTGCGAATTTCGTGCATGCAAGACCACCATCGTGTTCCTCCCGTCGAGACGAAGCCGTAGACACCAACCACGCCGCAATCGGAGCCCGGACGAAACCGCTAGAGCCTCCCGAAGTTTCGCCTCTGCACGAGCGTGAAACGCACGCGCCATCGCCGTCCGCCGGAGCCACCGCGCATCCCGGCCACTCGCCGCCGTCTCCGACCAACGTTCGCCGGAGCCGCCGTGACCGGCCACCGTCCGTTCGCCGCCGAGAAGCTGCCGCCGCGTCGCCGTCTCGCCGCCGTCGCCGCCGTTGATTTTCCGGTAAGCCGCCGCCACCCTCCGCCGTCGCCGCCGGTGACAATTGTCCGGTGACTCGCCGACGACTCGCCAACTCGGCTGATTCGACCCGGTGAGTCAACTCGGTGACTCGGTTAACCGATTGGATTGACTGGTTTAAATTGATTTAGGGTTGGTTAGGTTAAACCGCCGGTTAAAATCAATTGGATTACGGTTAAGATAAACCGGTTAGATAGATTAATTAATTAATTAATCAATTGATGGTTAAGGTAAACCGGATGGTCCAATTGGAATCGATTTCGGGTGAGTTAAACCGGTTGGTTTAAATCAATTCCAATCTGGTCAAGGGTTGACCGGTTTGGGTCAGAGTTGACCGGGTTGACCTTTGACCAGCGTGTTGACTTTTCCGTAAACCTTGACTAAACCCGTTTTAAACCGTTCGAAAGCCGTTCCGACTCAGAATTTCGCCCTGATTTCAGATTTGGAATCTATTTGAGCAGCTGGAGTTCATAGATACCACGTCTTCTTGTTGCTAAGGTGAGGGCTTCTCCGTTTAAATCCTGAACTAGTTTAGTACTACCATTATGGAAAGTTTAGTTTCGAAACATGATCCGTCTCTGTGAATCGAGTCTGTTTGAGAGTCTTGCTTGTTCATTATTGATATTGATTGTTAAACCGGAAATAGGATAATAGAGGATTCAACGGTTGATTGAAATGATTGATGTTAAGAACTGTTAAATATATATATATTTATATATGCTAGTCCATGTGTTGAGATTGCGGGGTGCAGAGGTGATTGCACTAGGCTGCATGTTTGAGAGATCACGGGGTACGGAGATATCTGTACTAGGCCGTGTGTTTAGCGGGGTACAGAGACGTTTGTACTAGGCCGTTTTGTTTGAGAGATCGCGGGGTACGGAGATATCTGTACTAGGCCGTGTGTTTAGCGGGGTACAGAGACGTTTGTACTAGGCCGCTTTGTTTGTGGAGATTGCGGGGGTACAGAGTGGACTACTGTACTTACGACGCTTGTAGAGTCATATATAATTATATCCTTATAAGGAAATGCGGTATACTATTATCGCATTGGTTGTAGCATGTCTAGTCCACTAGACATATGTTGATTGTTTTGTGTGGTGTAATAGACGCCGTGTTTGTTTCATGCTAGAGCTAGGCCTACATTTTAGTAGTGCTATGAACTCAGTCAGTGGTTTGCGGTTTAGCATCCCCATACCTCACTGGGCGATTCCCCTGTCGCTCACCCCTCCTTCTTTCCCCTTTCAGGTGAGACCGATGAGCAGGAGTGATTATACCGGACCGGTGCTTTTGGGCTTTTACTACTATCGAGCTTTGGACTTCTATCCATTTTATCGTTTTATCGCTTTTGGGCCTTGGGCTCCTATCTATCGTTTATGTTATCTCGTATTTCGAACTTTCGGTTTATGTCATACTTTATATTTCGGATGTTATCGTTATTGGGCCTTTAAGCCTTGTGATACTATATTGACTTTTATATTTATAAATGGAGATTTCATAAACTATTATTTATCGAATTGTTTTTATTATTTCGAAAGTGACGGGTGTCACAGTTTTGGTATCAGAGCGGGGTTCCATCCCGGCTCCGACCCGGGATGGCGATTTTGGAGACTTGGTTTTATTTGGTTTTATTCGATTTTAACGGTTTTAGACGATTTCAAAATATTTTCGGGGATTTGGGAATTTTGAAAACAAAAATAAATAGCACCTTTTCGTTCGGTATCTCTCCTCTTTAAATGTTGTATCAAGAATTCAACAGAAGCTTACTTTTTCGCTTTCCCTTTCAGATGCCGCCTAGGAAGAGAGTTGTTCGTACTCAGACCGTCAGAGACGCTAGAGAGGTTGAGGCTGAGAACGAGCATGTCCAGCCCGCAGTTCCGCAGCAGGCGGCTCCGCCTATTGATCAGGACGCTTTGACACAGATGGTTCAGGATGCGGCTAGGCAGGCTGCACAGGAGGCAGTCCAGCAAGCTGCCCATGAGGCTGCCCGAGTAGCTGCTCAGGAGGTTGCCAGACAGATGGCTGCAGTTCAGCAGGGTCAGCAAATTCCACATGGTCCTCAGGTTCAGGTGCAGCAGGGTCCGCAGATTCACATGCAGCAGGCCCCACCTGTTCAGGTTCAGCATGATCATCAGGTTCCACATCAGCCGGCTCCAGCTCCGCAGTATCCTCAGGTTCCCGTTCAGCCTGTTCCAGGAGTTTTTCAGGTTCCACCGCCACCACCTGCTTTCCCAGTTCAGGTGCCCGAGGTTGATGAGACATTTATCAGGGTGTTGGGACAGATGAAGTATGTGAGTTTGGAGCATTTCAGTGGGACGACGGAACCTACAGTTGCTCACGATTGGAAGCACAGTTTGGATAAGTGTTTGAAGACCATCTCGTGCCCGCCAAGGCTCAAGCTTAACATCGCTGAGCTTTATTTGCGTGGAGATGCATCAATCTGGTGGGATGGAGTGAGATTGATGCACCGTGGTGAGCTGACATATGATGATTTTCTGTACGCGTTCAACAAGAAGTATTTTCCGAGAGAAGCTTTGCATGAGAAGAAGAATGACTTCGAGCATTTGAGGCAAGGAGCAAAGTCTGTGAGGGAGTATGAGCGGGAGTTTAACCAACTCCGCAGATTTGTGGGTAACACCATTGATGAGGAGGATCTGATCAGGAGGTTCTTAGATGGGATGCGAGTAGAGCTTCGTGGTAGATGCAGTGTGGTTACCTACACCAGTTTGGAGGATCTGGTAGAGAAGGCGGCTGTGCAAGAGAAATGCATGGTAGAGGAACAGAAGTTCTCCAAAGGAGTTCAGCCTAAGGCCGGAGGGACTTCGGGATCACAGAAGAGGACTTGGGAACAGACTGGAGTACCCCATTGTGGGCGTTGTCGTCGCCAGCATTTTGGGGAATGTCTCCAGTGCTTTAACTGTGGTCTGTTTGGGCATATCTCGAAGAATTGTAGGAAGCCGCCACGTACTCAGGTTGCAGCGCCAGCAGCGGCAGTAGCACCAGCAGTGGCAGCGAGGAACTGTTACGGATGCAACCAGCCTGGTCACATTTACAGAGATTGTCCGAGGAGGGGCAATGCAGCGCTTCCACCACCACCGAAGCGTCCAGCCATCGCTCCACGCGTGTTTGCGGTTGGAGATCCCCAGGGAGCTGAGCCGATAGCGGGTATGTGACTTTTCCATACTTATTGTCTTTGAATATTTTTGGTGTGTGGTTATCATGTGTAGTTAGTAAAAACCTCGTGTAGGATCGATTTCGGTTGGAGGAGAGTCAGCTTATACCTTATTCGACACGGGAGCATCTCATAGTTTTGTGAGTCCGCGCTTAGTCAAGTCTTGGTCTTTTCGGAGTGACTTCGAACCGAAGGCTAAGCAGATTCAGACTGCCGGCACGGAGAAGTTGGGAGCAGTTGGCATTCATCACAATGTACCAGTTATTCTGGGAGGAGTTGAGCTGCTCGGAGATTTGACGGAGTTGGAGATGAGCTTATACGATGTTATACTTGGGATGGATTGGTTGTCGCGACATCGAGTAGTCTTGGATTGTCCGAAGGCAAGAGTTAATATCCCTAAAGAAGAAGGAAAGATCATTTACGAGGGCATTCAGACACACCGGGAAATTCCTATCGTCTCCATGTTGCGTGCAGAAGAATTATTGGAGGGTGGAGCAGAGGGATTTTTGGCAACTATTTCGATGGTTAAGGAGGACGGTAAGCAGAAGCTGCATGATATTCCAGTGGTCGCCGAATACGAGGACGTTTTTGAGGCTTTAAAAGGGCCACCACCAGCTAGAGCGGACGTTCTTACGATAGAAGTAGAGCCAGGAGCAACGCCAGTTTCACGAGCTCCATACCGTCTCGCACCAACTGAGATGGCAGAGTTAAAAAAACAGTTGGAGGAGCTATCTGATAAGGGGTTTATCAGACCGAGTACTTCACCGTGGGGAGCACCAGTGTTGTTTGTGAAGAAGAAAGATGGGACTTTTAGACTCTGTATCGACTATAGAGGTCTGAACAAAGTGACCATCAAGAATAAGTACCCGCTCCCGCGTATCGACGAGTTGTTGGATCAGTTGCAGGGAGCTTCATGGTTTTCAAAAATTGACTTGGCTTCGGGATACCACCAGATTGCGATAGCTGAGGGAGATGTGCGGAAGACGGCATTCCGTACACGTTATGGACATTACGAGTTTGTGGTGATGCCATTTGGGTTGACGAACGCACCGGCAGCATTCATGAAGCTCATGAATGATGTGTTTCGAGAGCACTTGGATAAGTGTGTGATCGTCTTCATCGACGACATCTTGGTTTATTCTCGGAGTAGAGAAGAGCACGCTGAACATTTGCGGATTGTGTTGGGTAAGCTTCGGGAACATCAGTTGTTTGCCAAGCTGAGTAAGTGTAGCTTTTGGCAGAGGAAGATTGGATTTTTGGGTCACGTGGTTTCAGAAGCAGGAGTTGCCGTAGATCAGGAGAAGATTACCGCCATTTCAGAGTGGCCGACACCTAAGAGTGCAACGGAGATCCGCAGTTTTCTCGGTTTGGCAGGATACTACAGAAAGTATGTCAACAGTTTTGCTAGCATTGCAAAGCCAATGACGCGGCTAACAGGAAAAGACGCCGAGTTTGATTGGACAGAGGAATGTTCGGGGAGTTTCAGTGAGTTGAAGCGACAGCTGACCCATGCGCCAGTTTTGGTACTCCCGAGGCCAGGGATACCATATGATGTTTACACTGATGCGTCAGGCACCGGATTGGGATGTGTACTGATGCAGGAGGGTCAGGTCATTGCCTATGCATCACGACAGTTGAGGCCTCACGAGGCCAATTATCCTACGCATAATTTGGAGTTGGCAGCAGTTGTATTTGCATTGAAGATCTGGAGGTCATACTTATATGGAGAGAAGGTGAAGATTTTCACGGATCACCAGAGTCTGAAGTACATATTTACGCAGGCGGACTTGAATTTGAGGCAGCGTAGATGGATGGAGTTGTTAGCAGACTACAACTTGGAGATCGCATATCATCCGGGAAAAGCCAATCATGTGGCGGATGCCTTGAGTAGGCGCAGAAGCGATGTATCGGGAACCAAAGAGGTTCAAGAGCTTGCTGGGACACTTGCTAGCCTCAGATTGTTTGCAGTTACCGTGGAGGGAGAGACAGTTGGCGTTGAGGCTGCGGAGCAGGCAGATTTACTGTGGAGGATACGCAAAGCCCAAGATAATGATGAAGCTTTGTGTAAGCAGATCGAGATGGAGAGTATTGGTTATCATACAGCCTCCAGTGGGATGTTCATGTATCGGAAGCGGGTTTGTGTGCCAGATAATGAGCCGTTAAGGAAGGAGATCTTACGGCAAGCACACCACTCGAATTTTTCTATCCACCCAGGGAATACGAAGATGTACAGGGATTTGAAGCGATATTACCATTGGCCTGGTATGAAGAGGGATGTTGCTTCATTTGTATCACAGTGTCAAACATGTCAGATGGTTAAGGCCGAGCATCAGGTGCCTAGCGGGTTATTACAGAACCTGCCTTTGCCAGAGTGGAAATGGGACATGGTAACTATGGATTTTGTGACGGGTTTGCCGACCACGTCAGGAGGGAAAAATGCCATATGGGTGATCGTGGATAGACTTACCAAGTCAGCCCATTTCCTAGCGATTAAAAAGACAGACAGAGCTGATCAGTTGGCACAGATCTACATTAGCGAGATTGTGAGATTGCACGGAGTTCCCGTGAGCATTGTATCGGATCGGGATGTAAAGTTCACATCTGAGTTTTGGAGAGCCTTTCAGAAGGCACTTGGGACAAAAGTTCATATGAGTACCGCGTATCACCCGCAGACAGATGGTCAGTCAGAGAGGACTATTCAGACTTTGGAAGATATGCTCAGAGCTTGTGTCTTAGATTGGGAAGGTAGTTGGGTGAAGTACCTACCTCTAGCCGAGTTTGCCTACAACAACAGCTATCATTCGAGTATTGGGATGGCACCATATGAGGCTCTATATGGTAGACCTTGTCGCACACCACTTTGTTGGACAGAAGTGGGGGAGCGACGTGAGATAGAACCAGCCATGGTTCAAGAGACGGTAGAGCAAGTTGAGATGCTCAAGGTTCGACTTAAGGAAGCCCATGACCGTCAGAAGAGTTATGCAGATAAGCGGCGCAAGGATTTGGAGTTCCAGGTTGGCGACCTGGTATACCTGAAAATGAGGACATTTCAGGGAGGATCTAAGACTCGAAAGCTAAAGAAGCTTAAGCCGAGATATATGGGACCATATCCTATTTTGGAGCGGATTGGAGCAGTTGCCTACCGATTGGACTTATCAGAAGAGTTATCAGACTTCCATGACGTGTTTCATGTTTCGGTTTTGAGGAAAGTCGTGAGAGAACCGGAGCTCATTTTGCAGCAACCGCCCAGTGATCTTGATAGAAATTTGCATGCGCCGTGTCAGCCAGTAGAGATATTGGATCGCCAAGTGAAAGCAGATCATGGTATGATGACCATGTTGGTCAAAGTTCGTTGGGAAAGAGACGGTATTCAGGAGGAGACTTGGGAGTCAGAAGCCCAGATGAGGATTGATTATCCAGAGCTATTCTCGGACGTCGTTGGAGAACCAGTTCGTGATTCGAATTCGGGGTCGAATTCCTTATTAGTTGGGGAGAGTTGTGATGACCCAAATCCTAACCCAAAGAATTCAGGTCGAAGCCCAAATCCATTCCTAGAGGCCCAAGGTATTTTTTTATAAAAACCCACATTTATCCACTTTAGTTCCTCACAAACTTCATGCAAAAGAAGAAGAAGAGTTAGAGAGAGAGTGAGCTAAGAGAAGAGGTGTGATCTTTTACAGTGAGTGGGTCGCCGGAGCTCGTCGCCGGAGCAACCGTGTGCCGTGATCACGTTCAGCTCGACACCACCGTTCGCAACCCTAGGTAACCACCGCAAAACCGCCATGCATTTAGTTCAGTTTCGGCCGTTTTAGTAAATCGCCCATAACTTCCTAACCACTGCGAATTTCGTGCATGCAAGACCACCATCGTGTTCCTCTCGTCGAGACGAAGCCGTAGACACCAACCACGCCGCAATCGGAGCCCGGACGAAACCGCTAGAGCCTCCCGAAGTTTCGCCTCTGCACGAGCGTGAAACGCACGCGCCATCGCCGTCCGCCGGAGCCACCGCGCATCCCGGCCACTCGCCGCCGTCTCCGACCAACGTTCGCCGGAGCCGCCGTGACCGGCCACCGTCCGTTCGCCGCCGAGAAGCTGCCGCCGCGTCGCCGTCTCGCCGCCGTCGCCGCCGTTGATTTTCCGGTAAGCCGCCGCCACCCTCCGCCGTCGCCGCCGGTGACAATTGTCCGGTGACTCGCCGACGACTCGCCAACTCGGCTGATTCGACCCGGTGAGTCAACTCGGTGACTCGGTTAACCGATTGGATTGACTGGTTTAAATTGATTTAGGGTTGGTTAGGTTAAACCGCCGGTTAAAATCAATTGGATTACGGTTAAGATAAACCGGTTAGATAGATTAATTAATTAATTAATCAATTGATGGTTAAGGTAAACCGGATGGTCCAATTGGAATCGATTTCGGGTGAGTTAAACCGGTTGGTTTAAATCAATTCCAATCTGGTCAAGGGTTGACCGGTTTGGGTCAGAGTTGACCGGGTTGACCTTTGACCAGCGTGTTGACTTTTCCGTAAACCTTGACTAAACCCGTTTTAAACCGTTCGAAAGCCGTTCCGACTCAGAATTTCGCCCTGATTTCAGATTTGGAATCTATTTGAGCAGCTGGAGTTCATAGATACCACGTCTTCTTGTTGCTAAGGTGAGGGCTTCTCCGTTTAAATCCTGAACTAGTTTAGTACTACCATTATGGAAAGTTTAGTTTCGAAACATGATCCGTCTCTGTGAATCGAGTCTGTTTGAGAGTCTTGCTTGTTCATTATTGATATTGATTGTTAAACCGGAAATAGGATAATAGAGGATTCAACGGTTGATTGAAATGATTGATGTTAAGAACTGTTAAATATATATATATTTATATATGCTAGTCCATGTGTTGAGATTGCGGGGTGCAGAGGTGATTGCACTAGGCTGCATGTTTGAGAGATCACGGGGTACGGAGATATCTGTACTAGGCCGTGTGTTTAGCGGGGTACAGAGACGTTTGTACTAGGCCGTTTTGTTTGAGAGATCGCGGGGTACGGAGATATCTGTACTAGGCCGTGTGTTTAGCGGGGTACAGAGACGTTTGTACTAGGCCGCTTTGTTTGTGGAGATTGCGGGGGTACAGAGTGGACTACTGTACTTACGACGCTTGTAGAGTCATATATAATTATATCCTTATAAGGAAATGCGGTATACTATTATCGCATTGGTTGTAGCATGTCTAGTCCACTAGACATATGTTGATTGTTTTGTGTGGTGTAATAGACGCCGTGTTTGTTTCATGCTAGAGCTAGGCCTACATTTTAGTAGTGCTATGAACTCAGTCAGTGGTTTGCGGTTTAGCATCCCCATACCTCACTGGGCGATTCCCCTGTCGCTCACCCCTCCTTCTTTCCCCTTTCAGGTGAGACCGATGAGCAGGAGTGATTATACCGGACCGGTGCTTTTGGGCTTTTACTACTATCGAGCTTTGGACTTCTATCCATTTTATCGTTTTATCGCTTTTGGGCCTTGGGCTCCTATCTATCGTTTATGTTATCTCGTATTTCGAACTTTCGGTTTATGTCATACTTTATATTTCGGATGTTATCGTTATTGGGCCTTTAAGCCTTGTGATACTATATTGACTTTTATATTTATAAATGGAGATTTCATAAACTATTATTTATCGAATTGTTTTTATTATTTCGAAAGTGACGGGTGTCACAAAAATATTTATAGTGCGTTATGTCCTAACCAAAGATCTGTGTGATCTTCTCCGAATTTATTTATTTAAGTTGTGATTTTTATATTCGTATTATCAATCTGTCTTCCAAACTCAAAACACGATTAGAACAAGTGGTACTGTTGTATTTGATTAGAGCTGATTAATGAGACTTGCAGAAGCTGATGACACGCTAATATGATTAAATAACGATATCCAGTCAGATGACATCGATATCTCAACTCCAATTGATATAAGCTATTCTAATCATATACTAGTTTATGAGATTGGTCACTAGATGACTTTTGGGTGTGTTGATTAAAGACACTTTAAGATAATTTGTCTTTTAACCTAACTCGTACGACAAATTAAGATCTGGAAGCAAAAGACTCGCAATTAGCAATATTTTCATAAAGTCTACATTATGTAATTTGTTATTTATCTTTTTTTTGTTATTAGTCTAAATATTTAAATTATGACTTTTCTCAATATTTTTCTTGGTGATTACAAAATATTTAGTGAGATATTTTGTATTATTCACTTGTGCTTTCTTTAGCTTCACGCCACCCCGCCAGCTTTTTGTTTATTTAAGCTGAATCATTTTTTTTAGGGGAATTGGGGCCTATAGCCATGAAAAAAACATTAATTAGAAGACTAGCACTTTACCCTAACGGATCGATACACGCCGTGATATATACATAATATTACTGTAAGACCCTCTTTAATTTACCGGCTCACCTGCTATGAAAAAAATGAAAAATCATTTTCAATTAACTCCTAAGTAAATCGTGTCTCTTCCCTTTCCACACAACCTCCATTCCCACTTTCTTCATCTACGGTTCTTCCCCCTCCATACGCTTCTCTCGCAAATCTCCTTCACCCGCTCGCCTCCGTCTCCGTCGTTCTCGCTTCAGATCGTCTCCGTCTTCTATTTTGCTTCTCGGTTCTCTCCATCTTCGCTAACGCGTTACGGTGTCGGTAGAGCCAAGTAAAACCGCCGGTGTCTTCAACTTCATATCGCCGCGGGGTTCTCAATTCTCTGCCACGACCGTAAGTTCTTGCCTCCTTATGCTTCTTCTCTGTTTCTCTGTTTTGATTATTCTATCTCGTCAAAATTAGGGTTTTTACAAGTTCTCTGTATCATCGTGAAGGAACCAATAACATATCGTATGAAGCTGTTTATACTACTATTGCTTGGAATTATCCATTTCAAATGACATAGTATTCGGGAATCACTCAACCATTTTTTGTAGTATACTATATCTTGTCATATCATGGTATGTATTTTTATTTTAGGTTTCCACTTCGAATGACATAGTAATCAGGAATCACTCACCCAGGATATTTAGTAAACTATAAGTTTGCAATTGCTTGATTTGCTACCGGTGAATCTGTGTTGTTTGAGTAGTATGCGCATGTTCAAAAGAACTGGCCTCAACCATTATGTGTAGTTTTGGTGTGGTTTGATTAGTAAGTTCGTCATGTCCGTTTTGTTGTTCATTTAATTAACAAGTGGAATAGAATTAAGCTACACTAACAAGACAAATAGTATACATGTCAAACTATTCCATTTCATCTCTAATAGTAAAGCCCCTAATACTATTTTCCATTCTTCTATCGGTTCACCATCCTCTAAGTCTTTCATATGTACTTGTTTTCATTAATTTTTGTTAAGTGTTTAACGTCATGTGTAGGTTTACCACTCTCACATTAGATTTGTATCCAAGTGACGTATACAATATATGGAATGGAAAATGTCCACCAGAATATACATGTCACTACAAGCTTTGTATATAAGTTTACCATAGATTTCGCTTCCCTGTGCTGGATTTATATTTTCCTATCTTGGGTTTAGTATTTGATGTCAAGTATTCTATTATCATACCCCATATCTTTCTATTTGATTTTGCTCATAAAGCGTCTACATACATATGTCTCCTATTATGCCAGGTGAGTTTTATTCAAAAAGGTTTGGGTTCCATTAACTAGGTTTTGGGGTTTACATTCCCCTAACTTGGCTTTAGTGTTTACTCTCAAGTATAGTTTTAACACTCCCTCGTAATGAATCATCTAAATACATATGTCCCCTATTATACCATGTGGGTTTAATTACAAAAAGGTTTTGGTTCCGTTTACTATGTCTTGGGGTTTATATTCCCCCAACTTGGGTTTAGTGATTACTCTCAAGCTTAGTTTTAACAGGCCCTCATTAAATTTGTTTCCACCTAACATAGTATACTGTAAATGAAATGGAATTAATATAAAACTATATAACTATCAGAATAGGATTTGGGGTTTATATTTCCCCTAACTTGGGTTTAGTGATTACTTTGTCCCCTATTATGTCATGTGGGTTTAATTAGAAAAATGTTTAGGTTCCGTTTACTATGTCTTGGGGTTTATATTCCCCTAACTTGGGTTTAGTGATTACTCTCAAGCCTAGTTTTAACAAGCCTTCATTAAACTTGTTTCCACCTCACATAGTATACTGTATGTGGAATGTAATGAATATAAAACTATATAACTATTTTGGATGGCAGAAGAAAGCTTTGATTGAAGATAGAAACGAAATTTGGGAGAAAAACAAAATTATTGCACAATTGAAGAAGACAATTGGTGAGTTTAGTAGTGATTTGGTCAAGAAAGAAGAGATAGAAGAAGACATAATTAACCGCTTTCTTAAGATGTAATGATCTTATTGTAATGTTTAAGCGATATTATTGTAGTGCTTACGACATGTCTTGGTCGGAACTTCTTTGTAGTTCCTATAATATCGACTAGTTTTTAATTGAAGACATCATGTTTCCTTTGTCGTAGAGTGAAGGTGAATGCAAATCTCCTTTACCTTTGTATATAATCTAGCTCATTAGGAATGTAAATACAAGTCTCCCATCTCCATTATATTATTTAGATATATGTATATATGATATACTATACAATTACTATATGATTAACATGGCTTATATAAGGTTGAATTGTAGTTCGGATCGAATTTAAATGATTAAGTGATAGAAATGTACATAACATACACTATACTATGTGGAATATAACTACCTTCAATTGCAAATTTATTGCACTAACGACATCATCACAGACGAGCTGTAACCCACAATTGCAAATTTATTGCACTAACGACATCACCACCTTTCCCCAACCGCACACTTCACCGTCTTCGGTTGTGATTATTTTAGTAAATATAAACTGATCTATATCCGATAGAATGGAAAATATTCTCATATGACATGGCGGTGACAAACTTTAAACTGTTGTTATACTATGTGTATTCTATTTGAAGTGGAACTATTTCTATATTTTGGCATCAGCATTACGATCCATGCATTCTCCGTTTGTAACGTTCTTTCTTTTACGCTTCTATTTTTTTATATTTTCATCTCTCTAGAATGTTTTCCTTCCTTTCATTTTTATTTCAGGCGTTGTCAAAATACTCTCATTGTTACTATGGTCAGTAAATCACCACGTCGTTTACTTTAGTTAAAGGAACTGGGAACCTGTTCTCTATAAGGGTATAACCGGCTAGTAAGATGGTAAAAAGACAGTGAGTACATTATGTCAGCATCATAACTATTCTCTTAATTTCCATCTCAAATATGGCTATTGCTGCAATAAGCCCTTTTTTTTATGCATCTTCTTATCCTATTCGAATCTTTTATATTTTTCAATTTGTTTTTTTTTTGTTTCCTTTCTTTAAATTAATATAGCACAGTCTCTACGGCATATGAGTCATCCCATTTGCATCACCTTTATTCATTTATAAGATTATGACGAGTGTTGAAAAAAACAAGTTTCTGTAGTATTTGATAAACTTGTTTTACTTTTTGGCAAATTGGGTTAAGTTGCTACTTTAATCATGAATAATAATCAGCAAATTGTAGGGAAAAGGGTCCACCATGAGATATTGTCTTCTAAATATGTCTACTTCAGTGAGAAGAATCTAGGTCGAACCCGGATTGATAACTGGGTTAAAACAACTTTCATTTAACCCTTCCCCCTTCTTTGTTAAGTGATTGTAAGTTAATGTTTGAAGTTTGAACTAACTATCTTTTATGGGAAATTGGGGGGCTATAGCTATGAAAAAAGAGTAATTCACACATTAACGTTTTTACCTAACGGATGTATAGACGGCGTCATATATACATAATAATACTATGATGCCCTTTCCAATTAACCGGGTAACCTGCTACAAGATAAATAAATAAAAAAAAAAATTTATTGCCCAAAGTGAATCGTGTCTTCTCCTTCTCCCTTTCTTCATCGGTTGTTTCAGGAATTCCAAAGGACCCTGGTGCTTATCTCCTCATACGGCTCCCCTCTCACAGCAATCAACCTTTCATCTTCGTCGTCTTCCCTTTTAATCAACTTCGGCTTTACGGGCGTCTGTGGTTCGGTTTTGCGCGACAGTTTCGGCGGAGAGGACTAACACCGCCGGCATCTCCAACTTCACAGAGTATCTGCTTTCTCAGATCTTTCACAACGCTGTATCATTGTGCCATAGATTCTATTATTTCTATGTAAGTTCTCTGTTTGTGCCATAGATTCTATTATTTCTATGTTAGCTCTCTAGTTGGAATAGATTCGGGTCTACTGTATTCTAAGTTGATAAATCTAGCTTATTGTTTCTGTTGCATGCCCGATCTGGTAAACTGAGGTAAAACAATTGATTTAGGGTTAAAATTTTCTCACTACGAAGGGGGGATAGTGATTTTGGAATGAAAAGTCTCTTTTGCGATAAAACAAGTTTAGTTCTGTGTGAAATGGAATATCTTATGGAGCATGTGCTATTTGAAATGGAAAATTTAGTTTTACAGAGTCGTTATGTGTCATTTCATTCCTCTGCTATTTCTGAAGAATCATATCAGAAGTAATATACTATTCGCTTTCCATTTCATCAGACCAACTGTTACATTCCATATCTATAAATTATATATTATATCAGATGGTTCAATTCTAGTTTCACATGTTACTTCTTTACTTGCATAGGCTATTTGGAATTGACACAACTAAACATTTAACTTAAGCATAAAGTAATGCATATACTAGTAGCATATCTCATATGATGTCATTTCCTTCAAACTTATAAACTAACATGTGTCTTCATTTTCATTTTGTTCTTTAGGTTTGTCATGGATGAATTGGAAGAGTGTTTATATGTGGTTTATATTAGTCTGTATATGATTTTGTAAAGAGAAATAATATATTGAACGTAAATAGAATAATATTTATCATGACATCAAATAAAACAAAATACAATGTGATGTTGAATGGGAATGATACATAAATGATGTTGTCTCTTCCACCTCTTTTTTCTAATACCGTTAATCTTCGTTTCTTTCCCCACAACAATCTAAATTTGGTGTAAGCATTACCTCTATCCCTACAATCATAGACACTTCAAAATTTGAACAATATATATATGTACTGTGCTATATCGTTTGTAACATTTTATATTCTATAGCTCATGTAGTATGGAAATGCATATACTTGGGGGTTTAGTTTATGAAAGATTGGGTTTGACATTGGATTAGGGTTTATATTTTCATATAGGGTTTAGTGATTAGTGGATAGGGTTTAATTTATGGAACATTGGAGTTGACATTGGATTAGGGTTTATATTTTTATGTAGGATTTAGTGATAGTTGATAGGGTTTTGTTTATGTACGATTAGAGTTGGCATTGGGACAAACATTACCACCTTCCATGAAGGCATGACCATATTAGCATTTGAAAAATATGTTAAGATGATCTTTACATTGCAAATACATTTTTGTCATTTCTTTTCTATATGCCCTCATGTAGAATGGTAATGCATTTTACAGGCCTTTAAAAATTTGGGTTTAGTTTATAAAAAAACGGGGTTAACATTGGTTAAGCATTTAGAATGTGAAGGAGTATGTTTGGGGTCAGCATTAACTTCTTTCATGTAATTATAGATATATCATAATATTTTTGATATGTACTATGTTATTTATTTTTTTCCATTTTATTTAGGTTTGGGTTTTATATTTGAATTTATGATTTATATTTGGGTTTAAGATTTATTAATTAGAGTTTAGGGTTTAGTATTTAAGGGTTGAGGTGTAATTGGGAAACTCGATTTATTAGAATAATAGCAATGAAAATTACTTGGTCGTTCCCTCAAATTAGGTAATCCTTGCTTTCTTGATCTTCTTGCTTTTGAATTCCTTCAGATGGACTTACAGTGGTAATTAGATGGAATACAATACTTATTGGTACACGTTCTAATTTACACCACTTGTTTAACTCTGCACAGTAAAACATCTCTAATAACTCCGTCTATTTACGTGGCTTCCTCCTAGTCTTTTATAAGGAATAGCTGCAATCCATTAGTGGTCATTTACTGCAGAAAATACATCATCATCTCTGCACAACCGTATACATTAACGTCTATGTAAGTGGTTATTTTAGGTCATGTGCATACACGTATTCTACTTTATGTAGTTCATGTGGAATGGAAAGAAGATTCTTCACATGTATCTAATTACGTTCATAATATATATTACATTCCATCTGACTCATGTCAAACGAAAAGTTTCGTCGTCTAAATTGGACGGTTTTACTGAACTCGGCTTGACTTTATGTAAACCATTTCATATTTTACTTTCACCATGCACCTTATCACGGTTCTAAAATTGAGAACACCATCACTCCATTGTAAATGAACTTACAATAAACCATTCCACGTACGTGACGTAGTATGGAAAGCAATACAATCGGAATAGGATTTAAGTCATCATCTTTAAATCGCCGTTATGTTAACAGAGACTCTATCTCCCTCACATCTGTTCGTCACTACTCTAGATTTATATCCTCTTTCATACGTGCTCAAGACAGCTGCGCACAATGATCCCTATTACATGTGATTGTTAATGTGGCAGACAAACCCTCCACGTCGTTTACTTTATAACAACGAACCGACAACTTGTTATGGTGAGGGGTATAACCGGATGGAATCAAGCCAAAAAGTCTGACAATGAATTACGTCAAAATCATTGTTACTCTCTTCATTTGTCTTTGAAATATGGCTATCAGACCAATAAGCCCATCTTTTATTATACCATCTTTAACAATAAAGAATAAAACACACGCTACCGTATTATAATTTGCAAAATTACTAAATGTCACGTGTGGAACGTGTATTCAGACAAACAAACATTTTAGGGTAGCCAAAGATTAAACCGGAAAAGATGGGTTTACTGCAGGGGCAACAATGACATTTTCATGCATGCAGAGAACCATAGATTGTGGTATAACTGGTTTTAACATTTTTGGTTGTTTTACTTTTTCTAGATGCTCTAGAAGAAGATTAGCCTTGAGAAGAAGTTTCTTTTTGATAAGGACACACCGACGCGTCCCGGGAGATAAACCATCGCAGCAAGAATAGTAGCCACGTGGTGCCAAGTCGGCGAAGTTGAACATGGCACGCGTCCGAATCGGCGGCCATGAAAAGGGAAGGGGATGTCACGCTCATATCACGTGTCTAGTCCCCAGTTTCACCTACACTGACTTGTGGGGAACGTGTGTCTTCTTAAAATCAGACGGCTACGGTTCGGTCTTGAGCTTGGAATTGAACCACAACCGCAAATCTATTTTTGAATATTTACCACTAGTTCCTACGGTTGCTGAGAGTCAACCTGTCGAAAGCCTGTTACATTCTAAAGCACGTGCGTTAGTGTATAAAATACGTATTTAATGACATCATCGTTTTATAATGACGTGTTTTGTTTAAGTCAGATCAGATGGGAGAAGAAAGATCATTCAATTTGAATTGGTTAGAGCAATTTTTTGGTTTTATATGCAGCATTCAAGATATTTTTCGGAATCTAATCGGTTAGTTTCGGTTTAGGAATAACTTGAAAAGCAAAAACAGAAGGTGGTCCCGAAATAACATAACAATGGAATACGATTTGCGTAAGAAGCAACGTATTAGGATTTGGTCAGCCATCATGACTTGTCCTCCACGTGGAGTTGTTTTTCTTATCTTTCACGCAACCACTCTTTCCCCACACGCATCTTCTTCACATGTATTTCATTTCGGTTTTCCTTTAACCGATCAAAAGCAATCGGTCACATACATCATTATCCCAATACTAATGTTCTTGGAGATCTTTGAATCGATTTTAATTAATGGTCTGGGCTAACATTTGGGCTTATAAATCCACATCATTTGTTGGACGGATATAGATGAAATAAAGAGGTAACTAATTTTACAAATGCAAATCGAAGTTTCTGCTCATTTACTCCCATGCTTATGGTCTAACACAACAAGAGTAAGAGCTCAACAATGAGTAAATATATCGGCCCATTTACTATTAGGCCCATTAATAAACCCAATACTTAACAATCAGAATGACTGAACTGATGATCCCTGACCCCACTGAACAGCCACCGGGCTCTTGACGACGTGTTCACCGTCTGTCCACTCGATCGACCCGAACTCATGACCCGGTACGGATCCAACTCCGCCGCCGAGCACAACGCTCCGAAACGTCACTTCGTATTCCAACTCGCCTTCCCCCTTGCTAAACGCAAGCTTCCTCGGAGACACATCGATCTCCACATTCGCCGGAGACTTAACCCCGACTTCGTACACCGCGTCAACGTTGGTCCCAACGTTCTTAACAACCCTTCTGTACTTCACAACATCGACTGTCGATCCGAAAACGACGGAGAACGACGGGTAATTGAGATCGCCGGCGGTTCTTAGCTTGCTCGTCTCGCAGGCGTTGTAAAGAGTTGGATCTTGAAGGAACACTAGAATCCCCGGGAACTCGTATCCCACGGCGCAGAGGAATGCCACGTAGTCTTTGACGTCGATGTCGTAAACCAACCCAGGGTTCAAGGCTTTGTTCGGATCCACGTGTCCTGCTCCGTGGATGAATGAGTTCGACGACTTACCGGTGGCGAGATCCTCGATTGGTTCGCCGGAGTTTTCTGTATCGTAAGCGGTTGTAACGAGCGCGGATTTGATCGCCGCCGGTGACCAATCGGGATGAGCTTTACGGAGGAGAGCGGCGAGTCCGCTCACGTGTGGGCACGACATCGATGTACCGGAGATTATATTGAATTGAACCCGTCTCGGATCGATATCCAAATCGGTTGGACCAACCATTCCGGTCCAACCGGCTAATATATTAACTCCTGGCGCAATCACGTCCGGTTTAAGGATAACCGGAGTTATATGATTCGGTCCACGGCTTGAGAAGGCCGCGACTCTGGGAGAAGGAGGAGAAGGTCCGATCAAAGTGCCTAAGAAGCTGATTGTTGCGGTGGGAGAGTCTGACTTTTGGATGTACTCGCGGATTTGATCTCCAGCTTTAGCTCCGACCATCGTCGCCGGGACGAGATGCGAATCGGCGGTGAGCTCTTCGCCGCTTTCAGCTGTGTTCGCGAGAATCATCCCTGCTCCGCCGGCGATCTTGACGGCGCTTCCTTTCTCAACTCTGGCGTTACCTCCTCTGTCACAGAGAACGATCTTCCCTTCCACCAAGGACGCGTTCAGCTTCCCTGGGTAGCACAATCTGCTTCCGCAGTCGCCGGAATACACCAGAGAAAGCTGAGAATCAGGGAGAGGCTCGCCGGCGTAGAGCGACGTTCCGGTGAAGACTTTCCCGTCGCCGGTGATTGCGTTCGCGGAGAACTCTCTATCGATCGTGGACGCACCGACGGTTAAGATCCAAGGAGCGATGTTAGTAGCGGTTTGAGGACCTGGACCAGAGTTTCCAGCGGAGCAGGAAACGACGATACCGTGGCGCGTGGCTCCAAACGCTCCGATCGCGATTGAGTCCATATGATACTCGGGAGCGTAACCGTTAGCACCAACGGAAAGAGAGATCACGTGAACACCGTCAGCAACGGCCTGATCCATAGCCGCGAGTATATCGGAATCGTAACAACCACCTGTCCAGCAGATTTTATAAGCTGCGATTCTCGCCTTCGACGCCATCCCACGCGCCACTCCTCGCGCGTATTGGTACAAGCTCGCGTTCGCCACCACCGATCCTGCCGCAGTGGATGCCGTGTGCGTGCCATGACCTTCCGTATCCCGCGGCGATCGCGATTCCTTCGCTGCCATCACTGTCCCATTGCGATGCGTTAAGTATCCTTTATAGAACGCTCGAGCTCCGATGAGCTTCCGGTTGCAAGACGAAGCGGGAAAGTCAGGTGCGATCTCGCACGCGCCTTTCCACGTAGATGGAACTGGATCGAGACCTGAATCGGAGAAGCTAGGATGCTCCGGCCAGATTCCGGTGTCGAGAACGCCGACGATCACGTCCTCGCCGTAATTGGAGTTGCTCCAGAGACCGGAGTTATCTGAGAAACCGAGGAAGGCGGGTGTATGAGTGGTGTGAATCTCACGCGCTTGATCTGTTATAACGGAGATAACGGAAGGGTGACGGCGAAGAGCGGCGGTCTGTGTAGGTGAGAGACGAGCGGAGAAGCCTTGAACGGCGCGTGAGTAAGAGTATAAGAGCGTCGCCGGTTGTGGAGAGGACGGTAGAGAGCGGAGGAGAGAGTTGTGCCAATGGTCGTGGGAGGAGAAGAGAGAAGGCTTATGAGAACTCTGCACATGAACGATGTATGATTCTAACCCATCCCAAGAAGATAACGACGAGAAGAAACAGAGGAAGAGAGGGAAAACGAAGAAGACAGAGGAGAGAGAGAGCTTAGCCATAACAATGGACGATGATTCGTTAGTGATGTATTTATTGCTATGGACGATGATTCGTTAGTGATGTATTTATTGCTTTCTCTGAGCTTCTGGATCTTATGTTTCGTCTAGATGCCACGTCAGAGACGTGGGTCACACGACACATGATACACGAGGATAAGAATCTTGAGGTTATAAAAAAAGTGGCAGGTATGACAACAACAACAAACCGATAAGAAACCAAACTATTGAAAGCTCATCATTGCAAGTTTTGATATTACAAACAGTTACAGCCTCTGATTAGGTTTTTTGGTTAAGGTAGAAAAACATTGTTACATATAAGCTTCTAAGCAGCCCATGGTATAAATCCCATGGCGCAGCTGAGCCTGAAAGTGACGAATATCAGATACAGAGCAATGAGTCCAATACCTAAGGTTTTGTTAGGTTGCATGTTGTTGCGCGGAAGCATCACCATAGCCCAAACCAAACCGAGTACTAGAAACCCAAGTGTGTAGAACAAGCTTTTGTCTTCAGGGACCATGTAAGTGTCAGGACTTTTAGACCATGCGCCAAGAAGCATTGACATACCGAGTCCGACCAGTGTGTTGAACATTGGACCTGCGTAGCATCCCGATAGAGCGATTTGTGCACCATCCCCACCGTTCATCGACAATGCGATGTTTGACACTAAGTCACCCATTGAGTTTCCCCAAGCGAGTACTGTTAACGCAAGTATCGACGGGTTGATACCGTAGATCTCACCGAATGTTACTAGAAGCGCAACAAGCTCGTTTGCAATCATGTAGAACCATACGATGCTCATAATAAACCCACCGAGCACCCAAGGGATCAAGAATCTTCTAGGCGGGTGATCCGGTTCTGTGTTTTTGTAAGCAAAAAACCCAAGAGCAGAGCCAATAGCTATGCTGATAAAGTAAGCCACACCACAAGCTTGTGGACTCGCATTCTCTTGGCTACTCCATAGAGACGCCAGAAGCAGAGGCGCTAACGTAACGCTGGCCACAGCGTATGTCTTCGACCATGTATCTTCCTCCACCGATGGAATCGTTAACTTCCTCGGAACCGTCAGTGGGATCTCCAACAAAGAAGTGAATTTATTACACAAAGAGCTCTCAACTTCCGCACCGTCTTCAATCCATCCCCAAGGTGGTCTGTCATCATCTTGCACGCTACTACCTCTCGCGAAATGGTTTGAATAGATAGCCACATTAGAAGCCCACATCCACTGAGGAAGAGAGTTCAGCAGCCGAGGCGGACCATCCTCAGAGTCACTCTCAATCAACGGGCTATGAATCGGAACATCCTCTCCAACACTCGGCGAAAAAACGCTCCCTTGCATAGGTAACAAAGGAGTGATCGCCTCTACCTTAAACCTCTTAGCATGCTTTCTCAGAATCACATTCGCCGCCACAAGGAAAGCATAAACAACATATATCGAAACAAACGCAACAGCAACCCGCACCGTCACCTCCCCAACCATCAGAATCACCATCAGAGACACAAGCGAGAAAAGGAAGAAACTCAAGTCTCTAATAAAGCACTTCTTATCAAGCTTAACCTCCATATCCGCAACACAAAGCGAAACAATCCCAACAACAACGGAAGTGACGAAAACAGCACCACCAAGGACGCTGTTAAGACCAACTTCTCCTTTATCCGAACCGACAAAAGCAGCTATACTCGCGAACACATCCGGCGCCCCGTTCCCTAGAGGAAGCAGAGTAACGCCGGCAAGAGTAGGAGGCAGCCTCAGAAGCTTAGAGAGCTTCTCAAGGGAGCAACAAAAGTAATCAGCAGCGGTGTTACCCAAGAGATAAAACAAGGCAACGAGCCAAACGCCGAGGATCATGTAGCCCAAGATCTTGAAGTCTCTGCAGGAGCAGTAAAAGAAGGTGAGGTAGTCAAAGAACCCATCAGGTGAGCAGCTCGGGTTCGCTCTTAAGAAGTCGCATTGGTCAGCGTAACCGATGTGGTTATGTAAACCCGAGCATAAGACAGTACTAGTGCTGCTCCAGCTGTCATTGCCTTTGGAGACATTTTCTTCGATCATATGTCGATGAACTAGCGTGAATTGGGTGAAACCATTGTTGATGGATTTGCCTTTGGAGACGAAAGATGCTTTCTTTAACAAAGGGTTGTTGAGAATTTCGCTCCGATCGAAGAAGAAGACGAATAGAATCAAAGCACAAAGTCCGTTGAAAATCCCTCGAAACTTAGGGTTTTTGGAGCTAAAAAGAAAATGCACAGCACTCATCTTCAAAACGTGTTGTTATCAACCAACCATGAACCCAAGAACCTTGGCTGAACAAGAAAAGGGGCTTAGGGGTTTGCAAACAAACAAGATACGAAAATTGAGATTTTGAGAAACCCTATTGATTGGGTTGCAGCGTGATTGGAGAATCAGGTGTTCAGCGAGATCAATTGAGAGATCGGGAGATTTGTAATATCGTCATGAAGAACACAGATTCTGGAGGTTGGCGAGAGAAGATGGGGAAGCACGAAAATGAGAATGGTGATCCAATCAAAATTCAAAACAAAGGTGTCGGATATATTTGACCCCAAATACGTGGCATTCTTTCCATTTTCATAAAATTCAATTTGTTGACTTTTGAGTTGATACTAAAAAAGGGATTACTATAATCGTTAATGATGACTAGCAGCAATGACGCAAATGATAATCCTGACTAGGCCATAAAGATATACATTTTGTGACTTAATTTATTTGATTTGAGGAATGATTTGGTAAGCATTGAAAATAGCATCCTTGTATCTATACTATTATTTGCGAAGTAAATTTTTGCAACGGAGCTCTCACGTTAAAAGTTAGAGCGGTTAATATCGTTTATACCCTATATGAATAATTATATAAATTAGTCGAAATATAAAAACGAATTTCAAATCTATTTGACTAAAACATGATTAAAATTAATAATAAATCTTTTATAATCTTAATGAATAAATCATATAAATAGTCAAAAATAAAAACGAATTTAAAATATATCTGATTAAATAAGTGATTAAAATTAATAATAATAAGAATTATCTAAAATATAAATATTTAAAAACGAATTTCTATTAATACTATTATATTTATATATTATATTAGATAATTGACTATAAATAAATATAATAAAATTTTCAAAAATAAAAACATGTTTTAAAACATAAGATAATTGTTAGATATATTTTGTTGTTATCTGAAAATAATATTTTATTAAAACATGTTTCAAAACATAATATAATTATTAGATATATTCTGTTGTTATCTGAAAATAACATTTTATTATAAAATTTTATAGTTAGATATAAAACAATTTATAATTAAATGCTAATCAAACAAATAGATATATTTTATAAAATATATGTGAATGTCTTTAAAAAAAACATGTTTTAAAACATAAGATAATTGTTAGATATATTCTGTTGTTATCTGAAAATAATATTTTATTAAAACATGTTTTAAAAAATAATATAATTCTTAGATATATTCTGTTGTTATCTGAAAATAATATTTTATTATAAAATTTTATAGTTAGATATAAAACAATTTATAATTAAATGCTAATCAAACAAATAAACATATTTTCTAAAATATATGTGAATGTCTTTAAAATTTAACACAACAATAAGCATATATATATTTTGATAAAAAGTAATGAATATATATTAATAATATTTTATTTATATGTTATATCAGATAATTGACTATAAGTAAATATAATAAAATTCTCAAAAATTAAATATATTTTTAAAACATAAGATAATTCTTAAATATGTTGTGTTTTTATCTGAAATAATATTTTATATTATAAAATATAAAATATAAAGTTTAATGTTTGATTTATCTTTTAAAAATTATAATTAATAATTTATTATGTTGGTTTTGATTTAATATTTATAAAAAAGATAAATATCTATAAAAACACTTTGCCCGCATGTGCGGGCCGAACACCTAGTAGTATATATATATAAATATATATATATATATATGATTTTTTAATATATTTGTAAGTACTAGTCATTTACCGTTTCAAATTATAACAAGGCCCTGTTCAAAAAATAAATATTAACTATATATTTAACAATGTAATGAAATACTTCTAAAAGTAAATGGTTTTATAAATATTTTGGTTGTTATTTAAATATAAATATTAAAATATGATGTGTGTGTTTTGAATTATGTAAATATATAATATTGTGGTTTAAATATATATATATATATATAAATGGCATATAGACATAATTGGTTAATCACTAATATTTTCATATTTTAGTTTTTAAAATATAGTTACGTAACTTTAGTGAGATATTTATTGTCATGTATGTATTGTATCAACATATAATGTATTTATTGTAATTTTTATTATTTAATAATATCATTTATTTTTAAATTGCTTTTGTCAATATAAATTGTAATCAGTGTTTTGGAATCTGGACCGGTGGAATAGTGGATCAAACCGGTCGGATTGTGACACGTTTTTCTAACTGGTTTTGGGTTGTATTAAAATCATATTTAAGATAAACCGGTAAATTCGGTCAAAAACCGGTAAAACTCGCTAAAATCATGACCTGGTTCGATATTATTATCCAGTTTTCTTAAATTCGAGTTTTAAAAATCATAGAAAATTCATATTATTTTCTAATATCTATATAAATAAATTAGTTTTAGTCATATTTTATATCATTTAAAAAAACAAATTTTATTTATATCATTTTAGATTTTTTAACAATGATATAAAATTGTATCAAAATTACTTACAGCTAAACTAGCTATAATGATTGTAATAAATGGTTTGATATGCTTGATCTACCTTTTTTCCACATAATCTTGATCTGCATTTGATCTGCTTGATCTACATGTTCTGCTTGAACTGCTTTTACCATTCGAAGCTTTGGATTGTTAGGCAAGTTGGTTACGATACAAAGCCATTTTTAAGCTAGATCAATATTATTAAAACAGAAACATGCCACATTGATAATAGTTGAGTCCAATTAAAAAACATATACAGCATCTAAATATAACTATAAAATATAACTGCTAACTTTTACGTTTGTATACATGTAGAACCAAACCCAACTGACACTTTTAAATTCGAAGGATCCACATCTATATAAAACATAACTGCATTTACATCTATATCTCCGTAACTACTTTCTATTGGTCAAGACATATTTTGTAACTTCATGTCCAAAATTATCGGTGGCCACTTCATTCTAATTTTTATATTGTCCCACAATTTTATATTATATAACAATTATTCTTTCCTTTTCGGTTTTACGAAAATTACGTTTTCAATAATATCAGCATTTATCTGTTCCGTCATTTTAAAGAGTAAGTATATTTTATGTTTAACTTTTTTTAGAAATTTAATTTTCATAATTTTTTTTGTAATCATATTTGTATTTTTTTAATCATATATATAAATCTTAATCAAAATCTATTGTATTTTATAAAATAATAGCAATTTAAAAGTTGATTCAACATATATTCGATTTTTTGTAATCATATGTTTGTATACCTATATTTTTTTGTAATCATATTTATCTGTTCTAAATGTTATAGAAACATAAAAAATAAAAAAATTACAAACTAACATTATAGCCGCGAATCAAAATATAGAACATACAAATATGATTACAAAGAAACATGTATACAGACATATGATTACAAAGAACCGAACATATAACTTTTTAGCTACAATTATTTTATAAAATAAAATTTGATTAATATTTATACATATGATTACAAAAAAACACAAATATAATTACAAAAAGAAACACCAATATAAAAATTAAATTGAAACAAAAATATACCCGCCCTTTTGAGGGCGGGTGAGAATCTAGTTATTGTTTAAATGGTGATGCAATTTGATTGGTTGGTTATAAACTGACTTAATTTGATTGGTTTTATATAATCTGGCTGAATTTATTTATAAGAAATCAGAAAAGACAATAACATGCTAATTGTAAATAAGTTAGAAAATCAAAGACATAATACTATTAAAGATTCTGATTTAATAGTATAGATTTCAAATTTGAAAAGATTTTGAGTAATTAAATTCATCAACTATTTTTGAATTAGGAAAAAAAAAATTCAACTAATATTCTATTACAAAAATATATTTAACTTACATACTATTAAGATATATAATTTTCGTCTATAATATTGTCTGTTTTAAACGAAAACATGTAAGATATTATAGTGAAGAGATTTTATAACTAATTATTTGTAAATAATTTATGAAATCTTGTAAAATTAGATAAATATTATTAAAAACTATCTAAGAGATTTTTAAGACATATATAATTATTTAGAAAGCTTTATTAATCATTTCTTAAATATAAAATGAATTGTAAAAGTTCAAAAATAAAAAATAAGTGTTTTTAAAAGAGGAAATATTATTTATAAGATCTTTAGATCATATATACAAGCTCCAAGGTGTTCAAAAAAATACAAGCTCCAAATTATTATAAGGACTTAAAAACTATTTATAAGAGCTATAAACTATTTATAAGAGTTTTAACCTAGAGAAATTTCATATGATAGTTCTTTTTAGTTTATTTTGACAAAATAGCCCTCAGAATAAATTTTCTTAACTTTTTACTGTAAGATTAACTAATCTAAACTTAAGTTTAGAGTTAAGAAGTGAAGTTTTGAAGATATGATTTCAAAATTTTAAATATAAAAAATAAATATTAATTTTCTTAAAATAAAACAGACTATATTGATCATTTTCTTCATCAAAAATTATGTTTGTGACAAAAAACTTGAAAATAGTCATTTGAGAAAATTGACTTATAAACTATTAGAAGTATTTGTTTTTGTTATCTATTAATCTAGTTATAAAATCTTTGACACTTTGTTAAAAAAAAAAAACTTTGACATCTTTACCCTAGCTCCATAAAAGGATAAACAATGAATATTTAAGAACCAGTGGTCGACTTGATCGCCTTCCTATTACCTTCTCCACCTATCTTCTCTCATCAAAGTGCGATCGGATCTGGGTTTTATATTTTTTTGACAAACCCTTCTCCGTGTTCCGATCTATCGTAGAAAGTCCCGATCTTTCTATCGCTTTCCTTAAGCTTTTTACCCTTTGCTCACTCAAACAACCCTAATCTCAGATTTTTCTTTCCTCCTCCTCCGTTCGATTAGACGATCCTATCTCCTCAGCTGGGATCTGAAAACATTGAATCGTTTGTGTTTTTATAGAAAGACCAAACCTTTTACTTCAGTTTCGAGCGGTTAGAGTCAGTGACGATGTCGTGGGCTGGTCCTGAAGATATTTACCTTTCAACTTCACTCGCTAGTTATCTCGACAGTAATCTTTTCTCTCTTCCTCTCTGATTTACAGAACTTTATGTTTTGTATGTGTACTCAAGGCTCTTAATGCACCTGAGAGGTTTATCTTCCAAACAACTCAGTGTTTGTGTTCGGTTTTGACTTCTTATTACTGTTAACTAGTCTAGTTAATTTCTGCCGCATTATTCAAAGTTGGGTCAGTTCAGTGTTTGTGTTGTCTTATCTCCTCTTAGGTCAATTCAGATTGTTCATTGATGATTCAACTTTAGAAGTATATAATTTAACCTGTTTTGAATTTGATTCACTCTTAAGCTTAAGCATTTATATTCGAGTTTAGTCTTTCAGTTTGTAGATTTTTTGGGGGTATGGTGGTTTATTCTGAATATCTAATTTGGAGTTATTTGCTTTTGAATGTAAATCATTTGTGCATCCGTTACTTATTGATGTTGGCCTCTGCTCTTGATGGTGTAGGAAAGATTCTTGTGCTCCTTAGGGATGGTAGAAAGCTAATGGGAACCCTCCGTTCATTTGATCAATTTGGTATTCACTTTTTCTTTTTCATTCTTCTGCAGTTATGATAGTCTTACTAGTGTTAGAGAGAGAGAGAGAGACTTATAGCTAGCATGTTTATTTGGTATCAATTTACAGCCAATGCGGTTCTAGAAGGTGCTTGCGAGAGGGTGATTGTTGGTGAGCAATACTGCGACATTCCTCTAGGCCTCTATGTAATCCGTGGAGAGAATGTTGTTCTCATTGGTGACCTGGTTAGACTCCTCTCCACGTCTTGTTGGTTATTTAACTTTGTAGTATCTCCAGTTACTTATTTGGGGTTAAAACCATGTGTTTTATAGGACACTGAGAGAGAGGAGCTTCCTCCAAATATGATTCGTGTCTCAGAGACAGAGATTAAAAGGGTTAGTCATCACATTAGATATTATAACTTCCCACGTATAAGTAACAAACTGATTAACTTGCTAATGTTGCTGATGATTTGATTCTGGGGACTGTGTGTTCTGGTGTAGGCGCAAAAAGTGGAGAGGGAAGCGAGTGAGCTGAGAGGAACAATGAGGAAGAGAATGGAGTTTCTTGACTTCGATTAACCCTATTCATTCTTGCCTTGATGCTCTTCTTTGGCTCACAAGTTTTATGAAGAGCCTTCTTGGTTTGTGGAAGTAGGTCTCTTTTTTCATTTTGAATGCAATATGACAAAAATAATATGCGTGTAATCTCGTCTTCGGATCTATAAAAATTTCATAAGTCTTTTCCTAATATTGCAATTTGGTTGACAATGCCCAAAGTCTTTTCTTTAGTGAACTTCTGAAGAAAAGCTCTGATCGTTGGCTAACACTTTGCAAACAAAGGCCCTTGTTCAGACATGGTATCGTTGGCTATAGCAAAAAAGTACACAAACAACAACGTAGATTGATCAAAAGAAGAGTATACATATGACACAAAACAACAACAACACAGATGTATGTTTACCTGAAGATTATTCCAACGGGCACAATAGGGAACTAACCCGTGAATAAAAATTCAAAGAATGGCTCTATCCTACAACAACATCCTAACATGGCTGAGAACCAAAAGAACCAAAACAAAACAAAAGAGAGCAAGTAAACCTCTCCAAATCTTCTTCTTTCATCATCGTCTCCTCAAGTTTGGCGGGTGTGCATACCCTTCAAAGAAATCAAGAACGATCCTGTCAATATCTTCAACCGAATACTTCAAGTAGTTCTCCGGATGTCTCCCACTCTCTATATTCCCCCTAAACCTCCCAAGAAACGATCTATAAGCCGGGATCAAATGCTCAGACAAAGATATCCTCAGCTCCTCTCTAAGCTGCGCATCCGGAACCGACCACGTAGACTGACTCCTATGAACATCTTCCAACATTGCATTAAACGCTTTAAACCTCTCTCTCAACGCGCTCCTCGAAACACCAGACGAGAAACTCCCACTCACGTGCAACCCTTCGTCTCTCAAGCTATTCAGTACTCTGACCCACGTCGATCTCTGGTAGTTAGTCGCCGCGTGCCTGAATATCCCCGTGAGTTTCCTCAAATAATGGTCTCCGATCATCTCCCTCAGCTCCGGCGATCCTTTCACCTTCTGGACTATGTAATGAATGTTGTTCATGATGAATATGTGAGCTAGAGACGCGTCTCTGTAGTGGTGCGACTTCTCTTCCAAGTTGAAATGCAGCACCATGATCAGCCAGATCAGATGCAACGCCAACGGTGACTTACCGTCCAGCTCGGTGAAGTCAATCACCGGCGCGTTGGGGTTGGGATCGGATCCGGTCGAAGGATCCGACACAATAAGGTTGTTGAGAGTCTGCTTGTAATCGGATATCAAGCTGATGTAGTTCATTACATACCTCGTCAGAGGATGGATAGTCCCTCCAGGGACGGGGACTACAGACGGCTCGCGGAGGACGGCGTTTTCGAACTCCGAGAGTATCCCTCTCGCCGCCTCCGCGAGCCTGGTCTGAATCTCCCCAGCTTGGAGGTAGACGGCTCGCGATGATGATGAATCATCATCCGAGTCGAAAATCGCTTCGATGTCGGGCATCATGTCACCCATAGCATCGTGCAGATCGAGAATCTTGAAAAGCTTCTCGGGCGATCTTCTGCTGATGCTTATCGCTTCGGGGAAAGTAAAGAGGCGTAGAGCGGACGTTTTCACCGTCTCCATGAAACACGTGGCATCCATCGGTTCGTCGAAGAGGTCGGAACAGAGTCTCTTCTCGCTTGAGAAGACGATCCTCACGCAGACTTTAGCTGCGCGGATCCACTTCCTGATTTTTCCTTCCACCACTTCCCACTCGAGCTTCTGCACGTCTCCGATGCTGATCTTGACGATCCCTAGCTGCTTGAGGATCGTATCCATTGCGGATTTGCGGACGTTTCCGTACACCTGGATGCATTCGCGGGAGTATCCCGCAGCGACCATTCTCTGAACGATCGATCTCAAGTCGGAAACTGCTTCTGGTGAGATGAGATCCATCTCGCGTATGCTGCTTGTGGATCTGTAGCTGCTTCTCCTACGCGTTAACCTGCTTGAACCGGAATTGGAATCGGAACCTTCTTGTTCTTCTTCGGGGGGAGCATCAGTGCTGTCTTCGCAGGAGACTGATGACTCCTCGAGGAAGAGAGAGTCAGGCTCGAAGACTGATGTTTGGGAGAGGAGGATGTTGCGGAACTCTTCCTCGAGCCTAGCCATCGCGATTTGGAGAGCTGAGTTGGCTTTGACTTCTTGGTCATCGGTGGCGGCGGAGGAAAAGGAAGGAGGAGAGGAGAAGGAGAGAGATGACACGGACCGTTGGATTTCATCTACGGCTCTCAAGAACCGATCTACTTCGTCACGATCGCTTTGGAATATCATCTTCCCTCTCGCTTCTTCGGAAGCTGTTGAGTCCCATCGGAGTATTATCCTCTCCGCCGTCTCTAACGAGCCGTCGGAATCGAAACCAACACTGTTCTCCGGTGATTCCATCTGAAAAATCAATCAGAGAGCAAAAAAATCAAACCAACAGAAAGAGAGAAACAGCTAAGAGTTGAATCCTAACTAATAAGAATCATTCACCTCTTTTCGGATTCAGATACGCCTCAAGGAGATACTTGTAAGAAACCAAACTCTAGCTATTATTATTTTTTTAATAAAATAAATATCGTTTTGTTCATCTGAAGAAGTCTTCTTGTAATAAAGCAACAAGCTGTCTGTTTTTTGTATTGTAGTATTGTTTTTTTTTTTTTGTGTGTGTGGAAAAATAGTCTTTTTGGGACTTTTCAACTTTCTGCTCGTGTAACTTTCCGAATTACTCGCCGGCGGTGCAATTTCCCGGAAATTTTTTATAACTTTCCGACAAGCTTCTTAACTGGTGAAAATCTTGTAATAAATGCTATTATGCCTAAACTAAAAAAGCCCCCACTTTCTTTTAAAAGAGACACATGTTGATAGTCCAATCATGTCTTATTATGATCTTTTGATTTGTAGTGGGGTTATTATTTGAATCCAGTAATTTTGGAAACTTTCTTTTTGAATTCCTTATCTTAATCATAAGTAAAAGAAAATTTGTGAAATAATTTATTTTGAAAAAAAAAACAAATCAATGTAGCCGTTCAAAAAATATTAGAAAACAAATTAGTGTATTAGTTTCCGTGCTAATAAATTCAGGAATCAGAATTTCATTATTTATAATTTTTGTTTTTGTTTTCTTCCAAAGTTGAAAGTACTATGACGTGGTTGGACAGTGTTGGCAAGGACATCAATATTATATTTTGACATTTTTTGTAATCAAATTACCTGTGGATAAGAACGTACTAATTTGGCGAGAATTTTTTTCCAAATTATTATAATGGAAATGCTATTTTCCCCTTCTTTTAATATGTTTTTGAATAGTCGAAAACCAGCTAAAATACATGTTCATTGTCAAACCTGATACCGAGATGTGGTTGGTGGACCATACCTGCTTAACTAAAAGAAAAAGAATACAACTCGCATATGTATCTATTCTTAGCATTTAGGTTATTAAATGTTTCAAAACAAGTTAAACCAGAATCAAAACAAACTGGTAATTTCATTTCAAAAATTGATAGATCTCACATAACTATTAACAAAATAATTATAAAATATAAGATATCTTTTATCAATTATATTAATCGGGTCCATGAACTTAGAAATCAGCCACAAGACCGGACTAACACATTATTACACGTCTGGGACCCGCATAATATGTTCGTCAGAAAAATGGTCCCTTAATTATTCACGGGTTCAACGGCGTCGTTTTAATTTGGGCTTGGGCCCGAGGCTGTGGCGCCGATGTCACCTGTCTGGCTGTCTCAACTCTCAAGTTTCTTTGCTTTTTTTTTTTTGCTCCAGAGCTTGCTTGTTTGTGTGTCTGTCTTCTCTCACTTAAGTTATCTATAGAAAATTTTATCTTCAGTTGTAGGCTTAGCTATGGATTGTAAGACAAACCAAATTACATTCAATAAAAGGGATTCAGATATCCATTTTATATGATTTTGACATGAACACAACAAACATACAAAAAGACAATGCGGATGAAATCAGTCCGTCTCTAACCGAGCAATGTAGGTGTCATAATACTTCCCGGCTTTCTCGAGATCTCCTAGCTCAGTGTAACAATCTGCGATAGCTCCATACGCTTCAGTGCTTCCAGAATCTTCCCCTTCCCTCTTCGAGATGGCAAGCACCATGTTGTGATACTGTATGGCATCTCTGTACTTCCCTTGGCGTTGCAGCGAAGCGCCTAAGCCTCTGGCAGCCTTCTTTTCTTCGACGGGGTCTCTGAGATTCTGTGCAAGTTCCAAAGCTGTCTTGAACTCTTCAAAAGCTTTCTCTGGCTCTTGATTCCTCAGAAAGGTCTTTCCTGTTTTCAACTTGGAGATCAACTCATGTTTCTTTGGCTCCACAATGATCTCATTCTCTGGGATTCTAGCTCCTGCTGGTGCGTAACTTAAGCCTGGTGCGTAAGACTCGATTTTCGCTTGTCTCCTGAGAGCTGCGTTGATCTGCCGTAGTTGTTCGTTTAACCTCTGTAACTCCCCTTTCCTCTGGCGAGCAAGCAACCCTGGTTTAGTGCACCACAAGAAAGTGTTAATCAAAACAGTCCATAGAAGCATACAAGAAGGAAGGGGGCAACGTTACTTACCTCCAACAGTGGCTCCAACAAGAGCAACAAGCAACAAAAATGGCATGCTGAAGATGGAGCTCTCACTCTCAGTCTCACATAACTCAGCAGCCAAAGCTTCAAGTGGTGTACCCATCAGAAGGGAGTTTGTGAACAACACTGCCATCACCGGTAACTTGACCCTCCCAATTCCCTGCCACATCTATATGTCTAAAGGCTTTACTATCACAATTGAAAACTTAACAACAGGAACAAACAGTGTTGGTATTCAAAGAACAGAAAACTCATATGTTTCTTAAGCTGGACATAGCTACATATCGTGGAACTAACCAACATACCTCAAAAGCTGATAACTTGTCAAAATCATCTACACTGCCTAATGGTGTTTGTAAGACTCCCTTGCTTTCACGCTCCTTGGGATTAGTAGACAAAGGTTTAATCTTGGAGATAGGATAATAAGCTCCAGGTGCTCTGACTAAGGAGTAGCCAATAGACTTTCCAGTCTCTGAAACAAAGCAATGGCAAAATAAGTATGACACACGCGACGAGCTTGAACTACTTTATAGGAAGGCAAACAACACAAGTTAAAACCAGTAAAGTCGTTTCGTTTGCTTTCTAAGCTCTTCTTGGGACACCAATACAAATGAGAACAACAACGATCTCAAATCAAGAAGTCACTCTTACTACACACCAATGCTATCTATACTACACCTGAACATATTCTCAGCAACCGGACAATTCCCAAAATGCTAAAAACATGTTCAATTTCTGAGATTCTGATGCCTCACGAGGATCACTCACTAAGCAACTGAGACTGTGAATTAGAATTCTGATCCAGACAATGAGCTAACCTAGACTTCGAGATCTGTCTCGCGGCGGAGCTCTGCCGTCGGAAGTATGGGAGAAGGAGGAGCAACACCGGATAATCGTCGCCATCTCCGAAGCTCAGAGAGGATAGAACAACAACGCTTTGGAGAGAGAGCTTAAACCCGCTTTCGCTCGCTGTTTTATAAAACGGCGTTTTAATCTGCCCCTGTTTTTCTATTTAATTACACTTATACCCTTACACCGAGCTTAAAAGTTGAAACGCCGCGTTTTGACCAGCTTTTTGCTCGCGAGATAGTTCCGTATCATGTTTAATTACAGTGATACCCTTTAACTGAGCTTCAAAGTTGAAACGCGGCGTTTTAACGGGCCTTTTTTTGCTTTAAATCAATCTAGCCGCGTGCGAGTGTTCCCGAGTAGTGTGGTGCCGGCGAAGTCTTCCACTAGGCGGCGGAGAGATTTTAATAGGGTTTTAGATTTTAACGAGCAAAACCCCTAATCGACGCTCGAGCTTTGCAACTTTGAGGTTTGATTTCGTTGGGGGGAAGAAATGGAGATGGATATGGACACTTCTCCTAGCTACTTCGACCCCGAGGTCCTCACTGTTAGGGATCAGTTCCGTCGTTATGGGTAAAGATCCCGACTACTCTTTATCCAATTTGGCTAACCATTCTCGATTAGCTTTGATTGTTTGGAATTTTTAGATGGATTGGGTTGTGACTTGATTGTAAAGCACAGTCTACATTGGTTATTTGTAGCAAAAGTTGAATTCTTTTTTGAGGTTTTGGATTCTCTCGTTTGTTTTATGGTTTTAGACTTTTTGTGTTCTTTACATGTGCAGGAAGAGACACTCTACATCGCCACATGAGGAATTCTCGAGTCCCAATGTCAGTGAGAACAGATTACTGTATGATGGGCATTCCATTCACAGTCCAACAAACACAGCCTTGCTTCTTGAAAACATTAAAGAAGAGGTTGACAGCTTTCACACCGATCTTTACCAAGGGACACCTGCGAATCCGCTCTCTGCTTCCAAGAGGGAGAGTGCTGGAATTATGGATGGTGATGATGAGGCTTTGTTTCGACGAGTGGAAAGTCAGTCACTGAAGGCTTGCAAGATTGAGAATGATGAGTTGGCCGAGAGTGGAGATACGACCTTTGCTCTATTTGCTTCCCTGTTCGATTCTGCTCTTCAAGGTTTGTATGATATATTTATCTTCATTTTGAAGTAATTGTATATACATGAATTGGCAGATATTTGAGTGTGTTAGTGCATGCGTGTGTGGTTATCATTTTTTTCCAAAAAATCTCAACTAAGCAATGTTCCTGTTTCTAGGTTGTATTGTTTTAGCATTTTAACTTTGGGCTCATAGGATTCCCTTTACCTAGTTTCTAGAGTCTCATTTGTGTCTGGTTTATCTCTTATTGTAATTATGACGTCTTGGTTCTGCAGGACTTATGCCCATTCCAGATCTTATATTAAGACTTGAGGAGTCATGCAGGGATGTTTCACAATCAATTAGGTAAGTCTTCTGGGTCTGAGAGGTGGACCGTCAAGCTTCTGCAATTTCAACCTTTTCTTTCTTGTTCATTGCCTTTTCTGTTATCTACAGGTATGGATCAGATATAAGACATCGGGTTGTGGAGGATAAACTTATGAGACAGAAGGCTCAGCTTTTGCTTGGTGAGGCTGCCTCCTGGTCACTTCTATGGAACTTATATGGAAAAGGTTAGGAAACTCAGCTCCATTTATCTATTTTCTTGGGCGTTTTGGAATAGGGTAGGCATTGTGTTCACTTTGATTACTGATGTCTGTTAAAGCTGTGTGTGTCATGTGATACTTTCATGTTTACCTAGAGAGGGTATTATTGATGATATGTCTTTGTTCTTGCAGCTACTGAAGAAGTTCCAGAGGAACTGATTATGGTAATGCATATTTCTTAATACTTTTCCAAATGATTCATTCCTATCTAGTACACTTACGAATGAACTTATGTGACTTTGTTTAATGTGTGCAGTCACCATCAACATCTCATTTGGAGGCTTGTCAGTTTGTTGTAAACGACCATACAGCTCAGCTATGCCTTCGGATAGTCCTGTGGCTAGAAGAACTAGCTTCCAAATCACTTGATTTGGAAAGGAAGGTGTCTATTTTAGTATATTCTTTTTCAATATACTACTTTACCAGTCTCATTTCGGCATGATGCTTGATTGTTTGATGTGGTCATTTATTCCTAGGTAGAGCTCATTCGTAGGATAATTAGTAAGCTCAATAATTTTATTGTGGTTACTGTAACTTTCATCACGATTACAAGGAACAGAAGTGGAACAGAACTAGTAAACTCACTAGTAGTATTTGTTCTCCACCTAGAGAATGCTTGATCTGGTTGTATATGAATGGAATCTGAGAAACTTAGAGAATACCTCGACGATATTATTGCTTCTGAAATCAGACTCGGGTGTTTTTGTTTCCTACTTGCCATCTATTTAGGGTGTTGGTACTGTTTCCTTGGCTTTGTTCAACTTAGCTAAATAATTGTGTGATGAAACTCTCAAACTGACAGAGCTAATTAACAGTCGATTATAATTTAGTCACAAGGAAATGTAATTGTTTTCAGGTGCGGGGATCTCATGTGGGTACTTATCTTCCTAACGCTGGAGTGTGGCATCACACACAAAGGTACCTCAAGAAAACTGGCTCTGCCGCTGACACTGTACGCCATTTAGACTTTGATGCTCCAACTCGTGAACACGCTCGTCTTCTTCCTGATGACAATGTAAGTCTGTTCAGCTAAGGTTGAAGTTAGTTTCATTTAATGTTTCATAGTGCTGGTAGGCATGTTTTACCTTTGATTATATTTTGTTCATGTAATATGCAATATATGGTATACATTAAACAATGTTGGAGGAACTGCCCACACAGCAATGAGCTGTGGATAAAGAGGGCTGAAAGAAAATGTGTCAGAATTGCCACCTATTTTTGGTTTTCATAATTAATAGTTTGTCCTCTCACTTAGTTTTATATAACTATGTTGCTTGTTCTAGGGCGTATAATATAGCAATTGTGATTGCTTCTTTTGTATGGTCTAGCCTTCCTGTGGATGTCTATATCTATGCTGCGAAGGTCTTGCTATCGCTGTTGAATAACAACCTTTCCTTGGCAGAAACAAGATGAATCTCTTCTTGAGGATGTTTGGATTTTGATAAGGGCTGGGAGAATAGAGGAGGCATGTGATCTCTGCAGGTCCGCTGGGCAGGTAATTTTACAACGTGTATGAATTCTCTTAGTTACACCCATGGAGAGCTGCAACGTTATACCCTTTTTCTGCTGTGTAGCTATAATATTGGGTTTTATTTATACTTGGGCAGCCATGGAGAGCTGCAACGTTATGCCCTTTTTCTGGAATGGACATGTTTCCTTCTGTCGAGGCACTGATAAAGAATGGAAAAAATAGGACTCTCCAAGCTATTGAACTGGAAAGTGGCTTTGGCAAACAGCTGCGTCTTTGGAAATGGGCTTCGTACTGCGCATCAGAGGTAATACGAATTCTTAATAGGTTTGCTGCTTTCTAAATGAACTAAATTATTTTTTACCATCTACGAGAAACTAAAAACCGCTTTTTCTTATTAAAAAAATTGTTTCTGAAGAAAATCGCAGAGCAGGATGGCGGCAAACATGAAGTTGCTGTTTTTGCAAACCAATGTAGCAACCTGAACCGCATCTTACCAGTTTGTACTGATTGGGAGGTAAAACGAACATTTGTTTAATCCGATTTTTAGCATATTTCAACTTTATTCCCTTGGCTACCATTTTGAATTTATAAAGTTGAGCGTGTTTTCTTGGTTGTCATGGAAAGTTTCGCAGCATTATCTTTTAAGGTGCTTATTTGAAACTTCAGTTCTCTTCCTAAGTTATATATGTCCCACCCTGTACGTGTGTCCCTGTTGAATTGAATTATCACTTCACTCGTAAAATATTTGGTTCCTGTTTTATAAATTGATATATGATACGAATGTTTTTAAAAATCCTAATTCCTAAACCGTTCATATTTATTCCCGAAAGAATAAAGGAAATAATCAAAAGAATTCAAAGTGTGATTTGGAAAACTATCAAGGCATTTACTTTAGTTATGTTGGAAGAGAAAAAGCCTAAATAGTTTCCAAAACGCACTTTGATTTCTTCTTTCGGGAATATACTTTCAGTGATTTTGGATTTATAGAAACGTTTGTATCAGTATGCGATATTGGCAGTACTTGTTTTCATCTTTATCCTTCCTTTGCAAAACCTTCGAATAACTGGAAACTGCTACAATTTCCAACATACTGAGTAGCTTAGTCTATGTGCTGCGTGTATTGGCATTATCTTAGCCTCAACGGTGATTTTTCTGCAGTCAGCTTGCTGGGCGATGGCAAAATCATGGCTTGATGTTCAAGTTGATCTAGAACTCGCTCAATCGAAGGCAGGCTTGGCAGAGAGGTTTAGAAGCCGTCTTGATGAAAGCCCTGAAACTATGCAAAATGGTTGTCAGGGGCCCGAAGATTGGCCACTCCATGTTCTAAACCAACAACCCCGTGATCTTTCCGCTCTTCTTCAGAAACTCCATTCAGGGTATGCATGCAAATATTGATAAATTTTCTGTCTTTCCCGTAAAAAGCTACAGGCCAACGTATTGTTTTTTCTTGGCATAGGGAAATGGTACACGAAGCTGTTGTCAGGGGATGCAAAGAGCAGCACCGGCAAATACAGGTATCTTAGATGCCAAACATGTTTCCGTCAAGCTGTAGGAACCATTGTGCGTAACCATCCCTAATACTTTCTTTTGCAGATGAACCTTATGAAGGGGGATATCTCACATCTTCTTGATTTAATATGGTCATGGATCGCGCCCTTAGAAGATGATCAAAGCAATTTTAGGTAATCAATATTTTTTCTATAAATAGTTTCACTTGTTTAAAATAATTTGGGATATAGTTTTCCGTTAGGATTAATTTCATTCGTATTAACGAAAAGACTCCCAACTCAGGGAAGTGGTAGGGGTTTCTTATTGACGATACCTTCTGCATATTTGCTGTTGTTCCTTGGTTATTGCAAAGAAGAAAGATAACTATATTTTTTATTTGACTCATATATGTTATGCATCTTGCAGGCCCCATGGCGATCCTCATATGATAAAGTTCGGTGCCCACGTGGTGCTTGTTCTTAGGTATATGCTTGCTGATGAAATCAAGGACAGGGAGAAGCTCAGTAATGTTGGCGATCTTATTCTTCATATGTGAGTCACTTCGAGTTATCCACGCCTTTTTGGAATTTAAATACCTACCATACGTTTACATTCATATTACGTTCAGTGTGCTTTCTAGTGATCTGTGACATGCTGCCAGGTACTCGATGTTCTTATTTTCAAAACAACATGAAGAACTCGTAGGAATATATGCATCTCAGCTTGCTGGTCACCGCTGCATTGAACTTTTTGTACACATGATGGAGCTAAGGATGCATAGCAGGTAATTTGTTATTATTAGCTGTTGGAATATCGGAAGAGAGTCTTTCATATTGCATTATGTGATCCTATTAACTAAACATTTATGTTTGCGGACAAGCACTCGTTGCTTATACGTGTATGGAATTATGTAAATTCTTTGACATTTGTTTCCGTCTACCCTGAAAACTAGCGTACATGTGAAGTACAAAATCTTCCTCTCCGCTATGGAATACTTGCCATTCTCTCACGTGGATGACTCACAAGGAAATTTTGAGGAAATAGTTGACAGGTATACAAATAGTCTAGATTTTTTTCCTGGTTTACTATATGGTAATAGTGAGATACACTTTACTCTAGTAAACTCAGAAAATGCAATTTTATGGAACATTCACAGGGTTTTGTCGAGGTCCCGGGAAATCAAACTTGCAAAATATGATCCCTCAGTTGATGTTGCAGAGCAGCATCGTCAACAGAGTCTACAAAAAGCCATAGCCATTCAGTGGCTCTGTTTTACACCTCCATCTACTATAAAGGATGTCAAGGATGTCACTTCCAAATTACTCCTGCGATCTCTGATGCACAGGTACGCTCAATACACACTAACACATGTAGGCTAATTTGCAACTCAGTTATCCTTTTTTCTCAATTCCTTTGTGTAGAACTAATTGAACCGGAAGTCCTTTTTAATATGATAAGTGTCCGTCTCCAATTCCATTTACTTTACTTTTGCCTCTGTTTCATGGTATTATTCCTTTTCCCCTCCCTACAGCAACATACTTTTCCGAGAGTTTGCTTTAATTTCCATGTGGAGAGTGCCTGCAACTCCTGTGGGTGCACACACACTTCTTAGTTTCCTTGCTGAACCTCTGAAGCAACTCTCAGAAAATACAGATACCCTCGTGGACTATGTTTCCGAGAATTTGCAGGAGTTCCAAGACTGGGTATGCTTCACTGCACTTTTTCTTTTTGTTATTCCATAGAAAGTTAAGTGTCTAACTCTGTATCTCTTTGTTTTAAATAGAATGAATATTATTCCTGTGACGCAAAATATCGCAACTGGCTCAAATTCCAAGTAGAGAATGCTGAAGTTACTGATCTGTCAGAAGAGGAAAATCAGAAAGCTATAGTAGCAGCTAAAGAGACTTTGGATTCTTCTTTGTTACTGCTCCTCAGTAAGTGGCGTGATACTTATAATATATGATCGACTTGTATGCAAGAAGAACAATTTCTACATATGTTGAATATGCTGTTAAATGTGATAGTTTGAACCTCATTATACAGGAAAAGACAATCCATGGTTAACATTTCTCGAAGACAATGTATTCGAATCAGAAGAAAATATGTTCCTTGAGTTGCATGCAACTGCGATGCTCTGTTTGCCTTCTGGTGAATGTTTGCGCCCAGATGCCACTATTTGTGCGGCATTGATGAGTGCGCTTTACGCCTCTGTCACTGAGGAAGTCGTTTTAGACCGTCAGTTAATGGTACTCCCTTAATCCAGTGTTCTGGTTGCATCTGTTCTTTTTCTCGTTATCCTTGCTCTTGCCTCACCCAGGCCTATATAGTGTCCAGACACCCTGGGCGCAAGTTTTTGTCTTAAATAGTTATGCGATAGAAATGGGTGTTTTCTAAAGATGTGGCACAATCTCGAAAGTAGTCTGGTACGTATTACTTAACATTGATCTTTGCTGCAGGTAAATGTATCCATTTCATCAAGGGACAGCTACTGCATCGAGGTTGTGCTCAGGTGTTTAGCAACTGAAGGTGATGGACTTGGGCCACATAATGCCAGTGACGGGGGTATTTTAAGTACAGTTGCGGCAGCCGGATTTAAAGGTTGGGAACGTATTTCTCTTCACTGTGGTTTACCTCCTTTCTCCATATAAATATGGAGACATGTAGATGTATCATTCCAGTTGAAATCACTAACATCAATCAAAAAATAAAATTGCCTGCAGGTGAGCTTACCCGGTTCCAGGCAGGTGTTACAATGGATATATCCCGCCTAGACGCTTGGTATTCAAGCAAAGAGGGCTCGCTTGAAACACCTGCAACTTATATTGTCCGCGGTCTCTGTAGGAGATGCTGTCTTCCAGAGCTCGTTCTTCGATCTATGCAGGTAATGCCTCTTATTTGCAACTAGCCTATTCCATATGTATCTGCGGACATACAAAAAAAGTGTCTGATAATCTTCTTCGAAGGGAATATAAAAGTCTTTGGTCTCTGACATTAGTGAGAAAGAAGGCTGAACATAATCCTACTTGTATATTCCTGGTTTGATGACTTTGCCCTCTCTAAACGACTTACTTGCAGGTGTCTGTTTATCTTATGGAGTCGGGAAATCCACCTGAGGATCATGATGAACTGATTGAGCTTGTGGCTTCTGATGAAACTGGGTTTCTCTCTTTATTCAGTCAGCTACAGTTACAGGTTAGTAATAGCCTGTATCAAAGGCTCGCCATCCTTTACTCTTCCTTCTACAAATTAGTTATACTTAGTAAGTGAGAGACATCTAAACGATTTTGATGCTATACAACTGCAGGAGTTTATGCTGTTTGAGAGAGAGTATCGTCTGTCCCGGTTGGAGCTCCAGGAGGATCTTTCATCATCTTGATTTCACTTAGCAGACTTATATACAATGTGATAGTTTTGTTGAAAGCTGAGAGATCAAAGTTCCCTTTATTACCATTTATTTATCAAAGAGTTTGATCATCTTTCAGAAAACCCTTCTCTCATTGTCTTTTCATACAAGCAAACAACAAAAAGAACACACAAAGTCCACGCAAAGTAATCACTCTCCTTGATAGTTGCTTCACTCTGTCTGATAAAGTTTCTGAGACATCAGAGCATAGAGTGAAGTCTCTCAGCCTCAGCCTTAACATGGTTTCTGGTTATGTCACCAATGGTGGGACAACCAGAAAGTGCCATAGTTAACTCAAACTCATTCTTCAACATCTCGATCCCCTGTTTCACTCCATCTTCACCCTTAGCTGCAAGTGCATAAGCTAATGGCCTCCCTATCTGCATCACCCAACCAAAGTGTCATTACATCAAACCGAGAGAGTACCCTGAAAAAAATGTATGCCAAATCCCAAACACTCGAAAGCTTACAAGAACAGCTTGTGCTCCGAGTGCCAGAGCTTTGAAAACATCTGTTCCTCGTCTTACTCCTCCATCAAACAAAACCGGAATCCTCCCTCGAACAACATGAACAACCTGCAGTTTCAGAAAGAAAGAAAAAATCAGTATTTCGTCAAGAAGAATTAGTTTGTTCAAAATCAAGTTTAGTTTGATGGGGTTTACCTCTTCTAAAACAGTTATTGTAGCTGGTGAATAGTCAAGTTGGCGACCCCCATGGTTGGATACAACTATTCCATCTACACCAGCTTCAACAGCCTTAAGAGCTGCCATATACCATCATACAAAGTTTTTTTTTTCTATATGGCTTGGAGTTTCTATATAGTAAGGTTGCATGCTATATATTAAAGAGTATGAGACATGAACTTTACCATCTTCACGTGTGAGTATTCCTTTAATCAGTATTGGCAACTTCGTAATAGATCTGAGCCATTCGATGTCCTAATAAGGAATGCCCTCACATTCTTGTGTTTAGTATTCAATGACGCAAATAGAATCATCAAAAACGATTATATATACCTTCCAACCAAACGAAGAATCCAGTGCCGTGGAGGACAAGGTTTCAAGTCCCGAACCTTTAATCTGAGAGAGAGGTTATAATCTTTGTCAAAAACTGGTTAATCTTTCAGTTTACATGAAAATTTAAATTCAAACTCTACTCACAGGTTGGACTTCAGTTGGAAATAAACCTCCAAAATTCTTCAGTTGCGGAGATATCATTCTACAGAACAAAACGTTGAAACATGATTTGACAAACTTCTTTTATTATTTGATAAGAGTTTCATGAAAGGTAAGGTCCAGAGTGTTACTTGTTCTTTATATCTGCTTCCCTTTTACCAATTCGAGGGGCATTAGTAAGAACAATGGCCTTGAATCCAGCTTTCTCAGCTCTGATCACCATCTGAGCTATCTCGTGTTTCTTGAACACCTATACCAAGATATCCTAAAGTCTACACCAAACAAGTACATTCAAGGATAATAAAAGCTACTAAAATTACTATGTACTTACATATATTTGAAGAAACCGAACTGCGTTACAACTTGAAGCAACCTCCTCAATAGTGCATGAAGCCATGTATGATACAATCTGAATATTCACACAGAAAATATATTATAATCACCTTGTAGAAACTCAAACAGTGCAAAACACTTTAGTACCATGATCGTGTTACACGCAGCTGCAGCTCTAGCTGTGGCTATTTCTCCTATCATAGAAGTCAAAATCAAATCATTTGCCAAAACCAATAATTACATAACGTTGACAGCAAGTAATGAACATTAACTAGAACAGACCTTCTGGATGAGCCAACTTAAGCAGTGCTACTGGAGCTATCATGATGGGAGCTGAGATAGGGTAACCCAATACGCTTGTAGACATATCTATTTTGCTCACATCAACAAGGACTCTAGGCCTAAACCTTAACATCAAAGCAGAAAAATACACGGCAGATTCAAGAGGTTATTATAATGTCACCAAAAGGATATTTGATATATTGGAATCACTACATGATTCGATGGAAAGCTTCCACGTTCTCCTTGACAGTGTGTTCATCCTCTGCTCCTCCATAGAAGTAATCATAGTACATCTTCGGGAGAGCCCGTTTCGCCATCTCTTGAAACTCATTCACGTTAACGATCTGATCCATCTAAATCAAGGAAAGAAATTTGCACAAAAAAAAAAAAACAGTTAGTCAGTCACGGCTCCAATGATCATCCAACAAGGAGAATGGGAAAACTAATACATATACCATAGATAGATATTATTTAACAATCAATAGAACTGGTGTAGAAAAAGAAGAAACAAGCAAATACATTAAACAAAAGTGAAAAGGAAGCAACACTGAAACCAAATGAGATCAAAGACCAAGACAAATGAGACCTTGGTTCGTCTTTGCTTGGTCTCACCTATTTAGCTTTAGGATATGGTGTCGGTGTCCAAGAAAAAAACTCTTACTCTCTGATTGATCCTGCAATAGTTCTCTAACTCTTACTCTATGATTGATCCTGCAATAGTTCTCTAACTCTTACTCTATGATTGATCCTGCAATAGTTCTCTACCTCTTACTCTATGATTGATCCTGCAATAATTATGTAAGTGGGTTCTACAAAATGGACTATTTTCCCTACATTTAAATTTATGTATGAACTATCGCAAGCATAGCCGCATAGGCCCATTGAGGACGTGGAAAATCAAGAAATGCCTTTCATGGTGTGAGAACAGTTCACTTTTTAACTCCATCTTCACCTTTAGCTGCAAGCTCATAGACTACAGGCCTCCCTATCCTATCTACATAATCCAAACCAAATACTGTCACTACAGATGTCCCCAACGAGAAATCTAGGCTCTAAACCTGAACATTAATTCTTAAAGATACCACCCCCATGGATTTTGTTCAGGAAGCAAGTCTCCTACCAGGTCGTCTGAATATAACTTTAGGCAGTACTATAGATTACGATAAAAATCATGATTGATGATGCCGCTCTTGCCTATCTACTACCCTATGCACTAAACACAACTTTGTAAGGAGGAACAGAACGTAATTCATTATTGTTCACATGTAACATTTTGATCAAGATTTGAGTATATGTCCAGTTGTCCACTGACAGTATTTGATTATTATATGTTCAACTGAATCAGTCTTTGAGAGTTGAGGCCAATCTCTCGGCGGTTTTTGAGGATCAGAGCATAGAGTGAAGTCTCTCATCCTCAGTCCTAACATGGTTTCTGGTGATGTCATGAATGGTGGGACAACCAGAAAGGGCCATAGTTAAACTCATTCTTTAACATGTCAATCACTTTTTTAACTCCATCCTCACCCTTAGCTGCAAGCCCATACACTACAGGCCTCCCTATCTGCATGATCCAAACCAAAATAGCGTCACCTACATCATCACAGATTCACAGTGCAACCTTAAAAAAAGAATACTGTCAAAAACTTACAAGAACAGCTTTTGCTCCTAGTGCCAACGCTTTGAAAACATCTGTTCCACGTCTTATTCCTCCATCAAGCAAAACCGGAACCCTCCTTCCAACAACATGAACGACCTGCAGTTTCAGAAGAAGACTAGTTTGTTCGTTAAGATTGTTCAAAAGCAAGCTTTGATGGGTTATACCTCTTCCAAAACAGTTATGGTAGCTGGGGAATAGTCAAGCTGGCGAGCCCCATGGTTGGATACAAAACTATCCCATCTACACCAGCTTCCACAGCCTTTAGAGCTGCATATATCATCCAAAAAGGTCTTTGACATGGCACATGCTATATAACGGAGTATGAGACAATGAATCTTACCGTCTTCACGTGTGAGTATCCCTTTGACCAGTATTGGTAATTTTGTAATAGATCTTAACCATTCAATGTCCTAAGATAAATGCCCACATTGTCATAATTACTCATTACTTTTGTGTTTAGTATTCAAGAACCAGAACAGAATCATTTACCTTCCAACTAAAGGAAGCATCAAGTCCACGAGAGGCGACGGCTTCCATCCCTGAGCCTTCACTCTGAGAAAAGAAGTTATCACATCAACAAGAGGTAAGGTTATATTCTACATGAACCTTAATTCAAAGCTCTACTCACAGGTCGGAGTTCAGTTGAAAATAAACCTTCAAAGTTCTTCAGCTTTGGTGATATCAATCTAACAAAAAAGCAAGAAAAGTGAAAAAAATCATTTAACAAACAAGCAAAGCCCTCAAAAAAAAATCTTAGAGAGTAGTGGAGAGTGTTAACTTGTTCTTTATATCTGCTTCTCTTCTACCAAGTTTAGGAACATCAACAGTCAAAACTATGGCCTTGAATCCAGCTTTCTCAGCTCTTTTCACCATCTGTGCTGTTACTTCCCGTTGCTTGTACACCTACAAAAGTTATCAGAGCCAACTAAGAACCTACACAAAGGAAGCAGCTAAGAATCCAGATTAATATGTACTTACATATATTTGAAGAAACCGAACCGCGTTACAACTGGAAGCAACATCCTCAATGGTGCATGAAGCCATGAATGATACTATCTGAATATTCACAAAAAAAAACAAACTTTATTTAATCATTACCTTTAACTCAAACAGAATGCAAAACATGTAGTCCAATAAACAACTTAGTACCATGATAGTATTACACGCAGCTGCAGCTTTCGCTGTCGCGGTTTCTCCTTGTGGATGAGCCAACATATGCATTGCTGTTGGAGCAATCATGATTGGAGATGAGATAGGGTAACCCAAGATTCTGGTAGACGTATCTATTTTGCTCACATCAACAAGAACTCTAGGCCTAAACCTGAACATCAACAGCACACAGGGAGTCACTAGGTGGTGTTATAGTGTCACACCCACTAAACCAAAAAAAAAAGGGATAACTATTATTTACGTGATTCTAGTGAAAGCTTCCACGTTTTTATAACGTCCCGATCCGCCCACGGCTAATGGACCATCCATGCCCGTTCTCTCGGCCCATGGGTCCATCCCGTCTGACGGTCGGTCTGTTAATTTTTCCAAAAGTTCGAAATCATTGTTTACTGACCCTGCAATCACCACCCGACATTTTTCCATGCTTTGGACTCACTCGCACGCTATCGCGAATCACTTCCCGATATGTCACCCATCCTTCCACTACTCCAGCTCAAACACGCTTAACTCTGAAATCCTTTTAGGATGTGTTCCAGAAAAGGTAAGTCAACTTTGGTGACATAGATAGCCAAATCAATTCTCTTAAGCCTTTTCATATATCACAACTCGGGATGTTACAGTTTTCCTCGAAAGTGTGTTGATCCTCTGCTCCTTCGCCGTAGAAATCATAGTACATCTTAGAGAGAGCCTGTTTCACCAGCCCTTGAAACTCATTCACGTTAACGATCTGATCCATACTATCTAAGACAAATATCATATCAAAGAAAAGAACTTTTGAGAGTCAAATATTCCATTACCAAACTTGACTTTAAATGAAATGGTAACTAAAGAGCTGACAGTAGAAAAGTACTCACATGTCTGAAGGATCCAGCAAACGAAACCAAGAGTCAACGCTATTTTTTCAAGTCTAGTAGTAAAAGTGGAACTGAACAACACTGTCAGGGAATAAATCAAACGTGGAACATAAAGCGAATCCTAGTCATCTAGAATGCTTTCCCTCTCGTCACAAAACGACAGCGTATCAGCGTCTGTTACGATGACGTGGCGTGCTGAGTCAGCATCGCCGAAGAAACTGGAAAGACCAAAATGGCTCAGAAACCAAAGAGTCTCCCATTGGCAAAGTTGCAACCTTTGCGTATAAAAAAGGGCACTTTCGAGTTAGTAGTTGGAACGATTCAGTGAAAGTTTCGAACTTTGTGAGTGAAGCGATGAATCACGACGAAGGTTGGCGTTCCGGTGGCCGTGGGGGTCCGAGGGGCCGCTCTCAGGCGTCTGGGCAAAGAGTAAACCGTCAAAAAAGCGAACGTCCGGTGAGTAAACTGGATTGTCGTCTCGTTATTCTTTTTTTTTCGTTTTCTAAGTTGTAATCTTTTTTATTGATATTATTAGCCTTTGCTTGTGGCTTGCTAGTGTTATGGATCATCACATTTTTTATCTTCCTTTGTAATTTACAGGTTACGGTTGATAGGTCTTTGGATGAATCTTCTGGTAATAGGAGTAGGGGTAGGGGGTCTCGAGGGCGAGGAAGATGTAGGACTGTGCAAGTGTACGTTGAGAAGTCGTCCCGAGTTGCCAATGTGGGAAAGTCAGCTCAAGAAGAAGTAAAGTCCCAAGAGGATGGCTTAGGTTCTACTAAGCAACCTGATCAAGGTGCATCTTTCAAGTGTTATGGAGATAACGATGATCTTTTGCAACCATCTGCTTCGTCTAGCTCAAATAACATAAATCTTAGTGGAGGTCTGTCTGTCTCTAGAGAATGTGAGGATAAGAATGGCGGTAGAGTGTCTTGTGATATAGTTAATAGGATGGAAGATGTTTCGTTCTCTGGCCTGGTGTCTGTATCTTCTACAAGTGATAAGAAGGTTAAGCTTTCTAGTGTTGAGGATCGTCATAGCGCTCACAAGTCTGGTGATGTAGGGAACGCTTGTAATGAACGCATTAGTAGACTTTTTGATATCTGCCTCGAGAAGAAGTGGTTTTGTCTAAAATCCTCCTCCTTGGAACTTAACAAAGAAAAGAGGAGAGCAACTAAGGGGTACGCTAGCATTGTTATTAGACCTGGGATGGTCCTTCTCAAGAACTTCTTGTCAATCAACGATCAAGTAACTACTAACTACGCTCTCTCTCTCTCTACCTTTTGACATAATGCATTATCTGTGCTTCTTCTGCTTTACAAATTGCTTGTAGGTGATGATTGTGAACAAATGCCGGGAGCTCGGTTTGGGTGAAGGAGGCTTCTATCAACCAGGTTATGGAGATGGAGCATTATTGCATTTGAAGATGATGTGCCTGGGGAGAAACTGGGACCCTCAAACATCTCGATATGGAGATACTCGACCACATGACGGTTCTGTCCCACCTAAAATTCCTTTTGAATTCAATCAGTTTGTTCAGAAAGCTATCCAAGATTCACAGTCCCTTGTTGCTACAAGCTCAAAGAAGGGAGAGGATGAGATACCATGTATGTCACCAGACATCTGTATTGCTAACTTCTACACATCCACTGGGAGACTTGGTCTACATAAGGTTAGTGTTTCAAATAACTTCTTGATTTCATAAAAGCTTGTAGTTTATTTGCATCATTAGTGTTGGCTCTTTGATGTTTCAGGATAAAGATGAGAGTGCAAAGTCCATTCAGAAGGGCTTACCTGTTGTATCATTTTCTATTGGAGATTCAGCCGAGTTTTTGTATGGTGATCAGAGAGATGATGACAAGGCAGACATGGTAGTCTTGCAATCTGGAGATGTTCTACTCTTTGGTGGCAAGTCCAGAAATGTCTTTCATGGCGTCAGATCAATTCTCAAAGATACTGCTCCTAAGGTTCTTGTCCAGGAAACAAACCTCCGACCAGGTCGTCTGAATTTGACTTTTAGGCAGTATTAACCCCCACAAAGCTAGGAAACTCTTGTGTGCATCTTGAAGCTGTTTTGGAATGTCTGAACTTGTTATGTTTCTATTTTCGGTTATATCACAGTGACAGTGTCTTGGCAATATAACTATCAAGTATCTATTATCACAGTGTCTTTTATATACAATGAATTAGTTCATACAATGTTTACAGCTTAGGTTCTAGTTCAATGTGTAAAGTGTAAAGTTATTTCATTGTTGCATGGCCGCTTTGTTCACGAGCTTGTTGATACTGCGATAGCTGATGCAGCTGAATCAACATAAAGTAGCAAGCAAGAATAGATTTTCTTCTTCAAACGTTCTATGTTCTCTAACAAAGAATCATCACCAGAGTGGTGATCACTTTTTACTTTGTCCAGCCATTCGTTTGCTTGCTTAAGTTGGGATAAAGTCTCGGCAATGTGATTATCTGGTTCCTCTGCTCGTGATCCTTTGGTTTTACCTTTCTTAACCTGGACACTAGCATGAAATCCAGTATCTATCGCTTCTTCCAAGAATCTCATAAACCAGCTTCTTGTTTCTTGTGTCATAGCGTCTCTCATTGCTTTTATCTCTTCTGTACCGTTTCCTGTAACCCACTCTAGCTTTTCGGCTTCTGTTAGAGTTTTTGAAGACTTTGTTGTGGCTCTGCTTGATGCTAGACTCGCTCTTTTGCTCGGCTTCTCAGGCTCAGTACATATTGGATGAATATTCAAAAGCTGGGATGATTTTTCTTTACACGGTGCAGCTGTGACCTGTGCTTGGTCAAGGAGACTCTGGAGGTTGAAGAAGCTTCTGAGAGAGGTATGTGGATTCTTTGGTGAAGCACTTGAGCTGAGGTCAGCAAACATACTGCAAAAAAAAAACCATTGTTTCTTTTATTGGGAACTTTTACAAGATTACTTGCCTTCGATCCTAGTGTTTGGTTTCAAGAAGGGTACTTGCCTGATACACTTGAGAAGATGTGAAGCAGCCAATGCCTCTCTTTGTGCTTCTGCAGCAAGCAGAGCAGCAATATTTCTCCTCCTCAGCATTCCCTTTGAGGATTAAAGAGATCATATGTGATGAGCACAGTGGAATGATTATAAAGAATAAAAGGAGAGAGATACAGAGATCATGTATAGCGTACTTTACCCATTTTTGTTAGATTAGCAGGCAGAGATCTCCATGATGCATCCTCAGAAAAACTACTCTTCCTGTTTACGCTATTCACAGTTGAGCTCAAAGAGAGGTTCTTTGTCTCTGCCTTCGTTGGAGCTGTCGCAGGCCGAGATTGTGGAGGAGCAGCTTGATGTAGCTACGCAGCACATACATGTTAATCACAGGTCAACCGTTATTTTTAATGCTAGTTTAGAACACAAACCTGATCTTTGTGCTCCCTTTGCTTGCCTTTAGCCAAACCACCAACTCTCTTACTCGCCCTCACTGATCCAGCCTCGCTCTCATTGTTGCTACCACCACTACTCGAGTCTGATCCACTCGCCCTTGCGTTTGAAACGCCTTGCATATACCTTGACGCCACACCTGTTTTCTCCTCCTTGATTACAAAATCTTGACGCCTTCTAACACTCTCCATGGGGTTTGATCTCGCACCATCCTTCTTCTGTTTGTGATTATCTTCTTGCAGTGGTGGTGTTGTTGTCTCGGTAGGAACCAACATCTGCATCAAATCTTTGGGGTTTCCTACAAAAGGATGGCGTCCAGAGATGGGTCTAACTCCCACCATTACAGGAACAGGCGTCCCAGGTTCGAGCTTATCAACGTAGAAGAACTGTCCCAGTCCTAGTTTGTTGTTCAAGATGAGTTCGTTGTCTTCGTTTCTCAACGAGACGTATGTGGAGTGAGAAGAATCCGAGACTTTGATGAAGAAGCCTTGGTTTGGCCAAAGCTCCGAGCCGGCTAAAGCAGGGACGATGCTGATAACCTGCAGAAGAACAGACCGATACTCTCCTCGGACTTTGATGTTTGTGTTCATTGTCTGGAGAAGCTTGATCAGCACTCTAGGCGTAAGAGAAGCCATTTCTTTGGAACAGTGTTGAGAATTGAATGTTACAGACAGAGAGAATAAAGAAAAAAAGGTTTCTGTTTCTTTTTTTCTTTTTCTAACTTTGCATGGAAGGTAAGTAAACATCATCATCTTTCACTTGGCTTTGAAGTCATGTGAGCATGTTAGGGTCATGAGGACATTCTCTACTTTTTTAGGGTCAATGACTAATGTACCCTTGATGAAGTAGTGATGATGAGGTTAGGGAGAGGTGCTTTTTGGGGATTTATGATTGGGTTTACTTCAAATTTGATCTCACGTCACTTTCCGAGGAAGATGGGAGAAGATGAGCATATACCTTCATTGCCTCACTTTTACGTGTTGATCACAAACAAAGATTATTCAGAAGTAAAAGACATGTTTTGTTTTTGGAAACTATCGCATGTTACATGACAACGATGAGTTATTGCTACCATACTCCATAACACCTTATTACCAACTTCATTTATTGATTTTGTTGTACCATTACCATCCTTTTATTTTTGTTTGTACTACCAAAATCACATTGATACCAAACCGATAAGGACATGTTTTCAGGTTTGATACAATTTACAAATGTAGTAGGCTCAAAACCACTATCACAGAGTATACAGAGGATGATATTGAATACAAGAGAAACTATTCTCAATGATACATTGACCAGGAAACAAAGAAGCATGTAGAATCCTTTTATCTTTTCATTCGCTTGGATCCTATGAACCTTTGGTTTCGAAATCATTTCCCTTTGCTACGAAAATTGGAGAGTGAAAAGAATGACCTTGGTGCTGCAGTAAACATGATGTTTTAAGAGTGAGTTAAAAAGCATATAGCTAACCATCTAGCCAGCTTAGCTATATGTTTAGATTCTATGGTGTTTTATAATATACTTTCAATCTTTTAGATTCTATGGAGACAAAGAATGGTTATAAAATTTTCTAGAATAGAGCACATAGATTGATTACCTTTTACAGAAGCTCCAGACATCTGATCTTCCTTCAGTTTAAAGCTCAATGGTGCGCTAGTGGTTCGGGCTGACATTGGGTACATAGACGTTACATCAACATGAATCATATCAAAGATGAACAAAAATGAGCTATGTACACTAGGGGAATAGAAAAGGCTGTTACCTTGTTCATTGAATAGCTCACTCTCGTTGAAACTATCATCAGAGGGCTGAGTTTGTAAGAATCTCGATTTTCTCAAGTCTTCTGATGATCTATACGCAAGATCACGTCCATCTTCAGTATCATCATCCCCTTCAGAGGTCGTAGCAGATATCCAGTCAGCCAAATTCTCAGCCGCACGGTTCTTCCTTCCAAAGTTCAAAAGCCTTTTCAACCCTTTCGTCACATCTTGTTTATTCTCAGCAGCTCCCCATTTCTTTCTCATTTGAGTTGTATCATTCTCTGTGTGGCTAAGGCTCCAGAAAGTAGGACTGTCCACTGGTGAGTCCACTGAAGCATCAAGCTCAGATGCCTCGTTTTGATACTGATGCTGCTTCACTCGTGCATCCAGAAACGAACCGATGGTTTGGTGATGATGCCTAGAAGCTATAACAGCAGGTAACTCAGCGTTTGAACCAGGGTCAAGCTGAGAAGCTATAGATTCACCATCTTCAAAGTCTTGACTAAGTCTTGATTTCTCGTTTTCTGCGTCAGTAAAAGCTTCGGCTTCTGTGTCATCACCAAGCACATCTTCCACCTCTTCTTTCTCCATTTCGTCTGATGCATCGGATCCTTCTGAAGCCTTTCTCCCGCTATGCTCTTGCTCAAGACTCAAAGGTACAGAAACACCATCATCCTCTGGAGCAGCAGCTTCAGCAGCAACTTTTCTGAAATTTGTCGGCCTTCTCAGCTTCTCTTCTTCAGTTATTACAGCCTTCGGTCTCGCAGAGCTTCTCGCCTGTGAGCGGACGCCATTTCTCCCAACTACCGAGGCTGGTTGCTTCATGCCTTCCTTCTTGAACTCGGCGAAGTTAGGGACTGACTGTGCAAGAAGCTTGTCTTGTCCTCTCCGCCTAGCAGAACTGGGTGTAGAAACTTTGGCTGCAGAGCGTGAAGCTGATGTAGTAATGGTTCGAGAACTGTTTTTGGTTTGTTGTAGCTTCTTATTCTGTGTGCTCCTGGAAACATCTTCCTCTTCTTCACTCTGGAATGAGCTAATTGGATGCTGTCAAGACATAACATGAAGTAGTTTTAGCAAACCACAGGTAAACTCTCAAAAAGAAGAAAATGACGTTATACCTGATCCTTTCTAGCACTCAGCCTAGAATTGAAGTACACAAGCTTCTCTGCACGTCGAGCATCTGAGTCACGTCTTGCAGTAGACTGAGAAAATTTAGTTTTCATCTCAGCGTTACTGCGATCAAGTATATCTTGCATCATCTTCAACTTGGCTTCCTTCTCGCTCCTTCTTGAACTCCAGTCTTCCTTCAGCTTCGCGTCTCTCTTCTGCATATACTCCTCATAGAACTTTCCTCTAGAGCTATCTGAAAAGCTGATTTCTGGAAATTTTTGCCTTGTGGTATCTCCATAGTCACTGTTAGCAACCGCCTTCACAGTTGGTGGAGTTTTGAACTTGTCTTCATCATTTGAACTTGTGATTAGATCCTCTGCTACAGGTCTTCTGAGCTGTGACGTCACAGCTTGTTCACTAGGCTTTACAGGCTTGCCTCTACGGACAGAACTGGATTGATCCCCGGGGACACGGAGCATGTGTTCAGCAAATAGCTTTTCAAGCTCGTTTGCTTTCACTTTCAATTCATCATTCAGCTCTTGACTTCCCTTAGAGGCTCTAGCCCTTTGAACTAGCTCTGCACTGGACATTTGGTTCAAAGTATCACTCTCTGAGATGTCTGACACACTAATATTAATGGCTGAAGGTGGCTTTTTATTTACATCGGCAGAACCAGTTTCAGCCCTTCTACCATGTGGTCTTCTCATCTGTTCAGTACCTAAAAGACAATGGTGCAAGAAAATAATCTTAAGATGGTGAATTTCCCTTTTTGTACAAGTCAGGATAGTAAGAGAATCTACAAGTATAGAAAAGAATATAGGTACATTGTCACATTGAGAGTTAGTCCTTATCCTTTTCTCAGACAGCTGTTTAATAATAATAATAATAATTAAGAAAATATAATACTTCTACGGTCATGATAATTTTCAAGCATTAGAAAAACAAACCAAACAATAAAACCATATATAGTAGTAGTGCATGATAGTTTTATGCATCTAGTGCATGATGGTTAGATGCACAAAAAGAGATGGAAGTAAAACTTTACTAACCTCCACAGACTTGTGTCTTTCTCTGGCGATCCTCTACTGGTGGTGATTGCCTAGTTGCTGAAGGTTCTCTCCTTGGAGACTCCGCAGTTCCTCCATTGCTCCGAACACTAGTGAGACTAGATTCATTACCACTTAACTGCTGTAGTGTAGACAATGAATGACTCCGAGGATCCCTAGTCTGTATTTGATCCTGCTTATCTGATTCAAAACCGCCAATTTTGTTATTGGACTCATCATCTATGTGTCCCACTTGCCTTTCCGTGCTCAATGGCACCTTCAAGTCTACCTCTTTGTCTTTCCTTAAATTGGTTGAACTACATTCATCTTCATTCCTATGAGGATTCTCAACATGACTCAATCCGTTCTGTTCTCTCTTATTGCATCCAACAGATTGTTTTGAAGATATACCACTTCCATCTTTGGACACTGATGACAACGAGGGACTATCACCAGCCCCATCCTTCCTATCATTTCCCAAATCAATGCTCATGTCACTAGCACCACTCCATCTCCGTACCACAGCTTTTTCCACGCCTGCAGAAGATGATAAATCAGAAGAGAGCCTTTTCAGATCAGTGGGTTTCACCACCACAGCTGGTTTCCCTCCAGAGTTTTCTTTCTGCTTGTTTTCAAATAGGTTGATCCTCTCCTGCACACTGAGCCGTCTCGTTAGTTGCCTAGTTTGACTTGCTAATGGCTCATTTTGCACAGGAGTTTTTTCCTCTTCTTCATCCTTTTCACCATGACTACTTTCTGGCATCACCTTTGCTTCTTGTTGGGAGTATCTGGTTGCTTTTACACTTTTCTCTTCCATACCAGTTCCCAGGTTTTTGGATGGGTCTTCACTGGGATCATCAATTGACATATCAGATTCCCATGACGAACGTATAGCTTCTTGTTCCCGATTGAACCTCCAAGAGCTCATAAGCTCTGGTCTTCTCTGGCAAACTGCTATAAACTTGGTGCATGCGTCACTGCGATTAAGTATAGCAGACCAAGCATGATCAGAGTACACATAACAGATAGTTAACTGAGTTGAAAGCCAAAATATATTTTGGAAGTCTATGAATTAGAAATGCATAATTCTAAAAAGTCAGATAATCCATCAGGTTAAATATTGGCAACCCCACAAAGAAAAAAAGAGATTGATTTTTTTAGTACAGTTAGGCATATTAGTCCTTTATAATCATGATCATCCACCTACCAGTAGTTCCCATGTCTACATCAGACCAAACCTACCTAAATTAGAGCATGATGGGCTTCTGTTTAAGGAAAAGAGCATGCATCAAGCCCTAAGCATTTAAACATAAAATCATATAGGCGAGTATATAAACATATGGTTATGGTGATCATAGACGAACTATGTGTTATCACAAAGGTCCAAAGACCTGGAAAATAATATAGAGGATATCTTAATACTTACTTCAAGCGACTGGCTCCAAATCGATCAGCAAATTGAGTAAGTTCGGGGACAGTGACTGGGTTGAAACCAGCAGCAGAAGCACGATTACAAGCCGTTTCCAAGTCCTGTCTAACTGCTGCAAGCCGTAAATCAATAGCTCTCAGTAGCTCCTTCCTGGTAACGCAGAAAAGGAGAAAGATTCATTTTAAGACATTCAAAATAAAACAACTTTTGGACAGGTAACGGAACAACAATTAATAGGTGTAGAAGTATAGAAGTTCCTTTACTTTGTCACATCAGCCGCTGGTGTAGTTTCTGTGCCATCTGAACCAAGAAAGTTTTAGCCAGATTATGCCAAAGCAAGAAAGAAACGACTTAACATGCAGTTAAATATATATGATGGACATGTATGGGCAAACAGAAAACGACATAATGCCTTCAGATTCTAAATATAGAAAACGACATAAAGCATTCAAATCCTAAATGTCACTCTGGTGCCACTCATAAGGTGCTTTTCTCATATTTGGCAGTAAGATTTCTAGCTGTAACGCATTGACTTTGGAGGCGTGCATACTGTAAACTCAGCCAGTATAACAGTCTATTAAAAAAGGGGGGCAGTGATGGTCTATATAAGATACTATTCTAGCGTCCGTGAATAACTTAACAGCATCTCACAGTTCACTTCACACACTTTTATCACTAACCGTCACTGTAACCAAGTTCTTAGAGCCAATGCACAATTTGCCATGTAACAGAATATACAATGCATACCTTTTGCACCAGGTCGGTGATCACCAGTCCCCTAAAGCAAGATATTATCAAAATCAGTAAGAGAACTCCAGATAACACATTCATTAGCTAACTTGAAATTAAAAGAGGTGAAAAGTACCTCGCCGTATATTTTCCGGGCAGCCTCTAACTGAGACATTTCCTCATCCAAAGCGCTAACCAATTCAAGAACCTCTGGGGTACTAACAAAGCGTACAAACCTATTAACCGGAGCAGGCACAAGGGTAAATTAGCAATGATCTCTACTCCACTAAAACTAGTACACATCTCTCGTTCAAAAAAGGAATCTAAACCTCTCGAGCGTCGCTTTAGTAAACCAAGTTCCAGCATTTTTACTGCTCTCAACTTGTAACCTTATAGACTGAGCTTCCCTGGCCACCTGCTCTTCAGCGACTTTCAAATGAGCAACAAAAGGTTTCACCAGTCCAGAAACAATCTTCTCAGTACTCCCCGCAGTAGAGACAAACAATTCACATCTGTTAGGAAAGAAATAACATAGCAAGTACGTTAAAAAAAAAACAGTAAAGACTAACAATGTAATAATAAGGAAGAAGAAAAAGAAGGAACCATCTCCAGTAATTACCTTGAGCGCTTTGGAGAGAGTTGGAAGAGAGCATAGTCAAGAGGTATTGATGGTCTCATCTTCTCCCTCTTTCGCCAATAAAAAAATCACCAAGTCCTCCCCTTTAACATACCCAACAAAAGCAAAAGTAAAGACAGCATCAGAAGCTTAAATGCTATAGAGGAAACTGAAGCGGGCAGAGAGAAACGGATCCATTCAAAACAAGAAGAGTGAAATGCATAGGAAGCAATATTCAACTTTTAAGAGTCCACATTACAATAATAGAAACCCCCACAAAGTTGACAACAGATCTGGTTCCGATCATGAAAAAAAAAAGATGAGATCTTTAAATCCAAAACGGGAACTTTGAAGTAAAGTCATACTCGGATCAGCCTTACCTGAGGGTAGTACAAGGAAGGAAAAAAAGAAGAGATCTTGGGGGGTCTCTTTCCGATTCAAATTCGCTATCAACAATGTCTCTTTCTCTGCTGTCTATTATTGGCTTCTTAAAAAAAGCCCTAACAATGGCGGTGTTTTATCTGGTCTTCTTCACTCTTCTCCCCCCTCCAAACTCTTTTAACAAATGGTGGTGTTACTGTCTGAACAACCTTTTTGTTCTTTAGTTGCTTCTGAGTGGATTTGATGTCTCTCTCCTTCTCTCTTTTGTTTAAAAACTACTTTTGGAGCGAGAAAGTAGATTCAGAAGAGAGAGAGAGACGAAGGCGTTGTTCAGACAGCAAATCACCATTTTTGTTGACGAGACAGAACACACACAAGTAGCCTATACCGTGAGAACAAACAAAAAAAAAAGAGAAGTAATTTGTAGAGCGTAAATTTTCAAATTTTAAATTAAAAATTAAAATTAAAAGAAAGTCGGCAGTATAATGCGAAATCCCGGATATAGGACTTTCCATTTTACCGATTTACCCTTTGTTTTTTAATATAATTTTTTTGTCAATAATATAATTTAAAGTTTCTTCGTAAATAAGAGTTAATTTAATTTCTTACATTATTTGAAGCATATGAATTTCTTACAAATAAAGGGGTAAGTGAGGGGAATATTGGTACTTTTACCTTTTAGATCCAACCAAATTTAACGTTGACAGTAAAATAGCACAATGATTGGGTTTTCAAAGAGTTTTAAAAAATTTCCGTATTCTCATATAATACTTTTAAGCAAATACAAAGATGTTGACAAAAATTATATACTAAAGTACTTATTCCACTCTTCTCAAAACTACTAATATTTTAACACCAACCATTTTAATTCCAGCTTTTGGAGACATTTTAAACAAAATGATGGACCCCATGAAAAAAAGGCTGGAGAATATCTAATTATTAATTCTTCTAACTTTAATTTAAAATGAAGAATTGGTCTCAACTCCTAACCAAATATAAGACTTCCTGCTTTGACTCCTACCGAATTCGTCATAAATTCCATTTTTTTGTGCTTTGGTATATGTTTACTATTTACTTGGATCAATTACGAATCATGGAGCACAAATGATATAAATAAACATTTTCATAATACATAGATATATGTGTGTAATCCAAGGGTCCTACACGGCTACACCTCAGATAGTAATTGCAAACACTTTCTACAGAAAACGTATAAAAGCATCTACAATGGGAGTTACTAAGAAAGAGTATTTAAGAAAAAAATAATTAAATAATCAGTTGATTCCAGTAAAAGCTAAAGATTTAATCTTTAAAATCTCTAAATAAAAACTATTTTTTAGTGAATTCTTGTATTATTTGCGGATCTCCACGACATGTGATAATTAACAATTGGTTAATATTTTTTTTTATCTGAAAAAAAAATAATACTTAAAAAAATCAAAATACATTTTTTCTAAGGATTTTTTTTTAGATAACACCATTGTGGGTGTTTTAACTACTAGTCATTTCCTTAATTTTAGGAAGTTTCGTTTCTCGAAAAAATTCATTGGTGTATTCTTCACAAAGACGTTAATACAAATTTGAAAGATTTTTACGGTGAGGATGGGAAGATGGTATTTCCTCAAAAGACCTACGGAATAGATCAGAAACCCTTTTTTTTAAACAAAATAGATCAGAAACCACACTAAAAAATATATAAACAAATATGAAGAGTTTAATTATAGGTTAGTGAGTTGACAAAAAAAATTATAGGTTCGTGCACATGATTAATTTATGAGAAACCTCCATGTGGGTTGACATTCCAAGTGATTCTCAAGTTATTAACAACAGTAAATATACGGACACTTACTTCAAAGAAGTAAAATTACTATTAAGTAAAGACAATATTACATGTTTAGTTGAATTTTTCATCTTTTTATAGTTGATTTTTTTCTTGCGAAACACGAACATACATTCTAAAACCGAATATTTGACTACTTACTTACATGAACACATTATCCATTATGTACACTTCGTATATATACAAACAAAGTCGTTGGATCGGATATTTCTTCACGTACATGTTTTCCATTAATCCCTTTCAACGGTCCAATCCATTTAGCACAACCCTGCAATGTTACGAACGTTATAAAGGAACATATGTGTTCTAGTACGTTTATAAGATTTGAACTAGCTAATAGTAAGAGAAACAACAGAAAATGAAATTAAAGATATGGATCTCAAACCAATCGCAAGCATTGAGACTCGTGGCATGCGTGTCACTTGGTGTTCCAGCTGCATCATATGATTATGACAATCATAAATGTACACATCAATATGTTTCAAGCTTGCGTGTGACCATGTGCACAAATATCACCTCAATGTCTTTTGATTGCTCATAATGCAACCATAGAAGATAACTTACGAGTCAAAGGAGAACCAGGGATGCTTGATCCGACAGGAGAATCCGGGACATGACCTGGATCCACCACCAACTTCTGGAGGTGACCATTTCTTGCGACATTTTCGCCGGAAATGCGAGTTCTCAACTTCCTGAGACCATTTTCTGGGGCAGGACCGGCCACAGTTTCATCCCAAAGCTTGTGCAAGAATCCCATTACTCCGATCAAATTTTCAAAAGGGTTTTTGTTTTTGTTTCTTCTCTAAAGGGGTTTGGTAGCAATCTCTTTAGTGTTTTTCTTTATTGGGGGATAATAGTGTGGTTTTATTTATACAAAGATAGGAAAGAGAGCTTTTAATATATTTGGTTTAGACTAATAATATAGATTTGACCTTAAATTAAAACTTCCAAATTAAAGAGATGTAATCAAGGATGATGATATTATTAAACAAAGTTGATAAATCTAGCCGACAAGAAGAAGATCAGCTTAGACAATGAGTTTATAGGGTGTGACACGTTTGACTGCTCATCCAAAAGAAACGTCAGCCAGTTTATAGAATGCGAGTCATGTGACACCTTTGACTTCTCATCCATCAGAAAAATCTAACCAGTTTATAGGATCGCTTAGATTTTATTTATTACGTCATGGGCCTGGGCCATGTCTTGAATGGGCCATAGTTAAAACATTCTGCAACGAAGAACAATCACTTCTCTGCTGAGAAAAGAAGAGAAAATGCATCGAAGAGCAGCAGAGTCTCTGGAACAATCACTTCTCTGCTGACATTTTACTCCATCATGGTAAGTTCTGATGGTAAGCACTTTGCTTGTGAACTTGTGCTAAAGCTTGTTGTTTTGTTTTTACACAGATTCTTCCAGCATCAAGGTAAAGCATCTCAAGCATGATAAAGAAATGGTACTTGACTCCGCTTCAATGTGTCTCTCTTAAGAATTGCTTTAGTTATGACTTATGAGAGATTTTGTGTTTTTTGGTTTCAGATGGATGCTAAGAACAATCTGACTTGTGAAGAACCAGAAGAGATACCATCCCCCAAGTTGAGATATTGGCTGAAGAGCTCAACAACTCCATGGCGCTCTCCAATCCGGCATGGCTCTATGATGATGATGCCTTCCACTCCTCTGGCTTGGCGGTTGGATTCAGCTGACTTCACTCTCAAAGAATACTTCTTCTGAATGTCTGCTTTGTCCTCATTGTTTTTAGTTTATACTCCTCTATTGATATATTTTTTTCTCAAAAACAAAATTATTTTAAATAAACTCGATTTATATAACCAGGAAAAAAAATCCAATAAATATGAACTCAGAAGCCATGATTCTTTACTCAAATTACAAAGCCCTTAGAATTTTCATGAAGCTTGAAAATAGGTGTTGAATTCTTAAAGAAGAATCACATTCTCAACATAGTTGAGATAGGTGTTGAATCTCTTACCCTGAAACGCTTCCATGCCTTGGATTCCAACTTTTGTTATTGTATTTCTCTCCACATTAAAGTAGATGACATAGGAAGGCACATTTTGGAGCGAAGGTGCTAAGACGATTTCGTTTGTACCAACTATTATTCCAGCAAAGCACATGGTTTTTGTAACTACATCATTCCACGAAGGAGGTAATATGTATACATGCTTGGACCATTCAGCATCTTGTAAAACCCACAGCTGAAAACTTTTACTCGTTGTACTAATATTCTCACCAGGAGCATCTCCAGACATAAGCAAACCCAGTTTCCCATTGTAATTAACCAGAGTTGTTGAATCATGCATTGTTCTACCGAAATTCACAAAACTGAACTTCTCAACCCTCATATCAAAACAGGCTACCATGGAATTCGCTGAAGATCTGTTGGCTGAAGCTGCATAGTAAATAACACCGCTGATGGATATCCATTTATTTGAAGAATAATGTGCTGTGGTACACTGGACCAACCTCCACGACAGTTTCTTGATTCCTAATGTCAGAACTTGGTGCTTTGCAGAGATCTTCGAGCGTTCCATTGACAATACCTTGAACTCTTTAGAAACGGGGTCATATCCAAGATAGTTGTTCACCAGTGGCGAATCTAGAAATTATTTTGATCGAGTCAAATATAAAGTTTTTTAACAAAGTATATTGTATATACAAAGGGGCGGGCATCCACTAAATTTTTCTTTTTTAAAAAATAGATTGAAATTTTAAAAGTGATGACACTTTTGCACATGTACCTTGGCCCCTGCGTTCCACTACTCCAAACCACTTCCTCGACTTCAATCTAGGCAAGGTCAAGGACTGTCCCGTGCTGGGGTTACATATCACTGGTTTTCTCGACCTGGGCCTAGCTCCATAACAAAAGCCATTCGTAAAACCAAATAACTTGTAGGAGGAACTAGGGAAACGTGCAAGATTGTGATTGGCGGCTACAACAACATAAGACGAGTTCTCTTCTTTTTCAGGATGAGGTGATGACGAGAAGAAGATATAGTTGTGATTGTGATCTTGGCATGCGAAGAGAAGCTGAGGGCGAGCAGAAGATTTGGTCAAGAACAAGTCTGTGAAATCTTCACGTAGAAGCATGGAGGACCAGAGCTTGCATGCGCAACGACATCTTGCTATATCCTTCGACGGCAGCCTCGAGAATATCTCCACAGCGAGTTCATCAGGTATAGGCAATGAGTTTCGATGAAGTGACGTCATCGATCGTGTAGCAGCGCGTTGTAATGTCATGGCTGAGTTGAGTTCGTATCGTATCGTTTGGAAGGAAGAGTTACGGTAAAAGAAAGAAAGGGAGGTGGTACCGTATCCCTTAGGTTAAAGTAAAGATGGATTTTTTAAAGAAAATTACTTAGATTAACCCTTATTATCAGTATATTACAACATAACCCATATAGCTTGACTTATTACATCAATGCCAAAAAATCCTAACATCAAACTACAAAAACAAAGATTTAACAGTTACATGAATCAAAGCAGTGAATCTCAACCTATACATATGAATCAATCATCTCCTGTGTACACTATTACTCTCAAGAACTCAAACTCATCAAGACAGAGGACTTTCTAACAAGACAGTGAGATAGATGACAGTTTGAAGTTTTGTCTGCATTGATATAAATCATTACACAATCAGAACATGTAATAAACATTATAATAATTGTGGGTTTAGCCCTGAGGCGGCATGTCTCTCAGAATAATTTCATGAATAAAAAGTTCAAACATATGAGCCATTCTCATTTACACATTGCACAATAAGCACTGAGTTTCTGTATACGCTAAACATAGCATTAAAAGTTTGACTCTAAAAAGAAAAGAAAAAAAAAAGAAGTTTTGACTCTTGATTCTTCTTTTACACTATCCTCCGACTTCTTGATTGTTATGTAACATCTCCAATTGAGTTTTAAAGAGTTATATTCTCTCTCAAGATCAAAGCTTTATTAACGGACTTCAACCTCTCTTTCTCAAAGCCCACCAAGCTCTCCACAGTCTAGTTTTTTTCAACTTTCTGCAAATTCAATTATCCCCATTGCCACTACTCCAAGAAGCTTGGAAGATTATTTTCTCACAGATTGTCCGAAATTCTTTTTTTAACATTTTGAATAATTGATTCTGTAACTTGTCATGCACAATAATCGCAAGAAAAACAATTATAAAGCCGTTGACATCATCCCATCTCAATGGTCTTAACGACTCTTCTTGCTTAGTTGACAAGAATGCAATCACATTGTAAGAGAGAGAACTAAAGAGGTGGGTAGTTTACAAAACGGCAACGCTTTTGTTGGACAAGAACCAGTCCTCTTATGTGTGACTGACTAGTCGACAAATGTGGAGGTGAGGAAGCAAAAATATGGGACTGAAGAAGGCTATGAAGTGGGAACTCCAAAGTTGTTGGACGACGACGTTTGGTGAGAAGCAGATTGAGCATTCTTCTTCCGTCTGCTTCTTCTCCCACCATTGTTCTTCCCCTTCTTGAAATCCTGCTGATGTTCCACCTGCAAAACACATTTCATCATCAAGAAGACATCTCCGGGATGAGCATTAAATAGATTAAGATGTTCTTAAATTTCGTTACCCCTAAAGAGAAGGGGTGAGGTCTAGGCTCGAATGAGAAAGGATCATTAATCCCCATTGGATTTAACCCAAACGGTGACTGCTGAGTGTTTGAGTCAAAGACAAAGCTACAAGATGAAGTGAAAGTTGAAGCATCATAGCAAGACGACGGCGATGGCGATGGTGAGGCGAATGCTTCTCCTTGAAGCATCTCATGAAACAGATCTTGTAAGTGTTCAAAACTGTCTCCTGAGTTGTTCTCCTGCCAAAAGCCAACATCTCAAAATGTCACTCAGGCGCGTCTAGTAATAAACCGTACGGGAAACTAATGGAACAATATCTTACACTAGGCTTGGATTGATTCATCATTACCGCCATTTCGCTCAAGAAATCTCCCATTCCCTGCACAAAAAACAATATCCATCAAATACATGGTTTATATGTTATACAAAAAGCATGTCAAGAAGCTAGTAATATCACTTGATCTACTTTCAACACAAAATTAACCAGACATGTTTCCCCTTTAAGACACAATCGAACAAAATCTTAAAGCAAAAAAAAATAAAGAAGGGAAGTTTACGTTTTGGTCAGAATCATCATCAGTATTGTAAGCTCCAACGTCATAGAGGAACCTCTTGTTGGAGTCAGACAGAACTGTTGTGTCCACAAAAGGAAAAAAAAAAATCTTATTTCACAAAATAAACAATAAAGGATCTTCTGTTATCCAATAATCTCATCCCATTTGTTCCATCAAAAAAATATAGAATTGACCATAGTTTTTTTAAAGAAGAAGATGGTGGAAAATTACCAGAGTAGGCCTCTTGGATGCCCTGAAACTTCTTCTTTGATTCATCTACAAACTCCAAGTTCCCCATTGATGAACAACGATCTGGATGCCATCTCTAATAACAACGTCAAAAATCAAAGTTCAGTAAATGATTTCACAACACAATCACAGTTTCCATATCTCTCAGTTCAAAACTATCAGCTAAAGGAATGAAAAAAATCTATTTGCTAGTACATGCAATACTCCAGATCAGGTTCCTTGAACAAAAAAAAAAGAAAAAAAAAAAAAAGAGAAACTCACAAGAGCCAGCTTCTTATAAGCAGTACGGAGCTCCGTGGTCGTACATTCTTTCTTCAGACCCAGAAGAGAATACAAATTATCGTTGCCTTTCTCGATATTGTTCGAAGCCATACCTCACCTTTCTTATCAAGTTTACAAAACCGACAAAACAAGTAACTTGAAACTCAATAAAACAAACACGTTCCTAAGGTGCTATAAGTAACACTAATGGATTCTAAAGCACGTTTATAAGACGCACAAACAAGGGGAGGATTAGGGTTTGATGGATAGAAACTCAGTGATGATAAAAGATACGTAGAGTAGAACTCTCCAGAACCTCTGTTACCCCCACATGTCTATGTTTTTTTTCTTTCTATTAATACTTTATTGATAAAATAAAAAAAACATATTATTTCTGTATTTTTTTTTATAGGTTGGGTGGATAAAATTTTACAGATTTGGTTGATATTTTTTCTTATTGGGGTCTCGAGAAGGTTCTAATGAATGTGGTCTTGTTCGTAAAGACGTGCCTTTTTCAGTTTTAAACGCGTTAAAAATCCGCCAGGACCCCACTGTTGAGTGATGACTAATCTGTCGTTTAACCAAGTCATTACGAATCATTTAATTCTTTTTTCTTTTACCTCATTTCTAATTAAGCTAAACTGAACTTGACTTTGTTATACAGTAGTATTAAAGAGTGTTTTATATATACTGTATTATCTTGAACGGAAACTTGACATCAACTCTACTCTTTTTAACTCTGTTGTGGAGTAGCTGAGCAGTTTTGTAGAAAGAGTACTAGCTAATGAACATCCTCTCTGTTTTATTGCATTAGGAATCAAGAGTCCCCCCCCCAACCCAAAAAAAAAATTAAATGTCAAAAGGATAAATCCAACAAGATCTGAGTTATGTTCATCATCAACCATCATGTCTCAGTAAATTATGTACAAGTTTGTTTACCCTCTCCTCTCCTCTCTTTTTATTTTGTTTTCTTTTTCTTGCTCACCTTTTCACCTTTTTTTTTCTTTGAATCCGATTAATAAATTAGCCGACGGTTAGTTTTTCTTTTTCAGTTATTTTCTTCTCTCATACGTTTCTTTTCTTCACCAGCACTCAAAGGTGTGTAGTATGTTTCGTTTTATCTTGTAGAAAATTTTGTCTCACCAGAAATGTCCCTCTTCATCCATCACCCACCTCGCATAGCCTTGAGGAATCCCAGCAATGGCTTCTTCCTCCCCATTAACTTCATCTCTCTGTCAAATGTAAAAACAGATTTTGATATTAGAACACAAGTATTATACATCATCAATGGCTGCTTTGTATTTTTCTTTTCCTGCTTCACCTTTGTGTTGCCAGAACAAGATTCAATCACACGAATTTCTGACTCTATCTTTGTACTTTCAGGGATGGTTTCAAAGGATCTAACCGCAGTGGACCTGCATAAGATGCAAAAAATAACACATTTGGTTTGGTAACATTATAAGTCATTGATGAATTCAGAAAGAGATCTTTTTTTTTCTTTTTTTTTTTTTGTGTACCTTCCGTAGCTCTCATCTTCACAAGAGTTTGCTGAAGAAGAAACCCAATCCATATCAAAAGCTGCACATGTACATTGGTCACCATTGCAGAAGCAATCGTTTTCAAGTATCTCATCTAATCCTATTTCCTCCAACGTCGGTGGTGGTGCACTGCAAACACACACACACACACAAAGAACCATTCCCCAAAACTTAGCTGACAACAATCTAATTTTAGATTTATTTGATAAAAATCATAAGCTTCCTTCTTCTTTTACCTCAAACTAGCAGCAATCATGGCAGTTTCAGACGTTGAGATCTCAGGTGCTGAATCTGAAAGACCTTTACCTTCTTCATCATTTTCAGCTAAACCATGTCTAGCAGCTGTACTTCCCTCGCTTAGGATGCTACTTTCTGACAGAGATCGTTTCATCGTAGACCTAAAAGGCAGTAAAATGAAAATGTAAGTAATCTTTAATTAAACTGTGTCTCGTCTAACCAGGAAACGTACCTTGAATTCTCAGGTACAGAACTGGCAAGAAACCTCGCGGCATTGTAATGCTGATCAGAACCCAGTTCCCACAGCGCTGGCTTATCTTGCTGTGGCTGAAAGTATCCCAAGAACCTATAGAATAATACAATTGAAAAAGTCAAATCATACCAAGAGGGCAGTGTGGTGCAGAAAGAGAAACTTTAAGTCAGCCTACAAGTTAATAGCATCTTGCTTTTCAGCATCCATGTAAGCGTTACTGTAGTAACGCTGCAAAGTTCTGAATAGCTCCTGTGACTGCGTCGCCGCTTTCCACTGACCACGCCTTTCACAAAATATCTGTCCACAGTAATAAGAAGATCATAGGTTAATAATGTTAGCAAGGCAACAAGTTATGGACAGAGAAGCTAAACAAGGAGACCTGACCTTGTTGTGTGCTGCAGATCCTCCATACTGAAGCGCAAGCGTATCTCCCATTGTCTCATAGATTCCCATCAAATCTTCAGCGAGGGGATTATCTAGATCAATGGTTGTGGACTCTGTCAATTTTAAAGCATGGAGTTGACGCCCGAACGCTACCAAACCATAGGCATACTGAGCAACGTTGGTGCGGTCTAAACAGTCTATGCAGTTAGTCCTCAGGATTCCTTTCTGAAGCATGGTGGTTGCTTCTTCCTTTGCATCTTTACTGTCGTTACCGTTCTCCACCGCTGAGTCTGATGCAGTCTCGTCTTTGGGAAGATCATGAGTAGAACATTCACCAATGTTGTTCCTGCAATTAAAAAAAAAACAAAAGGATGTAAATCAATTGCAAGAAACCATATAGAAGGCTATAAAAACTGTTGGTAAATTTCGAGTACTCACTCCATGGTGTTCTGAAACCCATCTGAAGTTAGCTGACAGTAGAAGATGCCAGTCAAGTTCAGTGCGTAAGTAGCCAACCTGTCCAGAATCGCCAACACGTTTGTGCCCTTTCTGGAACAGAAGAAAAAAACATTTCAGTAAAAGTACAAACGCATTTGTGTTACTAGAAAATGCAATTAGAGGAGCATTGAGAGGTTGTGTCCATCTACTTACTTTCTGGAGTGCTTATGAAGATCCCAGTGAAGAGGCCTTAGACGATCCTCCTTGCTTAACCCTTTGTTTATAACTTTAATAGCATTTGCAAACTCTGCACGCAGAATAGTCTCTCGAGGCCTCTTTTCACGTGTCTGTTTTTATCAATTCAAGTGAGTTAGGAATGGTCAGGACTAATGTATAACTTCATTGACAAGTAAGAGTACCAACCTTTATCAAGTTCAGTATGATGATTGGATTCCCATATCTCTTTGCGAGATTTTCAAAGTGCAGTCTCGTTGCCTCGTAGCTAGGGTCTTTCGCTGACACTTTACACATAAAGAGAGATCAGCACAACTATCATAGCATAGATTATTATGTTGGACAAGAGAGATCATACATATAATATCAGGTCTGATATTCAAGCGTGAGGTCTCCTGAGACCAGAACAAAGGAATCGAGCCCCGGTTCTGAACCACAGAACTTATTCGGCCAGGATTGCCATCTTGAGCTTCCTCGAAAACAATCTGCTCTGTCTCCACATCATTAGCTACCCTGCCTTTCTCGTTCACCCCACGTTTCAGATATCTGGAGAACAAGATACAAAGATTACAGTTTAACCAAATGAACAGCAGAGAAGCAACAAGCTCAGGGTGGAGTGGTTGTACCTTGTGCCAGCATAATGCCTAGACCGGCGCGCAATTAGAGTCAATCTAAAGTTCTTCTCAGAAACTGATAGCTTAACCTAAACATTATACAAAGAGAAAAAGGACATTCCAAAGGGTATAAACAACTTTTAATGTGCATTAGAAGACAAAAGAATTGAGAAGGCATCCACATAGTAAATTAGGACCAAGTAAGTACCTGTTTGAAGAAACCATATACAAGGGCAACTGTCCACATACAGTCCTTAGCATTGTTTCGAATCCGTCGAGTTAAGTAATCATTCCAGACAAACATCGATTCATAGTAAGTGTGTCCTTCCACACCGTTTGACAGATTGCTCTGGAGTGAATGCATGATGTGATATGAATAGCTGAAGAAGAAGTCCTTTGAGAGATCAACAGTGCAGAGAAGCCTCTTGTACCTAATAACATTCCCAAAGAAGATAAAAGAAAGTTAGAAAACGAAACATGATTAAGACCAGAACCTGGATCAATCAGTAAATAATCAGAAAAAAAGAAGAAAGGAAAGTACAAAGATAAATCAAAGTTGCAAAATATAACAAAATTAGAAGAACAAAAAATAAAATAAATGAGCTCTCTCCCTTTCTTGATAATACCTCTGTCATATAACAAATCAAAATATATACAATGGCCACTGTACATACCTAGAAGTAGTAAAAAGAGAAAAAAAAGTGCAACAAAGGCTAAAGAAATAACAAAATGGAAAAAAAAAAGAAAATTAATGAAACTCTAAAGCTGCTGGATTAATCTCCAATAGGCAAAAGGACACAGTTTACCTCAACAACCTGTGACACTCTTATTGAGCAAAGATCAACAGAATCTAAAAATACAAGTGGAAAGTTTTATAATTGCCAAAAAGTAATGTAATGTAACGTAATGAAGGTACCAAGGTACATGTTTTTCATTTTTACAAGCAGAAGTGACATAAGAAAACCTTTTCTCGTCCTTAGAATAAGCCACATTGGATAGCACAGAAGCATGTGGGATCGTAATAATCTTGCTCTTGGCTACACCGTAAACCGTGTGGCCGCAGATCTCACCGAGCTTCCTTCTCTTAGTGATTATCAGCATGTAGTAAGGTCCCAAGAACCTTACGAATCCTAAAACCAATAAACAAATGTTAAGCTCATGAAAAAGAAAACAATTTATAAAGGACGTTACCTATGATTCCGTAGCAAGTGGTGACAAATTTCAAACCACCAGAAGATCTGTTCCCTTCGTGTATCCGTCTCAGAGTCTCGAAGCATTCAGCTTCTGTGTAAGCCGTTGAGTCTTGGTAGAAGTTGAGCTCCGTTGGATCTGTCCTGTCTAGCTTTAGAACCCTCCAACAGGTTCGGTTTTTATCTCTTCCAATCATATAAAAATTCTGTTTTTTTAAACACACAAAAAGGTTCAGACTTTAGCAAAAGACAAATCACAAAATCTAAACACAACACATAAGAGAATCAATCATATGATGAAACGTTAGAGAGAGAGAGAGGGGGGGAAGAATCATCACCGAGCGGGTCTCGTAGAGCCTGAACTTTTGGAGGAAAGAAGAAGACATGTCGACTTGTTGGTCGTTCGATCTCTCTGGCGCAGCCATTTGGGAGGAGAGCTCGATAAAGTCGGGTCCTTTCGGTTATAATTAAAACAAAAACAAGACAAGGGAACAAAACTCCCCCCTTCCCAAAATAGATCTCAGACACGAGGTCCGTACAGATCAGACAAAACTGAATCTTACACAAAAAACTCAGAACAACAAATTAAAAAAAGATCGAATCTTTACGATTTACAAACACAAACAAGACGATTCAAGAATCACCCTTTTGGTGAACAGATCGAGATTTCGCGGGAAGAGAGATTCTCAGATTGGTGGATGGAGAAGAAGAAGATGATGACAGAGCTGCGGTGACCGGAACCACAGAAAGAAAGAAAAATGAAATTTATTTTTTATTAAGTTTTTAACTTTGGGCGCTTGTTTATATATGAGTCTCCTAAAATCGGTAGTTTTTTAAAAGAAAATTGGCTTTGCCAGAATATTGATTTCGAAAAGGTAAGCTTGACTTGTTAAATCTTTGTTCAAACTAAAATGGGGTGACTTGTAATTTGTTTCTTTATGTTTTCAATTTAATAAAAATGTCTAATTCTTGCATATATTAATTATATTTAGTTTTCTTTTGAAAAAATGGTAACTCCATATGAGCTGGCGAAGAAATTATCTCCATATGTGCTTAAATCATTTAATCAATACAATTAAAACATAAACTATTTACAACCCATCAATTCAAAACTATATTACTATTCCATATGTTTTATTTTAAGTGTCATTTTAGATTTGTGCACACATATTAAAAAAATAATTAATTTTATATATTTTCTATATAAAAACACAATTACATATACACCTAACCATATTTCATTTAGTATAAAAATAAATTGTTAAATAAAATTAATAAATTTTGCATTGAAAATCAAAAATAACACTTAATACGAAACAGAAGGAGTATTATTTTAGAACGAATAATAACATGACATGTGGAAATTAGAAAGAAGAAAGCAATGTAAGTATATAAATAACTCTTGTGGGACAAATGATGTAAGAACATGCATACAAATTATAGATCATTCCTATATAAATTTAGAGAAAGACAGCATGAATCTGTACATCCAATAAACAGAGATTAAATATTAATAGCTAGAAATAGCGAGATGGTGAATTCATAAATCATTTAAAGAGGAAAATATATAAAAGATAGTAACAAAACCATAAAATAAAGTACATAATTTTTTATTTTTTTGAAAGTAAAAGGATTAAACCCATATCTATTAAATATACAGATCTAATGTTCGGATGAGAGATGCAACTGACGGATAGATCCTCTCTCGGATATTCAAATGAACTGTAAGCATGAACTCATATCCGCGTGACCACACGTAAAGCTAATAATTTCGCACTAGAGGGAAGTCGATCTCTGGCCTTGATCAACAGGACAACTCCTCCCCTAGTGGAAACCATTAAGCCACTAAGATGCGGTTAAGTACATAAATTATATTCTTCCTCTTAGCATTTTCCTTGATTAGAGCAGCTGGCTGAATTTTTGATAATTTCTTGTGTTGCCTTCATTTTTTCCCCATTTATGCATGTTTGCATTTAGTGTGTGTTTTTCAAACGAGTAAACCCACAACCATAATCATTTAGTGTGTGTTTTAATGATTCATTCTAGACTATAGTTTTACTCTGCGTTTGATATTTGCTTCCACATCGTGATAACAATTAACAATCTAACATCATGAAGTCAATGACAAACGTGATCAGCATTTCGGGAACGTTAGTTTTCTTATTTACAAAATCATGTCAAACTCGTTTTGACCGTTCATTGAATAATAATAATAATAATAATAAAGGATTCATATTTTTCTTACGGTGTGAAGATTAACCAAACGTGTACGGGTTTACAAACTCCTCTTGCCCTTGGATTTTGATGGATGAGACATTCTTATTGATTTTAGATGTTTCGTGGTATTATCAAAATAGTTAATTCTATTAGTATACTAAACCAGTTCATGTGTATGTTATATACAAAATGGTTGAATTTTCCTATATGATGTAAGTAAGGTGTCGGTGTATATAAAGAAATTCAAAAACTTCAGTTTTTTTTGTAGGTGGTCAGAGACAAAGTTGACGAGCATATAAACAGCAACTACATGAACGTGTCAATAATGAATGAGAGTATAATAAGGATAATTTATAAATTATAACTAAATTTACATATTAAGAGGTGGGCAAAATGAACATCATACTCATAACTCAGAAGTATCATTAGTAAGTTGGATTCGACTTGCCCTCGGACCATTGGCGTCTCTGAAAGGTGTAGAATAGAATCATTAGAAAGCAATTAGATAATAGAATATATGTATAAACAAAAGGGAGTATATACTAATATGCTTATATGCCCTCGTCAACTTGATATTGATTTGATCATATATAGTTTTATTCCTTTGTAAATAGTATTAATCAAAGGGTTTACAAATGATACACGTTTCGATTTACGACATTATATATCGAACAATTCGTTCTAAATTGTTGTAAGTACTAAAAAATAGTCAAAATTAGCTAATTGATAAGAGGTTTGCATTAAAAAGATAAATTTATACATTCACCCTTACCGAAACAAAGAACACAAAAAAAAGGTTAATGATGCCTTCTCAACCGTTGGATTTGTTATATCCGACGGTTATAAAATGACTGCGTTTAGGGGAACTGGAGACAGCTGGCGCGATGATGTGGAACAGCGTGGGCCTTTCGCCATATGACAACGAGCATCACGTGGATTATGTCTGGACCACCGTGGCGGCCATTTTTCTACGTAATTATTATTGCTCGCCAATAATATTCCTTTAATAAATTGCAGTTCACTCTTTTTTTTTTTGTCAGCCTGCAGCTCACTCTAAAGTCTCTAATGCTACGTGACGTGGAGCCTTTTGAAGCAATTATTGGTTATAACTTATAGTAGATCTCGATCCGCACATCCGTGCAGATTTTTTCTTTCTAAGCTAAAATATTTTAAATTTATATAACAAAATTTATCAATAACTTAATGTAATTTAATATTATATTTCTATAATATCTGTTTATGTGACTTATATATTATCATTATAAATTTTATAAATTTTTTATGTAACAAAATTTATTTTGAAAACATTATTATGTAATAATACTATTTTACATCATTTTTTTTTATGACAAATGTTTATAGGGGAAATTACATGTTTACCACTTTCATCGTACCACTTTTCATTTTTACCACCACTAAAGAGACATTTTCAAAATACCTTATTTTAAATGGCAAAAGACTCTTATGCCCTTGTTATTTATATATATAATAAATTATTATTTAAATAAAAATTAAAAAATTAAAAAAAGTAAAATTTTTTTTATGTTTTCGAATTATACTTTTTCAAATTTGAACTTTTTATAAATTTTTTTTTTGAAATTTTTTTTTTCGAATTTTTTTTTACTTTTTTCAAAAAAAATTTTGAAAAACAAAAATTATGTTTGAAACTATTTTTTATATTTTTTTAAATATTTATTTATATATTTATTAGAATCCTAAATTTCACATTCCAAAAACCCTACTCCACCCCTCAACTCTAAACCCTAAGTCTATATTAGTTAATCCTAAGGGTATAATTGTCTTTTACTCTTCATTAAAAGTGAAGATAGAAGTGGTTAGTATAAACATGAAAAATGGTACTATGAATGTGCTATTTGTGGCAATTTCCCATATTTTTAAAATAAGCTATAATATATTGTACTTCAAAATAATTTTGTAGTAATGATCTTATTTGAGAAATTACTTGAAATACACTAATTTCGGTAAAATAGTTTTATTTTTTTATTGGAAATAGAAATGGATCTTTCTAACAAAATCTTTTGAAAATCTTTGTAAAATGTATTTTAGAAAATTAATCATTTAATTTTTAAATATCATTAAAATATAGTTAATAATATTTTTATATTTTTTTAAAAAATATATATAAATAAAAACTAAATTAGATTATAATTTCTAGTTATAGTTTATTATTATTTAAATTTAAATTAATTACTTGTTAAGTAAATTTTAAAATGATTCTGAATTCTTTTTAAAAGTATTTTGTTAGAATGTTCTAATATATATTTATTTGTATTTCATATAAAAAGATGAAGATATTAAATCATGGCTATATTAATAATGTGTATTATAGTTCTCTTGAACTCTAGGTGAAAGAATACAGTTTATAATGTTCCTTTTTAATTAATAGCTACAATTAAATTTAAATAATATGTCGCACGTTAAAAAAAAAGAAGAAGCATATGTTTAGGAAGGAAATCAGGAAAATATCTCATTAATAATACGTTTACTTAGTTGTTTAGGAAAATAAAAGACTAAAATGCAACCATAATTACTGTTATGATATTATTATGCAAATAGAAAATTTCATCAAAGTAATTATCTAATAGAAGGTCCAACTTAAAAAAATCACACATAAAAAAAAGTGGTGACTTCTGTTTTAATATATAAGATATAATAGATTCGCGTGACAACCTTAAACAATCAATTTGTCATCGCTGAAAAGGTTTCGTCCTAAACATCATCGGCCGTCTGTTGATATTACTTAGAGTGTGATCGGTAATTTTGGAGTAAATAAGAGAAAAATAAAAAGGTGAAATATAAGAGTGACTGGTAAATATTGGCATAAATTAGAGTAATTATAATAGAGTAAACTGGTGAAAAAGTAACAGAGTAAACTAGATGAAATATGAGAAAAGAAATGATAAAAAACAAACAAAAAAAAAAGTTAGTGGCAAGAAAAGGTTTCCCTCCTCAAAAACTACGATGGAAAAAAAAGGTCACATTACCTCTATTTAAACAGTGACCAGCGTAAATGAATAAAATATCATTAATTCTTTATTTCATCTGATTGGTAAACAGACCAGCAGAATTGAGAGTAATATGTTTTTAGCTGAATTATTATCGCCAAAAGTGACGTACAGTCATACCCTAGTGAAAAGGTTAAAATGAGAGAGAGGAAAATAGAGTAAATGGGTGAAAAATAAATTAAATTAAGTTTCACTCATGTGTAGAGAGAGAGGAAAATAGAGTAAATGGGTGAAAAATAAATTAAATTAAGTTTCACTCATGTGTAGAGTAGTGTAACATTTTATTCCATTTCAATAGTAGTGGAAGTAAATAAATAAAAATATATTTTCACCTGATTGGTGATTTATGAGAGTAACTGGGAATAACTAAGTTTTCCACTCAAATATTTACTCTAAAAGTACCTTTCAGTCATATACTTAGGTATGATTGGTAACTTTAGAGTAAATCAAAATAAAAATTAAAAGTGTGATTGGTAACTGGTAAGTAGTAGAGTAAATAGGAATAATTAAAGTAGAGTAAATATGAATAAAAGTGATAGTAAATAAAAAAAAGCGTTGGAATAAACAAATAAATGAATAATAAAAGTTAGAAGCAGAGTAAATGATTTCCTCTCTGTAAACTACGATGGAAAAAGGTGGAAGTACCGTAGCCTATTGGTTAAGGTTTAAAGGCTTCTACACCCAGGTCTGGGGTTCGAATCCCAGACTATACAATTTATTGCAGATTACAGGAAATCCAGGTTTCAAGTCCCGGAGAAAGCGGTTTATTAAACAATTATGCAGATTACAGAGAAAAGACTTTCAAGGGATCTTCAACATGGTGCAAGTAAATCTGGCCAGGCGTGGATCTTCATAGGACGGCTCAGGTGATGCAGTTGGCGTAGGTCTTCATAAAGCAGATAGTATTGTCGGTTGTCGAATCGTCTATGTAATCTTTCCTATATCATAATTGTAAGATCGTAATAAATCAGCGTTAAAAAAAAAAACTACGATGGAAAAAGGTAACTAGTATACCTTGGTTTAAACAGTAGCGAGCGAAACATAATTGAATATGATTAAATTTGTTTTCCACTTGATTGGTAAATTCACCGGCTGAAGTGAGTGGAATAAGATTCCAGCTGAAATATTATCGCTAAACTTGACATACAATCATAGCTTAAAGGTCGAAAATGGAGTAAAACTAAAATGTGGAAACCAATAAAATAAAAAGAAATAAGAAAAAAGTGTATTACTCTAGCAAAAGAGAGAGTAAAGTTGGGTGTGTATTTCTATTTATTTGAATAGTGAGTAGAATAAAAAAGAAATAAATGATTTCTACCTGATTGGTGAGTTATTCGTAAAACACAGAGTAAATAAATAACTTCTTGGAGTAAAAGTTGTGCTAGAGTGACTATACAATCACAACCTTATATGTTCTTTTTCATAAGAACAAAATGCTATATCTGAATAAACATAAGATTTGTTTGTGTGCTTAATTGTGATTCTTGTTTTTAAACATTTTGAGAATGAAGAATTTTCTTTTTAGGGCTACAACGAAAGTTACGGTTAACAGTATAATTAAACGAAAAGTTGATTAAAGAAAGAGGATTAATTAGAGAAAAATTAGAGAAGTGTCCAATGATTCAGGGAACAGGTGTCCCTTTTGGCAACGACTACTTCAGTCTTTTCTTGTTCTGAATTAATTACTTGATCTCAACCAACTAATGACCTAAGTTTTTTATTTTTTTTTGTAAAAATTAATGACCTAAGTTTTAAACACCAAAAGGTCCAAAACTATCCGATTTTGGAATCTTAATGGCATGTTTGTAACTTATCCAACTTTCCCTGGTAAAAAAATAGTACATGCAAATTTGTTTAGCATAATATCAAAAATTATCATGTTAATAAATAAATAGAATATGACGTAACATAAACAACTTGAATGAGAATAACCACATTTTGAAATGTTTGTCACTGATTGTATCGAATGGTTTTAACTAATTGAAGAAATGTCAAAAACTAAATAAAGTAATATTAGATACGATAATGTGGTTTACGCATTAGCTTTAGATTTTAGTTAGTTAGATAGAACCAGTTTGTACCAATAAATTATAATTGTATATAATAACTTGTACATCGACATTTTACTCCGAACAGAATCATTAATCAAAATTTCCAAGATTCTTTTTTCATCTTTATCTCATTCAGGATAGCTTCAGTTTCTGTTCAACATCAAACCTCAAATCTACTAAAATTAATATGAACGATACTACTACTTATACGTGATGTCGTGAATTCATTCCATGGTTCCATCATTTCACAAATTATCAAAAACCTATAGTATATTCATCTTATGTAGGCTTACCAGCCCAGTTACAAAGGGCCCATTTTGTTGTAACGTATCTTGCGTCTATCGTATTCTTTGGAGTTCAAACCGACTGTAAATCCACAAAGAGCCTTTTTAGTTTTGTTATTTTATGAAAACATCGTCAACAAGTTCTTCATTATTCACGCCACGTTCCTATCAGCAGTACGTAGTAACTAGTAACCCATTCTTAACATGGTATACCACAAAGGAGTTAGCTTTACTGGCTTGGTAAACCTTTAACATTATATATATCTGCCTTGATCCAGTGGCAGCTATGTCGAGAGTATGTAGGAGAAGGCAAGACGCTCACGTAGATTGTTTGTTCCATTGATTCGATCTAGAGTCTGCATTTCACGTCAAATTTGAAACCTGCAAGGCTGCACGTTCGCTTCTTGTGTCAAAATGATCACCGTTGAAGAGAAGAAGAATTAGAGGGATACGTGGTTAGCTGCATGCACAAGTAGTCTTTTATTTTTGTAACACTCATGTTTAAAAAATAAGAGAAAACTAAGTGGGGAGTTGGACCGAGCTAATCACTAGTCTACCACGTCCGGTGGTCACAACTGATCATTTCTGCATGTTATATAGGCAATCCGGCCCGCAGAAGCAGCTTACGTCCCGGGGCCGGCTTAACTATGCGGGCGAAATAAATAAGTATAAATATGACCACCCCGGGTCCATCAAATTAAGAGTCCAAATTTTTCAAAAAATAATTTTTTTTAGAATTTTTTATGAAGAAATAAATAAGTATAAATATGTTTAAATAACTTTTATTTTATATGTTTTTACATCTAAAGTTAATAATATTTTATACAATATAGTTTTTTAAAAAATATGCTTAAATGTTTTCTATATAATTACTAAAGGGTCTAAAAATATTTTTGCCCAAAGGACCTTAAAAACTATGAGCCGGCCCTGCATGTCCGAACGATGAAATATATAGTTGTATTGATCAAAGGGTCTTTAACTGATCTGATAGAGGACTAAAAACTCTCGAGATCTCCCGTAAGTGTAGATATACTCTCTCGACACTCGAGTCAAGGGAGCCTACGTACATATATTCTTTATATATTTCTTATGTCATATGTGAGACTAACGATACTACTCGTCAATTAGTTTGTTTGACTAAGTTTCACTTTGAACACTAATTAGATTTGTACAACAATTAATCATATTAATTGATGAATCTTTAAAAAATACTACTCCTGAGCTAACCATGTAGTCCGGACCAGGGCTGGATCTAGATTTAAATATAGATGGGGGCGGGACATAAATAAATTTCACATTGTATTAAATTTTTGATGGGGGCATTCTATATACTTCGTATAAAATATTAAAGAAAAATAACAAATTAGTTGGGGAACGTGCCCCGGTACGTTAACCCTTAAGTCCGCCCCTGGTCTGGACCGGACTCAAGTTGGAAATATACTAGACAATCGGAGTGGACAAAACTAACATATGTGAATTTCATGGATCTAAAGCTGAATGGGTCTGTCTTGACCGAGTAACCGGATTGATATCACTACGGCACGCCGGGACTAGACTTGGCGAGGAGAAAATGTTGACCAAGGCACACCAATTTATAGGTTAACTAACATGAAAATATAAGAGTTTAAAATCTGAATTATAACACAGGGCATTTCCAATTGTTTTTTACTAAACTTTTGGCATTTCCAATTTTTACCTTCATTTTTTTCTTTCAAAATGAATAAATTCTATCATTAATATTTATTACTAATTTTAATACTTTTTGTTATTTATAAACTTACAAATCTTATCAAAATAAAATTTTCTTTTAATTAAATATTTATTTTATATACATAAATGTGGTTATTCATTTTTTAGTATTTTTAAGTTGTGAGTTCTTTTGTCTATAATTCATTAATATTTAACCAAAAATTAGCAATAATATGTATAATAACTTGTTGTTCAAAAATTATCCTCTCCATCGTTTTATAAGTTTGCTATAACAAATTCTATGTTGCGACGGTTTATAATTGGGGAAATTTTACTTATACACTTTCTTTGGTACCACATTTCAAGTATACTACAAGTATGGGGACATTTTCACAAATACACTTTTCATTAATGACCAAAAGACCATACTAGCCCTAACCTAATTCTCTCTCGCGATCCTCTTCTCTTCCTCTCTCCCTCTCTCTCTGCGATCTTTTTTCTTCCTCTCTGCCTCCGATTCACCGGAGATCCACCGTCTCTCTCTCATTCCACCGGTGCGGTTCTCGTGGCAGAAAATTTTCAGGCTTTCTATATCGATTTTGAATGTTTGGTTACTTTAACAGCCTCCTTGTGTGGATGGATCTGGAAATTGAAAATTGAATAGCTTTGGTTCTGTTGAGAGAAGCAGCAGAGTTGAGTAGATCATGACACTGACAGAGCAAGTGTTACATGTTCCATGAGCTATATGGTTGAAGTTGGGAAGAGTTGAGCCTGGTTGAATTTTCCAACACTGCTATGAAAGTGAGATTACTGTGTGTTTTCAAATTTTGACTCGCTTACCTTTTAAATTAAATCACTGATTTGTGCTTCTTATTTTATACACAAGGAAACTGGAACATCGTTGCAGACGTTGACTTCAGCTGCTACCATGGAGCGTCTTGGTGGAGGTAATATCGTCCAGCCTTCTCTGTCTACGAGAGATGCACTGGATAAGTATCATATTGTTACGCAGAAGGTTAGTAAAGTGGCTATTTATACTTTTTTACAATTACTAAATTAGTTTTGGCTTCTCTATATTATGTGGTTGACTTCGTGAAACTGTTTCAGATGGAGGACTTAGTGGCTAATAATTCAGGAGATGGTGAAATTCAGGTACTTGAGTTCCTAGTGCATAAGTTGTTATAGTGAAGTTTCATTTTCCATTTTGTGTTCACCTATAATTAATGGAATTTTGAGTTTTTTAAATATTTTGTAATTTTGGGAAATGGTTTGGTGGTTTTTGGCCATTTAATGTCTATCTGTTTTGACATTGATTCATTCATTGATGATCTCATTAATTTTTCAGTATTCTGAAGTTCTTGAAATCATTCTAAGATGTATCAGCAGAGATGAAGCAGCTTTAGTTGTCGCTCAAAGTAGTCTTCACGTCAGTGCCAACCTAGCAATTTTTGTGACTATTCGTGAAGTTAGCAATTTTTGCAACATATAAATCATTTATAAAAAGTTATAAAACAATTTGTATATTTTATAAGCTATTTATAAAGGTTTACAAATTATTTTTAAAAAGTCTCTAAACCATTTATAAAGATTTATAAAATAATTAATAAAGTCTATAAATCATTTATAACTGGTTATAAAAATGTTATGAAAGTTTATAAACAATTTATAAAGGATATGTATACAATTTATAAGGGATATGTATACAATTTATAAGGTTTATAGGTTTAATAATCAATTAGAAAGTTTCTTAAATCATTTATAAGAGTCTATAATAATTTATAAAGACTTATAAAAAAAAATTTATAAGAGTTTGTAAAATAATTTATAAGGGTTTTTATAAGGTTTATAAAACTATTTAAAAGGGTTTATAAAACTATTTACAAGAACTTATAAGCTATTTATAAGAGTTAATACATTTATTTAAAAGTGTTTATAATTAATTTACAAGGTTTATAAATCTATTTATAAGAGTTATTCAAAATATTATAAGAATTTAATAATCTTCATAACCCAATTTATAAGAGTTTAGAAATCAATTTAGAAGTGATTATAAATCAGTTAGAAGAGTTTGTTTATAGATCATTTATAAATTCTTATAAAAATTATAAGTAAATCTTTATAAATTATATATAAATCCTTATAAATAATTTATAAACCATTATAAATAATATGTATACATTTTATAGATGATATATAAACCATTAATTTATAACTCTTACAAATGATTTATAAACAACTTTGAAACAACTTCAACTATATGCTTGCCTTTGTTCAACATCACACAACTCACCCTGCAAAAATATTCAAACTCCATAGTTAGACAAAGAATGTTTAGCAGGATCATGTTTACTTCCAGTGAAATTTTTTTGACCTTCTGCCATTTGCAGCATATGTGATCTCAGCTCGAGCTGGAAGACCATTGACAAGCAATTCAAATAACCTTAGTCGCCAAAATCACGTACACTAGTAACTTTGCAAACAGCTATAATCTCTTCTTGTATATTAGCTAATTTCTCCCATCCACATTCTACTGCAAGATCACCTCTAACTATCATAACTCCTAAAAGGATTTAAACACTTCATCTCCAAAGAAGAGGTTCGGGTACAAATCTAACCTCTGATCTCACAGTAAAAACATATTGAAACTGCTTTGTAGCTCCCATAAGTTTTTTTTTCAAGTCATCACAAAATGTTTAAAATGTTTATAATGGTTTATAAAAATTTATAAAGGTTTTACAAAATCACTTACATGTGTTTATAAAGATTTTATATAGAATTTATAAGGGTTTATAAAGTTTATAAAGGGTTTCAATAAGTTTATAAAACCTTATATAAGATTTGTAAGGGATTATAAAAGGTTTTAATGGGTTTTGAAGAGTTTATATAGGGTTTATAAAAAAAATATAAAGGTTTATAAAACCATATAAATATTTATATAACAATTTATAAAGGTTTATAAAACCATTTATGAACTATTTATAAATTTTATAAGAGCTTATAAAACCTTGTATCAACCATCTATAAAGTTTATAAAACACATATAAATATTTATATAACTATTTATAAAGGTCATAAAACTATTTAAAAGGGTTTGTAAAACTATTTACAAGAACTTATAAGCTATTTATAAGAGTTCATACATTTATTTATAAGTGTTTATAAATTAATTTACAAGGTTTAAATCTATTTATAAGAGTTTATAAATCACCAAATTAACCAACTTTCCACCATTTCTTTGCTTATTAAAGAACATCATTCTTTTATAGTTTGTTTTACAAGGCCTTATGAAAAGGTATAATTGAGCATTGAGAACCTCACTATCTCTTTTCATTCTCTTCACCATCCTCTCAAATCTTATTGTTGCTTCCTAAGCACCACCGTATATGGAGTTGCTGTTGTTACCTCTCTGTATTCCTTCTCAGCTTCTCCTACTTTGTCAGAACATGTGAGCATGAGTTTGTCACTGCAAGTAAAAGAGAAGGGTTTATAGAATGTTCCAAAGTAATCATATTTGACTCAGAATATATATCATACAGGTTTATTTCCTTTAACTTTGTTGTTTCTGCCAATTCACAATGTTGCCTGAATGCAGTGCCTCGTTATGCTATTGTCGCCTTGAATACACAAAACGAAAGCAAGAGGGTAGAGTTTAATGTCCAGACATGTCTAGTGTGCATAAACAGAATCTAATCCCAAAGGCAAAAGCTAGAGAAAATCACCTTGATGGATTGCACATAACGAACATAATCCTTCAACGGTTCCTCAAAGTTCATCAAAACTTGTTGAGCCTACAAATAGTGTAAGGTATATCAAAGAGGCTGGCGAAGGAGTACAGTCCCATTCCGAGAATAGATTGGAAAAGAAAACCGCTTCGTTAGCCATACCCGACCCTTCTTTACTCTCTCCTACATCAAATCTCATTAATTACTTCTACACCTTCCATTGCCTTGCAGGCTGCTGCAAGATCATCCAGACCAGAGTGTATATAAACCAATATAAATAACTTAGAAACCATTACAAATGATCTATAAATCTTCAGAATTATTTATAAACCTTTATAAATTATATATAATTCCTTACAAATAATTTATAAACCATTATAACTAATATAAACATCTTATAAACCATTATACATGTCTCATAGGCCGTCATCTTATTTGTCTCTAATTGGAACTTCTCAAACCATATCTAATGAATACTTTAAATCAAGGATTCAAAACACTCAAGGAATGAGACTCGTGAAGTAGAGAGATGATGAAAAGAAAAAGGATACAGCCTGAGATCTTTGATGGATCATTAACGTCTTCTTCTGGTATAACCTTTGTGACACAAGCATACATATAAGGATACAGCCTGATATCTTTGATGGATCATTAACGTCTGCTTCTGGTATAACCTTTGTGACACAAGCATACATAGAAAGCTTCTTCCTGCAGATAAAAAGAGGAGTTGAGAAGCCCAATATCTTACCAAACATTCAGAAGAAGCTATTGCATCTTACTCAGCTCTCAACTCGTCCGGTCTTTACTCTTTAAAGATTGCCTCTTTTCATCAACCGATGTCCATTGTGCATTCAGGTCTTTGAGTTCATCAGCAACGACTGTATTGACAGACAGAACAAAGACTTTTCTTGTCACTGAACCAAGGGACTAGAAACTAAAGTATATACACTTATCTAAGCTCGTCATTTATCTTGCTTTCTAGTTCCATATCTTCATCAAGCTCTTTCTGAAGACGCTCAATGTCATCGTCTCCTGCTGATTCATCTGAATAAGCTTCCTCTGTTTTCTTCTTGCAAGCTTCTAGCTTCTTCTTACAGTCTGTATTTTTTTTTAAAAACAAAACAAAACAAATTGAACACTTTTATATTGTTGATTCTTGTAAAGTATCAGTCTTTTGAAGTTTTCTAGAGATCCAAGTGAAGAAACTAACCTTTAATAGATTCCTAAATCTGATTGAAATCCTCATTGCAAGCAAAGTGGAGAGCTATTGAGTGGTTGAAGCTTTGCGCGCGATACGACGTCAAATCCGTTCTTGGAGTTCAGTAAGTTGATTAAATCGTATCCGTGGGAGATTAAATATTTAATATCGGAGCTCTCTCTCATTTCTGGTGCTCCGACTTGTACTTCTAGAGCATGAAATTAAAATTAAAATCATTAGATCAAAACCAACAATACAATGAAAGGTGTGAAGAAGGCTTACTATAGACCAAAAGCACCAGTGGCGAAGAGAGCAGTCTGAGTCCCTCACTCATCGTTACCTGAAATGAGAGGCGTACTCAATTACGATCTCACAGTCACCGATCGGATCGGAGAGGATACCTCCGGCGAGAGAAACCTGACTGATATCTCCGGCGAGAGAAACCTTACCGATATCTCCGGCGAGAGACATCTGTCGTGGGGGAGAAGGAGAGTAATTTAGGTTTAATTATTTAAGGGTACAATGGTATTTTGACCATTAAAAATCTGGTGGTATAATTGGTTAGTGTATAAATGAAAAGTGGTATTAGTGACAATTTCCCTTTATAATTTTTTTGATTACTTAGTTCTTTCATCCATTAAATGATTAAACTATCTAGAATCTACATATACTAGATTTTTTAACCGCACTACGCGCGGATAAGATATTATATGTATTTCTAAATTCTAAAAAAATAATGTATAATATTGTATTACATTATTTAAAAAATATAAAATAAGACTACATAACATAAATATATTTTTTAAATTTTCTTTGTGAAAATCATTATGTTGTTTGATTGTTGTACTTGATTCACATATTTGCATAGTTATTTGTGATAGATGAATAACTATATTTTAATTATCAGTAAATAATATATATTTATTATATAATATAAGAAAAATAAAATTATTTACTTTTAAAACAAACTTGTCTCATGTTGGGGATTCGGTTATAAACATAACATATTCGAATGAGATATTTTTACAGTTATCAATCTTCTTAATAGTCAAGAAACAAATTTGAATATCAAAACAATATCTCATACGATCTCTTTGTAGAATAACTGCTCTGAAGAAATTGAATTTAGGCATCAAAAAGGACTGGAAATGGATGTGCAGATGTGTTATCTAAGTCAACTTTACAAAATACTATTCATAGTTCATATATCATTTATGTCCATCCTATTTTTTTGTCCAATCTTTCTTAAACATCTTGAAATAACTGATGCTAATTAATAATAAACTTTTGGCTGGAAAAAAAATTTAAATTTGTCTAATTATCGCTTAATTTGTTTAACTGATATATATGTATTTCTCAGTTCTAACAATATAATGTATAATATTGTATTACATTATTTAAAAAATATAAAATAAGACTACCTAACATAAATATAATTTTTAAATTTTCTTTGTGGAAATCATTATATTGTTTTATTGTTGTACTTGATTCACATATTTGCATAGATATTTGTGATAGATGAATAACTATATTTTATTATCAGTAAATAATATATATTTATTATATAATATAAGAAAAATGAAATTATTTACTTTTTAAACAAAGTTGTCTCATGTTGGAGATTCGGTTATAGACATATAATATTCGAATGAGATATTTTTACAGTTATCAATCTTCTTAACAATCAAGAAACAAATCTGAATATCAAAATAATATCTCATATGATCTCTTTGTGGAATAACTGCTCTGAAGAAATTGAATTTAGGCATCAAAAAGGACTGAAAATGATGTGCAGATGTGTTATCTACGTCAGCTTTACAAAGTACTATTATTCATAGTTCATATATCATTTAAGTCCATCCTTTCTTAAACATCTTCAAATAGCTGAAGCTAATTAATAATAAACTTTAAAGGCAAAAAAAAAATCAAATTTTTTTAATTATCGCTTAAATATTTTATTAATATTGTCTAATAAACTTTCAATTGATATCATAGTTTAATTTTTATTAGTTTTTTTTTATTAATTTTAGAGTTTTTTTGTATTTAAGATCTTTAACCATATTAAGCTTATATTTCTTTCACATAATATATATATGTCATAAAAATTACCATCAAATCAGTTTTACTTATTTATTCTTTTGTTTTTAATAAAAATACACTTTTTAAATAATTTAATTTAAAATAAAATTATATATTAATTTGTTGTATTCTAACAATTTGATTGATTTAATTAATTTGCTTTGGTGGATTACTTAAAAAGTTTTCATATGAATCAGGGAAAGCAAGCTTATGTTGTTATATTATATTTATTTGTGTATATGAAATCTATATATAATGCTAGTGTAATAAAGAAAGAACATTATTTTTTTTGTAACTTCAAAAAGAAACATTATTACAATTTGAAATTATTCAAAATTGAATAAAATGGTAATTAAATAAATCTAATTGTTTTTTTATCTTGTTTAGTTGGATTCTCATGAAAAGAAATCGAAAGGTTAAACAAATGTTTCAAAATTTATTGTGTTATTGTTTTGTCTATAAATTACAAAATTTATTGAATTGATATATTTAATTATTGCACCCTTAAATAATATTTTATTAAGACATTAGGGAACTATATTTTGAGTTGTTTTGTCAAAATTATACAAAAATCTATGCTTTTTTATATTTGTCACGAAAATTTATATGTTAAACTTATTTTTACAAAATTCTTAACTTTGTCACGAAAACAAAAATTTATGCTTTTTCATATTTAACAATGTTCTCACACTTTCAAACAATATATTAGCTTAGTCACTTACTTATTTTTTTTTTACAAAACAAAGTATCGGAGTTTGGAAAGTTGAATCCATATTATTGTAAATGTACATAATAGTTTGTGATTACATATTTAGTGATTATTGTATATGTGTCCAAGAAAATTTCAATGGATTAGTGGTATCTGTCCTATATTTATGTCATACTAACCCGGATTCGATCCTTTCCTTTGCATTGTTTTTTCATTTTTTACGAAAAAATAAATGAGATGATCTGATTGGACGATTTTTTGTGCCTACGTGGACACTCTAAGAAGAGCTTATATCCCCCTTTTAGTATAGTTTAGATTACAATTTGAAATTATTCAAAATTGAATAAAATGGTAATTAAATAAATCTAATTATTTTTTTTTGTCTTATTTAGTTGGATTCTCATGAAAAAAAATCGATAGGTTAAACAAATATTTCAAAATTTGTTGTGTTATTGTTTTGTCTATAAATTACAAAATTTATTGAATTGATATATTTAATTATTGCACCCTTAAATAATATTTTATTAAGACATTAGAGAACTATGTTTTGAATTGTTTTGTCAAAATTGTACAAAAATCTATGTTTTTTCATATTTGTCACGAAAATTTATATGTTAAACTTACTTTTACAAAATTCTTAACTTTGTCACGAATACAAAAATCTATGCTTTTTCATATTTGTCAATGTTCTCACACTTTCAAAGAATATATTAGCTTAGTCACTTACTTATTTTTTTTTACAAAATAAAGTATCGGAGTCTTGAAAGTTGAATCCATATTATTGTAAATGTACATAAGAGTTTGTGATTATATATTTAGTGATTCTTGTATAAGTGTCCAAGAAAGTTTTAATGGCTTAGTGGTATCTGCCATATATTTATGTCATACTAACCCGGGTTCAATCATTTCATTTGCATTGTTTTTTCATTTTTTACGAAAAAATAAATGAGATGACGTGGCAACTTCGAACTCTCTGATTGGACGATTTTTTGTGCCTACGTGGACACTCTAAGAGGAGCTTATATCTCCATTTTAGTATAGTATAGATGGATAAATTATATTGTTCTTTTATAAATTGTATTAACATTTATATTAATGGATATTCAAAGAGTTTTTCAACAAAAAAAAAAAGTGTGAGAAGAAGTTCTTAGGTGAGAACTTAATCTTTCGAAAAACTCACCTGACACCAATAACAATTGTCACTCTCTATTAGTTCGATTCTTATGTTAAAACTAAAGTTTAATTATATATTTAATTTATATTGAAATATTAATTATCTTCGTTTGGAAATTATAGAAATTTTGGTAGGGATTAAAATGCTCTAAATTGTGCGGCAAAAAATAATTATATCAGGAACTCACTATTCCTTCTGTTTTCCTTTTCTTTTAAATGCAAATGGGCCATTCTTGAATGTGCATAATTATGACAACCTACATATCGTACTTCTATATATTGATCATAAAGTTTTGCTAGGTGAGTGTAGGGCGGGACATTTTATCCGTTAAATTTGATTCGATTCGTTATTCGTTTCGATCCGAAAATTTTGGATATCCGTAAACCTTCGAATCAAAGCAAATACTAAAAATTAATATATGTTAAAATCGAAGCAAATCACAAATATTAAAATTTTGGGAAGCGGATATCTGATCCGATCCGGTAATATATAAATACATGTATATCTTGATTATATTTAAAGTTTTTAATGTATAAATTATATAATTATTATTTTAACATATGATTAGATAAATTCTATTGACATTATTAATTATATAAAAGTATTACATAAAAGGAAAAGAACACATTTATGATAATTATACTTTTCTCTTAAGTTTTGTGTTATTATAATTGTTAACTAAGTTAAAAAAAAATTACAAAATATGTAGATTCTACTTCTTTTAATTTTTATCATATATATCATGCAAAAAAATATTTTACAAAACAAAATTTGTATCAAAATAATAAGGTTATTTGTATTAATCAAAACATATGAGATATCTATAAGTATTTGTAAATATCCGCAAATATCTATTTATTTTTCGGATATCCGTTTTTCCGAATATCCATATTTTACCGAAGCAAAGCAAATAAAAAAATTAGATATCCGTGACATACGAAGCAAATCGTAAATACCTTCAAAAACCCGGATATCCGATCCGTGCCAAGCCTAGGTGAGTGTAGTTGCCTTGATGCTGAGAACTATTTATTTTTGATAACTATTTTAAGTTGTCTCTTATTTTTTAAAAATAAAACTTTTATAAGTTGCCTGATGAAGCAACTTTTACGTTGACTGATGAAGCATCTTTTGTTTTTCCATTTGTGGAGAAAAAAATAAGAAAAGAGTAGCCAAGAAAATATGCGTGGAGAACAATAGGCCACTGAAGAAATCAAAGTCGGGAAATTAAATTGATTAGTGTTTACTTCTGAAACGCTCTCGTGATAGAACCCTAACTCGGCGGCCGCCATCCCTCGCGGTCGCCGGATCTGATCTTGAAAACTGTATTTTCTCCCTTTCCTCTCTTAGATCTCTTCTCCTCTTTCTTTTAGAGCTGCTCCAGTTGCCCGTGTTCTGAATATACTCTATATGAGCTTTTGGTTTTTCAGATCTGTGATCCTCTTGTAGTTCTGGGTGCGTAGAGTGGTGTTTGTCGGTGGTGGTTAAGGGTTGGTCCCTTCTATGGCCTCCATCTGCGTCTCCTAGCGAGGTGAAAGTCTGAGCCTTGGTGTCTCTGTTGTGATGTGGCCGTTGTGTCTACAATCGGTTTTGGGTAGTGTTGCAACTCTTTGTTAGGGGTTGAACCCAGTTAGTCTGTCTTGGATTTTAGAGTTGGTCTTGGTTGGTCTTTGGTTCTGCAACGGTGAAGCAGTGAGGTGGTGTTGTGAGGAGCAGTCGAAGGTTTTATGGGTTTGAGATGAAGACAAGTTCAGTTCATCTCTTCACCTGCTGTGTTTTAAAGGTATCATATCTCGTCCTTTGAATAAGTGTTCCTGGTTTGCCTTTGGTCGTTCTTCCTCGGTGGCTTCAACTCGTGAAGCAATAAAATGAGGTTGAAGTGTGGAGGTGTCCAGATGAAGGGGCGATTGAAGATGAAATTTCACAGGTGTGGTTCCCTCTGGTGTTATGTTTGGCCTATGGTATTGTGGTTTGGTTGTTGTCATCGTGAACAAGTGATTCAGATGAGGTCTTTGTGCTCTGGTGTTGTCATCTTGGACAGGAGGTTCAGATGAGGTTTTTGTGGTTTGGTGTTGTCATCTTGAACATGAGGTTCAGATGAGGTTCTGCTCTCCTTCACAACCTTTGCGTGCTCGCTTGCTCAGTTCGTAGTAAGATCTCCGGCTAGTCATAGACAATTAAGTCTTTGTTCTGTTATCCTTTATTGTTTAACTTTGGGTTTTTGAGGGAATGTAAGGGTTTAGGTGATGTTTCGGTAGTTTGAACAAGACCCGTCTGTTTGGGTTATAGCTTCCCGTGTTTGGGTTTAGTTTCCGGGGATTTCTACGTTTTCCGCCGGCTTCAGGATTTCACCGATGTATCTTTTTTATGGTAGTAATGAAAATTTCAGTGGGAAAAAAAAAAAAAAAACAATAGGCCACCAAATTATGTGGACCAATAAAATTTAGAGAAATTGGTGTCAATGCACCTAAACCAACCTCTATTTTGCAATATACCCATTATCTTTGACGCCAAATTTCCTTCCCATTTTGCCCTTACCACCTGCTTTTCCCTACACCATAGACCCTGTGCGTTGAGTGTCAGGAGACTCTCTGCATTGAGTGTCAGGACAGGACACACATCATTTTCCATCGGTCTAAGCATTAGTTCAACCTCTAATAACCACCTACTTTCAATTCACTGATTCATTCCTCTTTTATCCAATTTTTTTTTCTTCTCCTAAAACCAAAACTCTAGTCAAAGATAGTGCTTTGATTTCTTAATCATAAGATGGAAGAAATCATCCTCCCTTCGAAAGTGTTTGCAGCTGGCGAGGAACCGACTGGTGAACGAGGCAACCATCATGACAATGCTCTTGATTGAAGCTCACACCTCAGGTGATGTTGATCAATGTAAGGCTATCACTCCTTGCGTTCTCGCAGAAGCTGCAAAACAATTGGCCGTTAACTAACAACATTGGACCCATATGTGATGATGTTGTGGGACTTAAATGACAAACAATCCACTCATTAGTTAACATTTTAATTACCAGCTACCATATGTAGGTTACATGTATCGTGCCTACACTAAAACCATGGTGTCCATATTTTAGACATGTGGTCATACTGATCTTCATAACTGATAAACAATTCACTTATCAGATAACACCCTCATTAGCAACTAACAACCCCCACATAAGCCTTATTTATATATGAGGTGAGTATCTGATAGATTGTAATTTTCCCTCCAAAATGCTAATCCACTACCAAATCAGATAAAAAATCATTATCAACTGAAAGGTATGTTTCATGCATGTTTGTTTACACAAAGAACTGGGTCTTGTTTTTAGTCACATGTAGGTATTTATAGGTCATAAATGATAATCCATCCTCTTATCAGATAACATTTTTATTATCAACTAACAATACTGAAGGGAATCCATATTTAGCTATGCGGTGACATTATGATAGCCTATAACTATCCTGTCAAACTGATAAACCAATAACAAAACATATAACATATTATTTATCAACTAAAAAGTTATGTTCTATGCTTATTGTTTATCTACTAAAGACGGGGTTATTAACTTATGTGCTGACATTAGTGTACATAACGCCAAGCCATATAAGGCTGACAATTCCATCTGATAAATAACATGGACACAAGTATTAGTTAACGTATTCAAGTATCACCTACATATAAACATTATCAGGTAATATAGAAATTAGCAACTATTGAAAATGTTAGCCTGTTTGCTAAATACCTAGAATCCCATAATCATCAGAACCGTCGTCGTTTGGTAGGACATCAGCCGTTCCAAATTGCTGGGTGTGTGAACCTGAACCTGAACCCAGCTCCAAGTTCAGAAAGTGCTTTCCATGATCGACAGTGTCCAGCATCCTACCCTTCCTCTTATCAGATAATGCCTTCCTTACACAATCAACTTCAGGAATAGCCGTTAACAAAATAGTTGACAGAAATAATTCGTGTTAGCAACAAACACATTCTCTTACCTTTTTTGTAAACGAGTTGCTACCCTTTAAATTCTCAATCACAGTTTTCGTTTTAGATTTACCTCTCACACAAATCTCTCTGTGTCTCCTAAGTTATATATTCTACACTAGAAATCCTAGTATCAAGTACCCTTTTCCATAAGATATCATAGATCCACTTTTTGTTCAAAAAAAAAAAATAGATCCACTTACCGAAGCCATTGGAGGCTGTATAAAAAATACTCTTTATCCACCAGATTCTTCAGTGAAGCGTCCTCTACAGTCAGGTCTACACCTGCAAACAATTCTACACCAAATTTCTTCTGCATATCTTCTCTGACACAACTCGTAGTTCAGCCGATGATGTTATCAAAAAAGCAAGGGTATTATTGTCCTTCTAGGCCCAAAAGGGTAGAAGGCATTTGGAGTTTATCACCACTAGGGCATTTAACTAATATGGGTCTTTTTTGGGTATATTTCACTTAATCTCTCTAAAATTTAAAGAAACATTTAAGTCGGCTTCCCATTTGCCCACTTGGGGTTCTGTCATTTAGTTAGCTGCTTCTCTTGGTTGTCTTCAGAATCATAATTCATTGGATAAGATCATAGGAAAAAAGTGATTTGGGGTTCATAATTCGGCTTATAGTTTCATTACATTTTTTATTTCCAGGTCTCAAGTTTATAGGGGTTAATATATAGAATTGAAACCATAAAAATATTATTTGATTGGTTTAACAAATTTTTTATTTAGTGCTCTGAGACTGAAAAGTAAAATTATATACAAATCTAGAAATCTGTAGCGACTGAAACTATACTTTGCACAAAAACAAACATGTTTATACTTCTCATATAAAATAAAAACTAGATTTTGACCCGTGCAACCGCACGGGTGTTTGTTTTCACTTTTCTATACATAAATTATTGTTTTAAAACATAAGTAGTATATATTTTTAATGTTAATCATATACTTAAATATTTATATAACTATTTCAAATACAATAATTTTATAATTTACATGTTATAATTAATTAATTGTTTAAACCTTATGTATTTGCCACTTCTTATTATATATTTATCTTATTGTATTTGCATTTAGTTATTCAGCAAATTAATATATTCATGAGAAAATATATTTAAAATATATTTAAAAAATATTTTGTCTTTAATTTATGCTAAATTCTGACCCGTATTTCAAAACTGGATTTCTTTTTACCAATATTTTTATGCTTATTCACTTTAAATAATTTATTATTGTATATATAAAAGTGTAAGATATTTTAATTTTTAGACATATATTATATAGTTTGTTAATTTTAAGCCGTTCTATCATCATATTATATTTTAAATAAATAGTTTATATTTATGAAAATAAAATTTATAAATTTATCAATTGAATATAATTTTATCATATTTATTTTAGTATAATAATTATATTTTAACATGATCATGACTATAAAAGTAGATAAATAGGATATAATTTATTTATTTTCATTTCTAAACGATAACTTAAAATACATTAAGTTATTGTTTAAATATTACACAGATTTATTAGAATTTTTCAAATATAATATATAAATATATATTATATTTAAAATGAAAATATATTATGATTAAAGTAGTTACAAAGATTTTATATTATTAACTTTAAAGAAATACATGTTAATTTTTATACATGTATTATATAGTTTGATAATGTTAACCCATCTTACCAACATATTAGATTTTATTTTTGAACATAATAAAATTTTATTATATTTAGCTCAATATAATAATTTTAATTTAATATGATTGATTGTGATTATATAATAACTAAAATATTATAGATTTTTTTATTTTTCATTTTATATAACTGAATATATTAATGTATAATAATATTTTAAACTAATTTCGAAATTAGTGAAAATATTTAAATATAATTTCGAAAATGAAGATCTTGTAAAAATCTTTTTAAACAGATTTGTTAGAATTTTAAAATAAATATATTTAGATTTAAAATGAAAAGATATCAAAAGATACTATGATTAAAATATTTTAAAAATTATGTTTATTATTAGTCTGAATTAAAATATAGTATGTATTTCTATGAATAGGTCCAATAGGTCCATTTTTTTAAAAAATCACACATGAATCAAAGTTGTGACTTCTGTTTTAATATATAAGATGAACAGTTTTATTGACGAATAGTCACAGTTTTATATCAATTATTATCCAGAAGAAACATTAGAATTTCACACTTCATCGAAACTGTGTGTGAAAGATATTTTAAACAATTTTTCTCTTTGTTTTTTTTTTCTAAAAGAAACTGCAGTTAACAAGTGACGATAATTTGATAACATTTTGAATCAATTTTGAAGTCTTTCTAAACATAAAGCTTTTGTTGTTAGGAACATGCTTGGTTCTATAAACTAAAAAAATACAATTTTCTAAAACACCACAAAAATTTGGTTGAAATGCTTAACTCTTAAAAAACATGACATATTGTAATTCAAACTCATGAATATTTGAAAGAAGATTATTGATTCAACGTTTCCGTTTTCAGTGACGCTTTTTTTTTCTTTGATAATCTAGGTATCCGGACCTCTCATTTAGTCTGATTATCCTATCGCGTTCAACCGGAACTGGCGAGGAAGGGTCCTGAAGACCAAACATAAACCATGTTAAATCCGCTGTGGCCGGGGCTCGAACTCGTGATGGCGGGCACCTCAGCCGAGGTTCCTTTACCACCAGACTACGAGACCCGGTTAATTCTCTATATATTAATTGAGGTTCATTTAAAAAGTTGTAACATTAAGTTTGTACTAATTTAAATGAGATCCTGGTTAAGTGTCACCTAAAATAACATGTTTAAAGTAGAATGACTTTCAGTGACGCTTTTCAGAAGCTAAAGCTGAAAATAGCTTATTTCACTATAAACGATATCACAAGATAAGTTAACTGACTTTCATATCATTTGTATTCTTTTGTGATCTAAAAGTTTATTAAAATATTGGAACACAAATTATAAAACAAATATTCCGGAGACAAAAGCCCAACAAAAAAAAACCAGAAACAAATAGAAATAAACAAGAAATAAAGTATTTATGACAAAGAAACAAAAAAAAAAAAACTTATAACTCAACTGATAGAAGACCAAAGATACTGGAGCCTGAGTTGAATCCAAACCAAAAGATTCGAGAAGCGTCTAAGGTGAAGATAGACCTTGCTTGATCCCACGAAGTAAGAGCACGACAAAGAGGATCAGGCGAGCGAAATAAAAGCAAAGCCCAGGAGCTATCCAAGACACGAATATATTAGATACAATAGAGTATTGGTTTATTATGGTTAGAGGTTAACCACTCCGGTTTGAGTCTCCTTTAGCTTATCCGGAGTATTTAAACAAACTGTGTAACAAACTATTTTGGTTATCACATTAATTCAAGTTACTTCAATATGGTATCAGAGCAGAGCCTGTGACGATTCTCCATCATCGAGCTTCATGAGTTCTTTGATTCTTCAAATTCTTTGTCTCTTCATCGAGGATCTGATTGTGTTCGAGCTCGAGATCGTCTTCTCCGTCTACTTCCTTTCGGCTTTGCTTCTTCTCCTTTGTTGAAGCTCTCTGCGTTTCTTGATTTCACTCCGATTCTTGTGAAATCAACTACGCTGCATCATTTCTCCGATCGTCATCGCGATGAGTTCACCTTCTTCAAATCGTCACCTTGATCACTATGAAAATCCATACTACCTTCATAGCTCGGATCATGCCGGTCTCGTCCTTGTTTCCGATCGCCTCAACACCGGTGCAGAGTTCCATTCATGGCGACGCTCGGTTCGTATGGCTCTCAACGTCAGGAATAAACTTGGATTCATCGATGGTACGATTCCTAAACCTCCTGATAATCATCGAGACTCGGGATCTTGGTCACGTTGCAATGATATGGTAGCTACGTGGTTAATGAACTCTGTATCCAAGAAGATAGGTCAAAGCTTATTGTTTGTGTCCACCGCTGAATCGATCTGGAAGAATATTCTCTCTAGATTCAAACAAGATGATGCTCCGCGCGTTTATGAGATTGATCAGAAGTTGAGTTCGATTCAGCAAGGCTCTGATGATGTAACCACTTACTATACTGCGTTGGTTACTCTTTGGGAAGAGCACAAGAACTATGTTGAATTGCCTGTGTGTTCTTGTGGAAAGTGTGAGTGCAATGCTGCTGAGCTATGGGAACGTCTTCAGGAACGTAGCAGAGTTACCAAATTCCTGATGGGGCTGAATGAATCTTATGAATCAACACATCGTCATATCCTGATGCTAAAGCCAATTCCACCTATTGAGGAGGTGTTTAATCTGGTGACACAGGATGAACGTCAGAGAGCTATCAAGCCGAGCTCTACTCCAACAAGTGTTGTTTTTCAAGCATCTGGTCCAGATGAGACTTTACTTTCTGCTCCTCCTGATCATTCAGCTTTTGCTGCAGCTCATGCCAACTCAGGATACCGTCCAAAGCAACGTCCTTTGTGTACCTATTGTGGTCAACTTGGTCACATTGTTGATAAATGCTTTCGTCTTCATGGTTATCCTCCTGGTCACAAGTTCAATAAGTCATCTAATCCTGGACAAGGCACTCACGCTACTGCTGGTTATGCTCCTCGGGGACAGAACAATTACAACCAAAGGGGGATGCAGCCGCAGAACAGCTACAATCAACGATCGATGCAGCAGCAGAACAATCATTACACTCAACCACAACACTCTCAACAAGCTAATGCTGTTGCTCAACAGATTGTTCCTGCTTCATCAACTTCTCTCCCTGGTCAGATGGATGTCAATCAAATTCAGGCATTACTTCAACAGCTTCAGGCTTACGTTAGTCCTTCTGTGAATGCAATTTCTAGTAAGCAGTCTTCCGTCTCTGAAAATGGATACATGGCACCCCAATCTACTTCTGGTATCATCCCTTTTCCTTCTACCAGTTTAAAATTTCAAAACAATATTCTCACTTTTCAAAACCAGTGCCTTTCTTCTCTTTCAAATTCTATTGCTAGTGATTCTTGGATAATTGACAGTGGAGCTACCACACATGTTTGTTCTGATCTTTCACTCTTTAGTAACACTTCGTCTGTGCTTGGTGTTACAGTCTCTCTCCCCAATGGTCTTCGTGAAAACATAACTCATATAGGCACTGTGCATATTAACTCTTTCATTGTCTTGCATAATGTTCTTCACGTTCCATCTTTCAAGTTTAACCTGATAAGTGTTGGTAGCCTTCTTCATGATAGTAACTTCTCTGCTCACTTCTATCCTGATTTTTGTCTATTCCAGGAGTCTATTCAGGGATTGATGATTGGTAGAGGCATTCTTCTTCAAAACCTTTATGTTCTTGAGCTTAATAATACTACTGCTTCTTCTCTGCCTTTCTGTGGAACCTTGCGAGCCGATGAGACTCTCTGGCATCAACGCCTTGGACATCCATCAGCTTCCAAGTTAAAGCAAATGTCTGGTATTCTGAATATTCCTGTCTCTACTATTGATAAGTCTGAATACTGTTCTGTTTGTCCTTTGGCAAAACAGAAGCGTCTTTCTTTTGAGTCTAGTGTTACTGTGTCTGTATCACCATTTGATTTGATTCATTTAGACGTTTGGGGTCCTTTCTCTGTTGAGTCTGTTGAAGGATATCGATATTTTCTTACCATAGTCGACGATTGTACTCGTGTTACTTGGATATACATGATGCGTAATAAAAATGATGTTCTCACTGTTTTTCCAGAGTTTATTCAACATGTTTCTACTCAGTATAAATCTGTTATTAAAGTGATTCGTAGTGATAATGCACCTGAACTCGCCTTTACTCAACTTGTTAAACAACATGGTATGATTCATCAATTTTCATGTGCATATACACCGCAACAGAACTCCATTGTCGAACGCAAACATCAGCATATATTGAATGTTGCTCGGGCATTATTGTTTCAATCTAGTGTTCCTCTGATATATTGGAGTGATTGTGTGTGCACTGCAGTGTTTCTTATCAACAGAACTCCTTCTATTCTTCTAGGTAACAAGACTCCATATGAATTGTTGACAAAGAAAGTTCCTAATTACTCAATTTTGAAATCGTTTGGTTGTCTTTGTTATGTGTCTACATTGCCTAAAGATCGAAACAAATTCACTGCTCGAGCTGATTCATGTGTTTTCCTTGGTTATCCTTCTGGTTACAAAGGGTACGAGGTTTTACATCTTGATACTAATCGGATTTCAGTAACCAGAAACGTAGTTTTTCATGAAACAATTTTCCCTTATAAAGATGACAAGACTAATGTTTCTGATTCTTCTTCTACAATCTTTGATAACACTATACTTCCGTTGCCTATTCCTGTGATCATTGATAGTGTTCCTGAACATGTAGATTTGCATTCACCTCATAATGAACCTGTTATGAGAGAGACTGTACCAGTAAGCACAGGTCAAGGGAATCTTTTGGGTGGAGGACCAAAACGAAATGTGAAAACTCCAAGTTACTTGTCTCAGTATCACTGCAATCTTGCGAGGTGCTCTCTTTCTCAAACCTCTCTTGATTCATCTTCTACTCCTTTTTTATCTACTTCCACACCATATCCAATATCCTCTGTTCTCTCTTATTCCCACTTTACACCTTTATATCAATCTTATATTCTTTCTTACTCTCTCGAAACAGAACCCACAACTTTTAAACAAGCCATGTTATCCCCAAATTTTCGGAAGGCTACTAATGAGGAATTGCAGGCTATGGAAGCTAACAATACTTGGACTGTTGAGTCATTGCCTCCAGGGAAGAACGTGGTTGGTTGTAAATGGGTCTATACGATCAAATATAAGGCTGATGGCACGATTGAGCGTTACAAAGCTCGTCTGGTTGCCAAGGGTTTCACGCAACAAGAAGGTATCGACTTCACTGATACTTTCTCTCCAGTTGCAAAGCTTGCGAGTGTCAAGCTTCTCCTGGCTCTTGCTGCGATTCAAGGATGGAGTATGTCTCAAATGGATGTCTCCAATGCGTTTTTGCATAGTGATTTGGATGAGGAAATCTTCATGAGTCTTCCTCAAGGATATGTTCCTGCATCTGGTTCTTTGCCTCCAAATCCTGTCTGTCGACTTCACAAATCACTGTATGGGTTGAGACAGGCATCCCGCCAGTGGTATAATTGTCTCTCTGCAGTTTTTCTATCTGCTGGTTTCATACAATCCCCAGCGGATAATACCCTGTTTGTGAAGCAATCTGGTTCTTCCTTTGTTGCTGCTCTTGTCTATATAGACGATATCATGATTGTTGGGAATGATGATGGTGTGGTTAATCAACTCAAAGACACGCTTCACCAGCACTTCAAGATCAAAGACCTTGGTGATCTTCGATTCTTTCTTGGTTTGGAAGTAGCTAAAAGTTCTGAAGGAATCTCAATATCTCAGCGGAAGTATGCATTGAGTCTCCTATCTGATACAGGCCTTCTTGCGTGCAAACCAAGTCCCATTCCCATGGATCCGCTAGTGAAGCTGAGCAGTAAATCTGGTACCCCTCTTGATGATCCCTCTCCGTTTCGTGCTCTGATTGGTCGACTTCTTTACTTAACAATCACTCGTCCTGACATCACGTTTGCGGTTCACTGCTTGAGTCAGTTCATGAGTTCTCCGACTGATGTTCATCTTACCGCAGCTCATCGAATACTGAGATATATCAAGAACAATCCTGGTCAGGGATTATTCTACTCAGCTTCTTCGACGGTGTGTCTCAATGCCTTTTCCGATGCAAACTGGGCTACTTGTCCTGACAGTCGTCGATCAGTCACTGGTTACTGTGTCTATCTTGGCACTTCCTTGATTACCTGGAAGTCAAAGAAACAAGACGTGGTTAGTAGAAGCAGTACTGAAGCAGAGTATCGCAGCATGGCACACACGACTTGTGAACTTCTTTGGCTGCAACAGCTTCTTACTAGCATGAAGATACAAGTCACCACCAAAGCAAAGCTCTTCTGTGACAACAAGTCCGCGATGCACATAGCCACCAACCCGGTCTTCCACGAGAGGACAAAACACGTGGAGATAGATTGCCACACGGTTCGTGATCAAGTGAAGCGAGGCTTCATTACTTTGATGCACGTTTCAAGCGCCAATCAACATGCAGACATCTTCACGAAGCCGCTGCACTATGGTCCTTTTCGATCCTTACTTGATCGAATGTCACTCTCAAGTCTCTTTCTTCCTCATGTTTCGGATTCAGAGACTTGACCGGGGCGTATTAGATACAATAGAGTATTGGTTTAATATGGTTAGAGGTTAACCACTCCGGTTTGAGTCTCCTTTAGCTTATCCGGAGTATTTAAACAAACTGTGTAACAAACTATTTTGGTTATCACATTAATTCAAGTTACTTCAATAGAATACACGAAGAAAACGCAGACCCAACACAATACTTCATCTATCGAAAGAGTGTAGAAGGAAAAATCTATTATGAAAATTTGATAAAATAATTCTTATACAACGTTTTTTTAACGTTTTAGACTTTATTTATCACTGTTTCTCCTTGAATATTTATACTTGTTTTAAGGGCAACCTGGTGTTAGGAGTTTTCAAGGCTCCTAAGACAAATGCTGTAGTATAAATGATTGTCGAACCAGTTCTGAGAGATATCAAAGCACCGAGAATGCAAGTAATCACTTAATCTAAGTGCAACCAATGATTTAGATGGGTTTTTAAACTATGACTAATTAAAAGAAATAACTAAATGATACTTTCTTAACTATTGGAAAAGAGAACTCATGGATATAGGGATTAGACCTCGGGTGATCAAGCTTCGAACTAAAGATGGCAAACGATCAATCAATCTATTAACCTTAAGCTTGGACACAATCCTAAACAAACTCTATGTCTAGATGAATGTTCATTTACTTAACACAATTCAAACATCAAATGTCTTTGGTTGAATAATATGAAAGCAATCATAACTAGCAAGTCCAATGGCTATCTTAGCACCTCTAACAACAAATGTCTTTGGCAAAGTATGCTAAAAGCTAAGAAGAGTTGTCTCGGGCATTTCCTCGAACACCTTTCGGGGGGAAATGCCTAAGGTTCAACTACTGAGTGGCCAACTCAGAAGATGCATTATGCTCACTCAACTAGCAAGGAAATATGAATGATCTACACTAAAACATCCTAGTTCTGATCTAATCACCCTCAATCTCCCTAACCCATGAATTCAAAAGGTGATTACTCACTAATCTCCATGATTCTTCTTAAACCCATGTTGGATTTCAGATTAATCATGTAGAGAAACACAGGAAAAATAGATAAGAACACAGAATTCTCAATAATAAACTGATCAATTGATTCAAAGAGATGACTTTCCAAAGGTTTTTGGTGGTTTTTCTAAGAACAAAGATGATCCCCCTCTTGGTGGCTCCTAGAGTATTAAAACATAGGTTTAGAAAATAAAAACGTGCATAATGAAATGACCAAAAGGCCCTTGAGAAATCACAAATTCGAGTAGAAATAAAACGCGCAGCGACCTCAGCCCGTCGCTCCGACAAGTCGCTCCAAGCTTCGGGAGCGACCTCGCTGTGTCACTGCGAGAGGTCGCTCCGGGCTCGTTCTCGCGTCTCCGGGTGATGAAACCGCGAGCGACTTCTCCCTGTCGCTCCGACAAGTCGCTCCAGGCTTCGGGAGCGACCTCGCTGTGTCGCTCCGAGAGGTCGCTCCGGGCTCGTTCTCGCGTCTCCGAGTGATGAAACCGCGAGCGACTTCTCCCTGTTGCTCTGGTTAGGTCGCTCCAGTAGGGTGATCAGAGCGACTCGGTGGTGTCGCTCCGGACTGGTCGCTCCCATGCCTTGCTCGCCCAATGACCACTCTAAACACTCCTTTTTGAGCTCCAAATGCCTCCAAGTGTCTCCAAGAACTCCATGTGGTACTCCAATACCTGATAAGGACTCATGTATGCAAAATGCAACCTAAACATGGCTAAATCCTAATCTATATGATCAAAATGCACATGGATGAATGGATAAAACAATAGAAATATGCAAGATATCAACTCCCCCAAACTTGTTCTTTACTTGTCCACAAGTGAGCTTTCTAGAACTCATAGGGAGAGAGGTTGAAGGTGGGAGCTCATAGCCAAAAGAAACACCACTAGCAAACACAATTAGCACACTCTCTTATTACACTCTAGCTTCTCTAGGCCTATCTCAACTCCTTTTGTCCCTACACTCATCATCAGGCATCCACACATTCAAATCAGCCAACTCTCACATTCATTAAGCATAAGATATCAAGTGAATTCTTGCAAATGGTCAGTTGGTCCAAGTCATTTGGTTGGGTAAGGGAAGGCTTTTGTTCAAGTGATTCAAGAGGTTCAAAAACATATGATCTTTAAGGTGGTTTACTCTCAAAACAAGTAGCCTTAACATTGCACATAATATATCTAAGAAAAGGACCAACTCATGCATACAATGCTCAATCTCCATTGTTCTACCCTTTTCACAAACATATAAGTTACACATTCACTCTCAAATGTCAAACCCAACTCACACCTCTCACCAAAAGATTCTAAAAACATCAGCTCTTTTTCCTTGAAATCTATAAGGGATTTTTCACAACCTCAAAATGTCTCTCAGCTCCTAACAACTTTGCTAGCCCCCTTTTTTCTTTCTTTTTTTTTTTTAGTTTTCGATTTCTCTCTTTTTTTTTTTTTTTAGGTTGGGGGCCAAAACTTTTCAAAACTAGAGCTGGAGGTTCTCTACTTATCCCAATAAATCAATTCACTTAAACACAAAGAATCTATCCTTTTTATTTCTCCCAAATCATGATCACAACACTCACCCTCCCACCTATAGCTAGACAATAGAGTGTCCAATCTAGCAAAAATGAAGATCAAGCATTGTCGTTCCCGATACTCTCAACATTATGCACATTTAAGACTTTCCGAAGAAGGCCTCACTCATCAAACAATGAAAGCTCAGAAGGAAGGAAAGGTTTTGGGAGTGGTCTGCCACTAGAGTTTGTCAAAAAGATTGGCATAAAAGATGTGACAACTCAAGTGTGTATAGCCATGACTCAGTACACAAGGGACCCTAAGCAAGAAGCATTAAGTTCATTCAGTTCAAATAAGGTTGTAGTTGGCTTCAAAGACTGAGTTTCAGCAATCAACAAGTTTCAAGAAGAGTTTTCAAGGCTCAAAACATACAAGTCTTTTCGAGAGGTGCATGGCTACTCAGGCAACGTAGTGTTCTTTACAAGGCATTTAAAATCATTGCTCCCAATGCAAGTGAATGCAACCTATATGCTCTAGACTCTCCTAAAAATGCAAATGATGCAAACTAAATGAAAAATCCCTTTTTTTTTTATATGCAAATAGGTGTGCAATGCATGACTCCAATGAAACACAATCAAAGCAAACATAATCAAATGCTTGGTACCTCCCCCAAACTTGAGTTACACAGTCTCTGTGTTGTCAAGGAAAGAGAGAGATACCCAGAAGAAAACTAATATGCAAAAATGAAATGGTATATACAAGGGAGAGAAAGAAGTACCTCCTATGGATAATAGGTGGGGGCAGATGCCCCAGCTTCGTCGTCGTCAGGAGGGAAGGTGGTGTAGTAACCACCGGATGCTGAACCGGAGCCTCCATACCATGGCTGGCTCTCAACCTCGTCAATCTCGTGCTCACTGTCAGAAGAAGCGAGGGATGGGGATTTGTTGCCGGAAGTGGAAGGTTGAGTGGGTGGGTTCCTCCACTTACGCTGAAGCTGCGCAGCAGTGAGGGGGAAGCCAAGAGCATCAGGCGGGGGTGGGGGCTGGGGGTTTGAGGTGTTCGCGAAAGCGAAATCGGCTGAGCTACATCCAGCTATTCCTCCCCTAGTTAAGACATCAGCTACTTTCTTCATGAACTTGGCTGAAGTCTTTGCCTGCTTCTTCACAGTCTTGCTGAGCGCCTTGCACTTATCCTTCAGCTTTTCTATCGTTCTGTCCTGAGCTTTGTTCCACCTCTGGAGACGACCAATGTGGTCATGAGCATCACGGAGAGTTCCAGGGGGAAGGACTCCGTCATGGGGCTTGAAGTAGTAGCGCGGAGGTCCATAGATATGCTCAGACGTGTCTGCAACAGGCGAGTCAGGTTGCGTAGGGACACTCCTTCTCCTTGATGAAGCTGCTTGAATTGGATCGAGAGGCCCGTGTTCTCCGAGAAAGTACTCCTGGGAAATGTTGAAGCTGACAGCTCCAGGTATCTCTAAACTCGTCAGGTTCCGGTTTGGAAGAACCACCTCGACTGGCTTGCCCTGCAAGTAGTAGTGGTAGACGTAGTCCTTCCCATACATCCCACTGAAATAGGTGGCAATCCTCAAGTAGGTGCCATCAATGAACCTAGGCCCCGCTGCGTCCTTTCCCAAGGGAACATTCAGAAATTGGAGCAGTGGTGTGATCATTCCGCCTATCCCCATCTTTGGGCGCGAATCAGTGGTGTACCACGCCCAGTCTCTGTAGTGTTCGAGACGGCCCACAAAGAAACTGACCATCCCAAAGGTAGCATAGATATCAGTGCTGGGAAGGGGTAACACTCCAGGTTGAGTGTAAGGACGGATAGCCGGACAGAGCAGTCGCATGTCTTCCTCAGTAACATTACCAGCTTGCTTCCGTGGGTAGAAAGCATGGACTAGCAATCTGTGGAGGTAGCGTACAGACGGGTGTCGGATGTGTGAGTTCTTGTCAGCCCCGGTAGAGTGCCTGTTTCCAGTGATCAACTTCCAAAGCTCTGTGGGGGGGGTTCTCACACTTGGGAAGTGAGTGGTCTTCTAGGTCTTGGAACCCCATGACCCTCCCAATGTCCTTGAAGTTCATGTTGTATTCTCTTCCATTGACCTTGAACGTGATTTTTCCCCATCCTTGCCTCACATGCGCCGTGTCGTGGTAAGTGACCACAAGAGAGGATAGGAACTGACAAGTGACATCCTTGTAGAAAGGATAAGCCATGGTGAGGAGTTTTGGCATCTTCAAATGTCCCAGCATCGCTTCAATATCGGATTCTAGGCCCAACTCCTTCAGCAAATCGAGGTCGGCGAACCTGGTTGGAGCCCAAGTGACCCCATTCTTCAAGTGATCATACAGCTCCTCCGCAGATGGAGTTTTTGCCCTGTCTCGATCAACAGCAACCCCTTTTCCTTTGGACATCTTGGCTTTCTTCGTAGGTGCCTGCTCATCAGCACTCTCAGTTTCACTCTCCTCATGAGTGGGAACTGCTACACTTTTCCCTGCCCTCTTCTCTTGTTCTTGTGATTTCCTTGCAGCCAAAGTCTGCTGTCGAACGGTTCTCTGCGTCCCTGACCCAGTTGGCTCGCAGGATAAAGCTTTTCCTCTTAGTGCAAACTCTTTTCTTTCAGCTTCTTGCTTCTCAGCTTCCAACTTTCCCTTTGTCTTCTTAACCATTTTCACCTGAAGAAGTAAAAACTTGAAAAGGGATAAGTAGTTGGAAGTAAAGAAAAAAAAGATTTTGCAAGAGAAAATTGTAAAAGTGAACTTAACAAATGAATTATCAATTTAAACTCAAGTTCAACACAATGCAACAATTCTCACTCTTGTAACACCTTAACACATCTAGTTCACCCACAAACTCACCCAATTAAGGTCAAATTCGAAAATCCCTAATTCCATGAACCCTAATTTTGCCAAAGTGCAAATTAAACTCAATTTCACCATTAATTCAACAACCCAACTTGATAGATAAACTTTCTCTAGTCTATTTCACCACAATCTAGCAAGAAATTGACCAAATTTCGACTTTCAAATTCTAGGGTTCATGGACCTACGAATTTGAATTTAAAAACTCAATACCTTGCTCTGGATGAAAGGAAATGGTGAATGGGTGGTGAGGAATAAGCTACAGGGGCGAAAGCTTGGTTTAGAAACAAGAACTAGTTGATTTGGGTGAGAATTGATAAGGTTTTGGGATTTTTGGTGTGGGTGAGTTTGAGAGAGTTGTGTGCAGGTGCTTGATCGGTTCAGTTTTGAGCAGGAGTCGTGCGTGGGAGCGAGGTCTCACAGCGACACCTCAAGGTCGCTCCAGCTGGGAGCGAGGTTTCGAGAGCGACACTCCAAGGTCGCTCGCGTTTTCGTCGTCGGATCAAGAAAAATCGCCTCAGAGCGAGGCCGAAAGGTCGCTCCAGCTGGGAGCGACATTATGGGAGCGACACCTCGGAGTCGCTCGCGTTTTCGACGAAACGGAGCTCAAAAACTGACCCGGAGCGACGTCCTAGAGCGACACCTTGAAGTCGCTCCAGCCCAGAGCGAGGTTTCTAGAGCGACACTTCAAGGTCGCTCGCGGTTTTGTCGAAACACGACGCGAGGAAACGACTCGGGAGCGACCTTTCCCAGCGACACCCTCACGTCGCTCCCGAACCGGTCCAGGTAAGTTTCCTAACTCTAAACCCCGGTTTAATTCAAGTAAACCGACCCTAACCACCCTAGACCGAACCGGACGACCCTAACCCTACCCGCCAATTTGGTGTTAGGAGTTTTCAAGGCTATGGAAGCTAACAATACTTGGACTGTTGAGTCATTGCCTCCAGGGAAGAACGTGGTTGGTTGTAAATGGGTCTATACGATCAAATATAAGGCTGATGGCACGATTGAGCGTTACAAAGCTCGTCTGGTTGCCAAGGGTTTCACGCAACAAGAAGGTATCGACTTCACTGATACTTTCTCTCCAGTTGCAAAGCTTGCGAGTGTCAAGCTTCTCCTGGCTCTTGCTGCGATTCAAGGATGGAGTATGTCTCAAATGGATGTCTCCAATGCGTTTTTGCATAGTGATTTGGATGAGGAAATCTTCATGAGTCTTCCTCAAGGATATGTTCCTGCATCTGGTTCTTTGCCTCCAAATCCTGTCTGTCGACTTCACAAATCACTGTATGGGTTGAGACAGGCATCCCGCCAGTGGTATAATTGTCTCTCTGCAGTTTTTCTATCTGCTGGTTTCATACAATCCCCGGCGGATAATACCCTGTTTGTGAAGCAATCTGGTTCTTCCTTTGTTGCTGCTCTTGTCTATGTAGACGATATCATGATTGTTGGGAATGATGATGGTGTGGTTAATCAACTCAAAGACACGCTTCACCAGCACTTCAAGATCAAAGACCTTGGTGATCTTCGATTCTTTCTTGGTTTGGAAGTAGCTAGAAGTTCTGAAGGAATCTCAATATCTCAGCGGAAGTATGCATTGAGTCTCCTATCTGATACAGGCCTTCTTGCGTGCAAACCAAGTCCCATTCCCATGGATCCGCTAGTGAAGCTGAGCAGTAAATCTGGTACCCCTCTTGATGATCCCTCTCCGTTTCGTGCTCTGATTGGTCGACTTCTTTACTTAACAATCACTCGTCCTGACATCACGTTTGCGGTTCACTGCTTGAGTCAGTTCATGAGTTCTCCGACTGATGTTCATCTTACCGCAGCTCATCGAATACTGAGATATATCAAGAACAATCCTGGTCAGGGATTATTCTACTCAGCTTCTTCGACGGTGTGTCTCAATGCCTTTTCCGATGCAAACTGGGCTACTTGTCCTGACAGTCGTCGATCAGTCACTGGTTACTGTGTCTATCTTGGCACTTCCTTGATTACCTGGAAGTCAAAGAAACAAGACGTGGTTAGTAGAAGCAGTACTGAAGCAGAGTATCGCAGCATGGCACACACGACTTGTGAACTTCTTTGGCTGCAACAGCTTCTTACTAGCATGAAGATACAAGTCACCACCAAAGCGAAGCTCTTCTGTGACAACAAGTCCGCGATGCACATAGCCACCAACCCGGTCTTCCACGAGAGGACAAAACACGTGGAGATAGATTGCCACACGGTTCGTGATCAAGTGAAGCGAGGCTTCATTACTTTGATGCACGTTTCAAGCGCCAATCAACATGCAGACATCTTCACGAAGCCGCTGCACTATGGTCCTTTTCGATCCTTACTTGATCGAATGTCACTCTCAAGTCTCTTTCTTCCTCATGTTTCGGATTCAGAGACTTGACCGGGGCGTATTAGATACAATAGAGTATTGGTTTATTATGGTTAGAGGTTAACCACTCCGGTTTGAGTCTCCTTTAGCTTATCCGGAGTATTTAAACAAACTGTGTAACAAACTATTTTGGTTATCACATTAATTCAAGTTACTTCAATAGAATACACGAAGAAAACGCAGACCCAACACAATACTTCATCTATCGAAAGAGTGTAGAAGGAAAAATCTATTATGAAAATTTGATAAAATAATTCTTATACAACGTTTTTTTAACGTTTTAGACTTTATTTATCACTGTTTCTCCTTGAATATTTATACTTGTTTTAAGGGCAACCTGGTGTTAGGAGTTTTCAAGGCTCCTAAGACAAATGCTGTAGTATAAATGATTGTCGAACCAGTTCTGAGAGATATCAAAGCACCGAGAATGCAAGTAATCACTTAATCTAAGTGCAACCAATGATTTAGATGGGTTTTTAAACTATGACTAATTAAAAGAAATAACTAAATGATACTTTCTTAACTATTGGAAAAGAGAACTCATGGATATAGGGATTAGACCTCGGGTGATCAAGCTTCGAACTAAAGATGGCAAACGATCAATCAATCTATTAACCTTAAGCTTGGACACAATCCTAAACAAACTCTATGTCTAGATGAATGTTCATTTACTTAACACAATTCAAACATCAAATGTCTTTGGTTGAATAATATGAAAGCAATCATAACTAGCAAGTCCAATGGCTATCTTAGCACCTCTAACAACAAATGTCTTTGGCAAAGTATGCTAAAAGCTAAGAAGAGTTGTCTCGGGCATTTCCTCGAACACCTTTCGGGGGGAAATGCCTAAGGTTCAACTACTGAGTGGCCAACTCAGAAGATGCATTATGCTCACTCAACTAGCAAGGAAATATGAATGATCTACACTAAAACATCCTAGTTCTGATCTAATCACCCTCAATCTCCCTAACCCATGAATTCAAAAGGTGATTACTCACTAATCTCCATGATTCTTCTTAAACCCATGTTGGATTTCAGATTAATCATGTAGAGAAACACAAGAAAAATAGATAAGAACACAGAATTCTCAATAATAAACTGATCAATTGATTCAAAGAGATGACTTTCCAAAGGTTTTTGGTGGTTTTTCTAAGAACAAAGATGATCCCCCTCTTGGTGGCTCCTAGAGTATTAAAACATAGGTTTAGAAAATAAAAACGTGCATAATGAAATGACCAAAAGGCCCTTGAGAAATCACAAATTCGAGTAGAAATAAAACGCGCAGCGACCTCAGCCCGTCGCTCCGACAAGTCGCTCCAGGCTTCGGGAGCGACCTCGCTGTGTCGCTGCGAGAGGTCGCTCCGGGCTCGTTCTCGCGTCTCCGGGTGATGAAACCGCGAGCGACCTCAGCCCGTCGCTCCGACAAGTCGCTCCAGGCTTCGGGAGCGACCTTGCTGTGTCGCTGCGAGAGGTCGCTCCGGGCTCGTTCTCGCGTCTCCGGGTGATGAAACCGCGAGCGACTTCTCCCTGTCGCTCCCATAACGTCGCTCCCAGCTGGAGCGACCTCGCTGTGTCGCTCCGAGAGGTCGCTCCGGGCTCGTTCTCGCGTCTCCGAGTGATGAAACCGCGAGCGACTTCTCCCTGTCGCTCTGGTTAGGTCGCTCCAGTAGGGTGATCAGAGCGACTCGGTGGTGTCGCTCCGGACTGGTCGCTCCCATGCCTTGCTCGCCCAATGACCACTCTAAACACTCCTTTTTGAGCTCCAAATGCCTCCAAGTGTCTCCAAGAACTCCATGTGGTACTCCAATACCTGATAAGGACTCATGTATGCAAAATGCAACCTAAACATGGCTAAATCCTAATCTATATGATCAAAATGCACATGGATGAATGGATAAAACAATAGAAATATGCAAGATATCACAACCACAACGGTAGCACCATGTGAGTCCTTAGCATGCTAACCTAGGGAAATTGTATTAGAATAATAGTATTTAAGTTAAATAACCTAAGGATCAATCCGTAAATAAGGATTTAGCAGAGTTGATCCTTAGCAACGTGGCATGATTTGATTCGTTTGGTCGGCTTTTGCGTTTGGTATTGGAAAAAAAATCATTTTCGACGGAAGACGAAAAAAAAAGGAGAGCTCTCGAGGATAGGCGATTCGATATGTCGGAACACGAAGGTAAATCGACGCCTTCTCATGGGGATTTTTGGATTTAGATTAGGTTCGATGTTGTATTTCTCTCAATTTAGGGTTGGGTTCTCGATTTTCAATTGATTTGGAGATTTTTTCGTATGAAATTAGGGTTTCAAACGATTTGGGTTTTCAATTGATTTGGGGATCTTTTCGTCTGTAGTTAGGGTTTATACACGATTTTGATTTGAAACGATTTGGGGAGGTTCTCGTTTGTTTTACCGTCGATTATTTACAACCGAGATTTGAAACGATTTGGAGAGCTTCTCGTTTGTTCTTAATCTTTGGTCAAAACCCATATTGGTTACATTTGATTTACGGTTTCAAAACCCATTTTGGTTTCATTCGATTTGTAATAGTTGCTTTCATTGCTCTTAATGCTATGTGATAATCTGTTGTCTTAGTTCGTCTCGCTCGTTGCTCTAATTCCTTGCATTTCGTTGCTATAAAACGATTTGTGTATAAAACGATACTTGTTTCACTCGATTTGGGGTTCTTCTCGTTTCTTCTTACGGTTTCAAATCCCATTTTGGTTCCATCCCATTTTCGGAATCTTAACGGTTTCAAAACCTTTTAGGTTTATATGTGTTCGCTTTCATTCGGTTGCTTCTGATATTGTTTACATTCGTTTCTTGTTTGCAGATGGCGAACCCGCATGAACCTCATTTCTTCAAGCCTCTGCTTCCTGGTTTCCACAGTGGCGTCGTAGACACACTCTCTCTATTTCTCCTCTGTATATGTTCCTATTTTGGAGTTTTGCTTAACTTTGCCTTTTCTGACTTGCAGACAATACCACTTGGCTTCTTCTCAAAGCACATAAAAGGAAAGATGAACCAGAAAATATGGAAACTAAGATCGGACACTTCAGATAAAACTTGGGAAGTGATACAAGAAGGCAGGAGACTCACCGGAGGTTGGAAAGATTTTACCACAGCACATGACCTTCGAATCGGTGACATTGTCATCTTCAAACACGAAGGAGACATGGTGTTTCATGTCACTCCTTTTGGTCCTAGCTGTTGTGAGATTCAGTATACACATCCTCACATCATCAAGGAAGAAGCCGACGCGGATGATGCTGCGGATGATGCTGATGACAATGAGCATCACCACAAGATTAGTAAGTTTCAATCAAAGTTCACCGTAATTGGGAGGAAAACTTGTGGGATGTTTTTGACGTGGAAAATTGTTTCTTATATTTCAGGAGGAACATGGGCAATGTCTTCTTTCTCATTCGACTACTGTTTTTTAGCTGAGGTCACTGCTTCAAATCTAAAAGAAGACAAACTTGTGAGTCAATTTTCATACGTATAAACCATATTTAGTTAGTCAAATATATGGTTTGATTTGTTCTGTGTCTTAACGTTCTGTGTTTGCAGCATCTTCCTGTGGGAGCTACGAGTTCTACTGCTTTGAACAAACAATGCCAAGAGATGATACTAGTGAACAAAGAGGGAAATTCATGGACTGTGAGTTTACAATTTAGCGAATCAGGCGGCATGTATTACATCGGAAGAGGCTGGAGAAAGTTCTGTCTTGATAACAGATGCGACATAGGAGACTTATTTGTGTTCAATCTGATTGGAGATGGGAAAACTACTCCATTGATGTGTGTATGTTCGGAAAGCAAAGAGTGTTCTGAACTACTGAGCAAACACTTGAGCAGAAAGAAGAAAGAGTGTTGAGTCTTCTCCATTGACTTGCTTGAGACTTATGTCTTTGTTGATGTGAAATATTTCTCACGTCTTTGTTCACTCAAACTTATGTCTTTGTAATCTACTCAAACGAATTCTCCAAATTATGTCTTTGTATTGATATTGCTCTAAGCTTCTGTTAACATCTTCTACTCTAGCCTTTAACTAATTTGAAGTAGCCTTTGTGTTCATAGTTCTAAATCGTTGATTTCATTAATAGTTGTAGTTCTAAACTTGTAGAGTTCTAAATCGTTGATTTTATTGATAGTTGTAGTTTTAAACTTGTTGAGTTCTAAATCGTTGATTTCATTGATAGTTGTAATTCTAAACTCGTCGAGTTTTAAATCGTTGATTTCATTGATAGTTGTAGTTCTAAACTCGTATCTTCTTTTTATACTTGTCGAAAGTTTTATACTTGTTCTAAACTAAGAGTTTTATACTTGTTCTAAAAATAAGTATACAAACTAATTTGCTAATTATTGTATCTTTATGTTTAATTTTTTTTTCCTAAGGACTCGTAATTGGAGTCCACCATTGGACGGACTTTTATGCTAAGAGTCCTTAACTATTCAAAAAAAAAAGTATAATACTTTAATAATGGCTAAGGACTCCCCCATGAGATCCACCAATGTGGATGCTCTAAGTTCGTAAAGAATGGCACCACATTAAGTTAATCGAAGGGTCCTGTTTGGACTACTAGAAAAAGGAAACACTATTTTAGTTTACCAATCGAAGGGAGTGATTGGTAAGTGCTATGAGTGCTTTCCACATCTCATTTTTTTTCTACATCCACTTTACTTTACCAATCATGTTTTAAGAAAAAATTTAAAGTTACAGCCATAAAAACTAAAATAGAAAACAAAATAGCTTTGGAAATCAATTTTTCTAGAGCTTTATATTTAGTGCTCTAAAAATAATTAATCTATAGGTACAACAAGAAAATCTACAGCTATTATTCTAAAACCAAAAAATAAAAGCCACAACACTTACCAATTATCCCCTAACTAAGCATATATGTTTTAGGTGCTTTGATTTTGGGATGTTATACACTTATGTATTCCCAAAACAACGGAAAGAACAATTAGGGTTAGGTTTTAGCATTTAGTATTTATTATTCAGAACTATAGAGTTTTTTTTTTTGTCAAAAGAACTTTAGAGTTTAAAGTTCAGATTTAAACATATATATATATATATATATTTTTTTTCTAAAAATATTTATTTATACTAAATATATCATTTTAATGATTTAATTACTTTTATTGTTTAGTGATGACTTTTTTAATCTTGTACGCTATTTTGTGATAATAATGATGTTAAGAATTTTATTCAATACAAAATTTCGAGCATTCAATATTTCTGATCCAAACATTAACATTCAGTGAATAATTTGATCCTTTTTTTTTTTGTAGATTAGATAATTTGTTTTACTTTTCCTATAAAATAAAATCTTAAAAGATAAGATTATCTTTATTTTAGAATTTTATAAAAAATATTATAAATCGAGAGATTTAAATTGGTAAAAGTTTTTTTTTGTTAAAGAAAAAAAAAAATTGGTAAAAGTGTGTCCATGTATACTTTGGTTTTATTTTACCAAAAAGAGTATTTTGATTTTTAGGTCTCAATTTTATGTTTTCTTGTGCATTAATCTCAGTTGTTATGGGAATTCATGGCAATTATATGGGTGTTGCAGTAGGAAAGTCCTAAACCCAAAACTAATGGGATCTATAATCCAACGAGATGAGATGTTCGATGAAAATTAGATATCCTAATAAATGAATTGGTATGGCCCCTAATAAATGTACATTTGCCTGGTTCAAGATTAATGATGGTTAGAATTTTATACAAATATAAAATTTCGATTCTGATCCAAACATTAGCATGCAATGTAGTTTTACTATTTTATTTTAAAATTTTGTAGATTAGTAAACATTTTTATTTATTTTTCACTTCTGGCCAAACTAGAAAAGATAAGATATATTATTATTTATCTTTTGCAAATTGTATATTTTAATAATATTTTGGCAATATAAATAGACCGACGGACTATGAAGTTCACCACCACCACTTCCCTCTCTAGCTCTAATACCTAATATATTGGAGATGGCATGCAAGTTTAGTTTTGTGAGTGTCATGGGAGTACTATTGGTGTTAACCATATTCCATGATCCGATCATCGTCGACGCCGGCCAAGGTGTTCCGGAGGTAGCATTGTTCACTTTTGGAGACTCTTACTACGACGCTGGAAACAAAGCTTTTCTAGGCAAAAACAAAAACCCTCCACAAAACCTGTGGCCTTACGGCAAGTCCCGTGACGACCCCAACGGCAAGTTTTCGGACGGCTATATTGTCCCCGACTTTATCGGTACGTTCTTTATTAATAATTTAATACTCTTAAGATAATTTGTTTTAATATCTGCGTATATAACGATATAAACGTTGACAAAAAACGATAAAACATGCTAAATTTGTTTAATTTGTTTTAATCATGATGATTATATAGCTGAATTCATGTCCATTCCAAACGGAATCCCGCCGGCGCTTAAACCTGGTGCTAATCTTTCACGTGGAGCTAGCTTTGCCGTCGCCGACGCTTCTATTCTTGGGGCTCCGGTGGAATCTGTAAGTTAGCTTTCACTAAAACTCGCAAATTTGGATTTATTTATATATGAGAGATATATAATATACCTTTTAAGGTTTTATCTTTTTTTTTATATAACATCTGAAGTATGCAGCTTTAATTTTTAATAATGTCGAAAATATTATGTTGTATTTGTTAAGGGCTAGTTGAAAAGAAAAGTTGCATTCGATTTATATATTGTTATGTATATCCAGATGACACTGAATCAACAAGTGAACAAGTTCAGAAGTATGATATCAACATGGTCCGAAGACTACATCGAGAAATCATTGTTCATGATATACATCGGTACGGAAGATTATTTGAACTTCACCAAGTTTAATCCCACTGCTTCTGCTTCTGCTCAGCAAGCTTTTGTCACTTCCGTCACTAACAAACTAAAAACCGACATCGGCGTAAGTTGTCGATACAAACAAATTATATGCGGTTTGCTATATATACTTTATGTTCATTTGGCTCACTATATAGTATACGTTAATTCATTTTACAGTTGTTATACTCCTTGGGAGCTAGTAAATTCGCAGTTCCAATGCTAGCACCATTGGGTTGCTTACCGATCGTGAGACAAGAATACAAAACCGGCAACGACTGTTACGAGCCACTCAACGATTTGGCCAAACAACACAACGAGAAGATCGGTCCGATATTGAACGAGTATGCTAAAAAACCCAACGGCGGTTTTCAGTTCACTGTCTTAGATTTCTACAATGCTGTTATCCGTCGGACAACAAGGAGTTATAACTATCGTAAGTCAACACCACTAACAGTAATCGTTGCATACATTTTTAGTACATTTGAGAAAATTTCAGGTATTTTGTTATTATTAAAAGAAAAGATAAGAGATACCAAACTATACGTAAACCGTACGTGAAGATATAATGAAGTTCAATGATTCTCTATAGGGTTTTATGTGGCCAACTCATCGTGCTGCGGGGTAGGGACTCACAACGCGTATGGTTGTGGAATGGCTAACGTGCACTCGAAGCTATGTGAGTACCAAAGATCTTACTTCTTCTTTGACGGACGTCACAACACTGAGAAAGCTCAGGAGGAAATAGCTCATCTTCTCTATGGAGCCAATACTAACGTGATCCACCCGATGACCGTACGTGAGCTAATCGTTTTTCCGGCTAAGGAGAACATGCGTGAGTTGTGGGAACCCAACACGTCTATTCGTCGTCGACGATCATCTCGTGATTACCTCGATTTATCAGCTTATTATTAGCTGGATGACATTGAGCTGAACCAATCAATCTTGTGTGTGCGCCTACAACTATTGTATCCTGTATCGCGTAGTAGTTATGTTTGTGCTATCGAATAAATTGCGTGGTATGTATTATGTTTCGTAATCTATGGAAATTATAATGGAAGAGTATTGAATCCCTATGTATTAAAAGAGAAGCATTGTCATTTAATTTTTTTCCAACTATATTGGACGTGGCAGTCTCACATCGATTTCAATTCGAGTATGATGTTGTGTTTGGTCTCACAATCATTTAACAATTAATGCGTTTACATACTAGTTTTTTTAATTTTACCGTATACAATTTAACTAGTATTGATGAAATCTTAATTGATCTGGTCAAGTTGTAATGATCATCATAAGTTAGTTAATACATGAAGAAATTTAATAAAATGGAAAATTTAGATATCAATAATTAACACATTCATCTTTATTCTTTTTCTTTTGAATAGTCAGTTTATTAAATTCAAAACATGTTATTGCTTATTTGTAAGGTTTCACTAGTTGTGGAGTTTTAATTATTTCAAATCAATTGAAAAACATTTTAAGAAAAAAAATGAAATCGTTAAAAATACTTTTATCATTGGGTTTTAACAAAACAAAAGAATATGTAAGCAAATGAAAATACTCATGTAAGAAAAGTCGTAACTTATTGAAAGTCAATCCATCAATCGTCCCATTAAATTTTGGTGTTCCAGATGATATCATAACTTGTTTTTAGGATTCGTTAAACCCAACTCGTAACATTTTGGGGGTTGCCATTATTATTCGTTAGTTTTCACCCTCATCTTGCAATTCTAGAAAGTAAAAACATCTAGCAATGATTGATGACTGATACTGTATTCCTTATCATAACCTTTTGGTGTGTTTTTTTTTCATGCATGCATGAGGCTATTTTCAACAAGTTAGTACTCAAAACCGTTTTTATTAAGAATGGGAAGCAACATCTAGCTATAGATTTCTCAAAAAAAAAAAGAACATCTAGCTATAGATGAGATCAGTATATATCCAGTATGATTAAAGCTCTATTGGCCAATAGAGTGTCATTGAAAGAAAACAAAGTCTATCGCTGAATACTGAAAATTTTACCATAAAACTAAAGAATGGTCACAAGAATATGAGATGAAGAATCCACCAACCATTATTGACGCTTTAATTTAAAATTTCGAAGGTGATGTCGGGTCACTAGAGCTAGGAGTAGCCAGTTGCAACTTAATAGTATAAAAGTTTCATTAACAAAAGAAAAACTTATTACAAGGCTTAAATATTACTTCAGCGATTAACATTAGACGTGGTGGGATATGATTTGGAGGAGCATGTCGGTAGAGGGGGTAAAGCAGCGAAGCATGTCTGTCAAATACGGGTACGGGCTTTATCCTCACAGGCTTAGTGAGTACTTGTCGGTATATCCTCAATATTAATTATACACTAAGTTAAGATCAGCGCCTTGCGCGTAATGAACATTATATATATAAATTATTTTATATATTATATGTTTATAACATATTATGAAATAATAAATATATATTGAATAAATAAAAATTCATTATTTACTACTTATATAATTAAATTGGTGCGAACATATAAATAAATTTAATAAATCGAAAAAATATTTTTTCTATTTGATATGAAATATAATTAAATTTAAATGATATTAACATATATCATATATGTTAATATTAATATTTATTATATGATGTTTTTTGCTCATATTTTTTTTTTATCATTTGTATCTCTTATAGCAAAAAGTCTAAATTAGTGATAACAAAATTTTCACTGTGGGAATAATGGTTTAAGTAATTTATAATATTTAAAAAAATTAAATTGTCAATATTTTTTCAAATTTTTTATCAAAAAAATATTCAAAGTAAATTTCAAAATTATGATATTTATGTATTTCTATATGGCATATAGTTTAATTTAAAATGATACATATATTTATATATCTTTTATTTTTGATACTTATTAAATGAGACTTTTAACTTATATTATTTTTCAATTATTTGTATCATGTATAACAAAAGTTTTAAATCATAGATCACAAAATTTGAATGTGAAACTTTTAACAGTTTTAGTAATTTATACTCATTTTTAAAAATTCAAAATATAATATATAAATATTTTTTTTAATTTTTATTATATGGTTACTATGATTGTTTAATTTATTTTAATAGCTTAAAATTAAACAAATATAATTATAATACACACTTACTTTTATCAAATCTGTATTATTCAAAATCATTAATTGTCATATATACTTTAACCACATTAGGCAATTTCGTAATCTTATTTAAGAAAATAATGAATCATATTAATAATATATTTATTGTGGTTTAATAAAAAGCTTATTATATATTTAAATAGACCAACTTACTTCTCTAAAGATTCTAAGTAGGGCTGTTCAATATGGTAAAACCGAACCGTACCGAACTGAACCGAATCGAAATAGACAATATGGTTTGGTTTTGGTATATACCATATAAACCGAATGGATATAATTTTCTAAAAACCGTAGGATTTGGATATGGTTTGGTATATAACCGATTAAACCGAATAAACCGAACAAAACCGATTAAAAGTAGAAACATGTAAATATGTATCTATTTTATAACAATACATGAAAATCTATCTGTTACATAATTTAAATTTGTGTTAATAATTATTACCATGATTTTATAGTAATAAAAAATCTTAATTTGTAAAACACTTGAACTATAACTAAATAACAATACATCGCAATTCAGACATCTTATTTTCTAAGTCTTTTTTGATCTTTTTGATTTATTTTAGTCTTCACTAAATTAATATGAAGATTATAAATTTGATGGACAATAATTAATGGAAAATTTTCAATTGAAAAAACATGACTTTAATGAACACTAATTATGGAAGAGTGAAAAAACTTTTCTTTTGTTTCATATTTTTATTTTCAAAATTTCAAGCTTTGATTTTAGTTATAGATTTGATTATTTTATTTGATGGTAGAAGCATTTTTATTTTTTTTTTCATTTATTTGAACATGTAATAGGTTTTTAATAAATGAGTGTGTTGACAATATGATTCTAAAATTCATATAATATGATCTCAAACAAAATAATTATGTTTTTTGGTATAAAACCGAATAAACCGAAAACCGACGGTATATAAACCGAACCGAACCGAAGTAAATATGGATTTAGAATGGTAGTTATATTTTACTAACCGAAATACCGAAAACCAAAAAAAACCGAACCGAAACCGAACCGATATCCGGATTGAACACCCCTAATTCTAAGAATCATTCTAGTGATGACACGTGGCTACAAAAAAATGTTGCAATGCTTCTCAAATAATATATAGGGGATGTGTTCACACTAAATTTTTTAAATCAGCTCATTTTTAATTCTTGCATTTTTAACATTTGAATTAGTGAACTGAAGTTCTCTCCATACAACTACTGAATAATATCATTTTGAAAGAAACTTCACAAATACATATAAATATATATTTAATATATTATACAACATACGATACAACAATATTATATACACACAAATTGTTTATGTATTTTGCTTTGATACTACTTGTAAGATATGTAATATGTATGTGGTTATGTAATTTGTTTTAATTTGTGTTAAATTTGTTAATTGTATTCTTATTTTGTGTGAGATTTATTTAATTTATTTTTCTATTGTGTGAACTTTCTTTAATGTAATGTAATATTTATCTTATTTTATTTTAGTGTATTTAAATTATAATAAGTTAAGTTTAATATATGTATTTTTGAAAAGATATATCTATAAAAACCCCAAAAGAATAGTTTTATAAATTTAAAGATGGGTTGGAATGATAAAACCTCAAAATTTAAGAATTTGAGATTGGGTTGGAGATTGCTCTTGTATTAACAATACGTAAACATAGATTTACGGAAAATATATGGATGTATATAGAATTGAAAGCCAAAGAAACTTACTAAAACCCAATCAATCGCCATATATATATACTATAATTTTATTCATAGATTGTAACACTAGCTACTCATAATGACGAGGCTGTTGTAATGAATCATATTAATAAGACTCATATGTTCCTAAAAGTAGTATGCTTTACAGAATTTTGATATTTCAATATATAAGATGTTTTCATTTTTCTATGTAACTTTTATTTTATTAAAAGCTGTGTACCCAATCATATTTTAATAGTTCATTTTGTAATTGGTTGAATACCATTATTTATAATTTTAATTATATTTTCTAGACAAAAATTAACTTTTTTAGTATATGTGTTTCTACCTAAACATCTTATATTTAGGAACATAGGAAATATGATTTATTAATTTTGAAAAGGTTTGCATAAATGGTCACAACACAGAGCATGATTATTGGGAAGTTCTTAGAGTGGGGGTTTTTAGCGGAATATAAGAATCTATCTCTTAACTTTTAACTAAAAAAACTAAGAACCGGCTCTTAGACCATGATTAACCCCAGTCTCTTAATTAGGGTTCTTATATTCAGCTAAGAGACTGTTCTTAATTTTTTTTAGATTTTAACTAAGAAAAACTAAGAATCGTCTCTTAAATAAAAGATACAAGAGCCGTCTCTTAACCGAAAAGTGTAAATAACAAAAAAACAACAAAAAAATGTCAAATCATGAGTTAAGAATCCTGGCTAAGAGACCGGGTTAATCATGCTCTTAAATATCATATTTACGAGTCGGTTCTTAGTTTTTTTAATTAAAAGTTAAGAGACATAGTCTTATATTCCGTTAAGAACTCCACCCTAAAGACTTTTCAATAATTATGCTCTTACGTGTTTTCTGCTTACAAGTACCTACTCTGCATATATGCATTACGACGCAATAAAAGACCATTTTAATTATTGGAAACCATTTATTAGTATGCATCAAAGTATGCATGCATGTGTATCTATCTAGGCATGATCCAAACTATTTGGCTTTTTAAATAAATGAAAAAAAAATAGGTCCATTAACAAATTACATTTTCGGAAAAAACAAAGAAAGGAAAAAACACTTTCGGAAGATAAAAATATGTACAAGTTGTAAATTATGTGCTGAACTTGACACATTAGGGAAGCAAACCCGACTAGATAATCTCCTATGATGCAGAGCTGGCTTGTCTGATTCCCTTACTTGGTCGCTTCTTCTCTTTCGTATTCTACGTTTCCTAATCTCCTTTACTAAACACCAATGAACTTTCTTTAATTGAGTTTTTTTTTTTTTTTTTACTGCTCAATCAAGCTCTTTATGTGATTCAAATATGGCCTTTGTAACTTGTTATTTTTTTGTTATGATGTTTTGTTTCTGCACTATGTCGAGGATCCCTCCGGTTATTATTGTCAGAATAAATAAAAAGGTAATCCAAGTCCCACATCGGATATTAGATAGAATAAAGTCTAATATATATAGCTGGTTTAATCCTACTTAGTATGAGGTCTTTTGGGAGTAACGACCCAAGAACAAATCCGTGAAGGCTTAGGCCCAAAGCGGACAATATCATACTAAGCGAGGGGTTGGACATCTAGTGACGGACGTCTAACTCTAGTTGAGCGTCTGGCCTCCAGCAAGGACATCCGGTCTGGCTCTAGTAGAGCATCTGGCCTAGGAGTGCGTCTGGTCCGTCACAACAGATTGGTATCAGAGCCAAGGTTCAATGATCTTTGGTTTGAAGGGAGGATTGTTAGAATAAATAAAAAGGTAATCCAAGTCCCACATCAGACATTAGACAGAATAAAGTCTAACTAGGTGATTTTCCCGTGCTCATGCACGGATATAAATATTTCTAAAGTAAATATATTATAATAATTGATTGCTACTTATATTTAATATTAAATTAATTTATAATTTATGTGTGTCATTTATATTAATAATACTATATTATTTTAATTTTTATATATGTTATATCTAATAGATTTTGTTATTTTTTAGTCGATTTAGTTATCATTTGGGTAAATTAGATTGCATATATGAATTCAACTGTAATATTTTTTATTATATATATTAAAATTTTAATTAATTTCTTATTTACATTTAGGTGGTTGTTATCTTAGATATGTAAATATATTTTATGAAGATTATGTATAACTTAAGATATATTATGCTTAGAATGAAATAAAAAAATAAACTAAAGTGTATGATTCCAAATTACATAAATTAATATAACGAAACGATAATATTCTGAAGTCTCATTTATATATATAAATTTTACAAAAGAACTAAATTGTAACAGTTGGTTAATATTTTATTTTCCTTTTTAATATTTTTGAGTTGTCCTATGATTTATATTTATAAAATAAATTACTATTCTTATAAAATTATATAATCTTATCGCAGTTAAATCTATGATTTTAGATAAAAGTTGGATTAGTCGAATCATTCATGTTGTGAGTATATTGAGTTACATATATTCTTTCAAATTAAAAATGAAGTATAATTATTTTTTTATTATAATTAAGTCAAATGTGCATGTATTTTCATAACATTTATCAAATTATATGTTGATGTTTTTTTAAAAAATATTAGAAAATAAAGGATGATCAATGTGAAGTTACATGCGTAAGAAGCTTATGTACACATATCAATATTTACAATAATTAAAATATTTTAAAAATTCTAAATAACTTTATACCTTTGATTTATTGAATGGAAACTAAAATTTATTTAAATAATCTTAAAAATGAGAATTCGTATTTGCTTTGGTATTTTGATTATGGTTCTATTAAGTTTCACAAATAAAAAAACATAAAATTAAAAAACATATTTAATATTAAGAAAAAATAAATTTAATAATGATAAAATATAATATATCCACCTCATTAAACTATTTTGTAACTATTTGATCAAACGATGTTTATTTTAGAATTTGTTTTTTAGTTTTTTTTTAATATCTCTTAAAAATAAGCAGTAAAAAATTGTGATTGTATTTAAAACTAATATTATATAAGTAAAATATAATTTATCAATATTTTTTTGCTGTAATTGAAAGATATTATAGTCAACTAAATTTATGAAACTCTTAAAAATAAGCAGTAAAAAAATTGTGATTGTATTTAAAATAATATTATATAGGTAAAATATAATTTATCGATATTTTTTCCTGTAATTGAAAGATATTATAGTCAACTAAATTTATGAAAATTAAATAAAACATTTCAATATTACTAATTATAAAATATTTTTAGATAGTTAAACATATATTAGTTTATGTTACTTAATTATTTTATGTAATCATCTAAGAAAATATATAGGTATATAAAAATATTTTTATTAATTTGAAATTTTTTGTATTGTTTAAATTATGTTTTAGAAGAAATAATATTTATGTTTCTAATATCAAGATTATATGTGTAAATTGTTTTTAATGAAATCATGTCATATAGAAATTTATAATTTTCATCTAAGAAAATATAGATATAAAGAAAGTATTTTATTAGTTCAAAATAATATTTTATGTTATTTAAAAATATTTTTTAAATGTAATATTACTATTTTGTGAACTTTCCTTTTTTCATGAAATCATATTATATGTACATATATTTTCGTTTTTCAATTCTTTTTTTTTAACTTTATAAAAAAATTTCCTTTTTATTATATGTGTATATTTTTCGAAATTTTTTAAAAAGGAAACTAAATAAGATATTAAATAATAGTATTTTAAGTGTAACTTAATTCATTAAGGGTATCAGTGTAATCAACCATCGTGAGAGTTAACGTGAGAGCGACACATAGGAAAGTGACTTCTCAAATAATATTATAGAGATATAGATAGCTGGTTCAATCCCACTTAGTATGAGGCCTTTTGGGAGTAACGACCCAAGAATAAATCCGTGAAGGCTTAAGCCCAAAGCGGACAATATCATACTAAGCAAGAGGTTGGACATCTAGTGACGGACGTCTGGCTCTAGTTGAGCGTCTGACCTCCAACAAGGACATCCGGTCTGGCTCTAGTAGAGCATCTGGCCCAGAAGTGTGTCTGGTCCGTCACAACAATTATTTTGTTACCGTTGAGCATAGTTCGGATGTAATTGCTTAGACCTTTTCATTTTAATATAATCGTTTAGTTGACAAAAGAAAAGATGGACTTTATAACTATAGTTGAGAGGCTTGTAAAACATTTTAAGTCTTTATTTTAATTTAGGTAAGTAGTTTTAAAAAACAGAAAAAGAAAATATATCTCTAGAAAACGAACAATAATAGATATGTGATCTAGATAAAATTAAAGCAACATGCCCCTAATTAACTAAGTAGCTTTGTTTTGTAAATTGAGCGGTGGACTTGCTTTGTTCCGTTAATTTTATCCCCTAATCCTGATATGTTGCTTAGAGAACGAAAAATATTTTCTCTAATTTTTAACGGATACTGATTTTTATTATTTGCTTTGCTCCGTTAATTTATGGATATTCGGATTTTTTGGATCGAACCGAAGTAAATAACTGATCAAATCAAATTTAACGGAAAAATACCTAACCCTATTCACGAGTACTAGAAACATGACAAAAATACTTATTCTACCAAAATTTTAACTAGAAACACGATAAAACTAACATCTATGTTTAAAACACTACTGTACAAGTAGGACCAGAGATATAGGAAGACATAGATGATATATTAAACATTTTAACAAATTTTATTTTTACAAATTTTGAGGACTAAATTATTATTTTTTTGAAATTCTATGTCAATGTAATATTTTTCAAAACTTTTGGGTATTTAAAGCTAATGTTTTATTTTGTTTTGTCCAGGACCAACCTAGTCTACAAATATATTCTGTCGTAAAACCTATTAGAACATCCTACGACAGTACATTGACGCTGAAAAATATCAAGAAAACATAGTTTTACTCATTAATCGCATACGCCAGTAGATAGTTAACCTCTTGTTGTTGCATCAAGAGTCAATAGACTTTATGAATCAAATATTCTATTGATCGAAACAATATTGAACCTCAGTATGACACCATATATACCGTATATGCAAATTTGTTACAAACTTACATATACAACAAAACTATCTTTTTTTTTTTTGGTCAACGAAATTGCATTAAAACTAAGAACAGAGTTTAGCCCGTGGGCCGGCCCATTACATGGTTTGGGTTTCTGAGAATGTATTTGGCTAAGGCATCAGCCTGCCCATTCTCAACCCGTGAAAAATAAGAAAACAATAGATTGACAAACAGAGAAGAAGAAGCTTCATATCCTTTACGATACCGTAGATCTCCTTTTCGAAAAGCTACAACAAAACTATCAATATATTCTATTGATCAAAGATTTGAAATTGGAAAGGATCGCTTGATTTCTTAGGAAAATTAAGTAGATTATGGACAATGGGACCTTCAATAATTACTGATATCTCTAGAAGTAGCGTGAATCACGAGTGCGACACTATTGATACTCGTGCATCTTTTATTTGATAGCTATGCCTTTCGCATGGAGTGGTGTCTGGTACAGAACAAATAAAGTTGGTGTAAAATAATCAGTACACGCAGAGATAGGACAAACTATATACTCATATACAACACTACTTAAGAAATTGTACAATAGTATATGTGTGATTAGTTTTGTTAAAGAAGAGTAAAAAGGTGAAAAGTAGATGAAAAGAAAATAATAGAAAAGAAGAAAAGAAAAGAAAAGTAGAGTAAATGGAGGTATTCTAGCAAAAGAGTAAAAATAAGTGTGTATTTTTTTCTATTAAAACAGTAATTAAAATAAACATAATAAAACTATGTTTCACTTGATTGGTAATATTTTAGTGAAACCTAGAGTAACTTAAAAGTTAAAAGTAAATATTTACTCTTATATTAACCATACAGTCATTGTTGGACTTGTTAAAGTCCATGTCTAACTTTATATTGTTCACTTTGATTCATGCCCAGGCTTGAACCAAAACATTCGATACAAACGTATAGGGTCTACGATTTTTGTCAAAATTTTAAGGCCTATTTTTTTCAATATTATTACTTATAAATATATCAATTTGACAATTTGTTATGTGTATATAGACGATAAGTAAAGAAAGTTGTGGGACATCACTAACATAGAAAAATAATTAAATTTTATATATTCTGTTTTATTAAATATGAGTAGATTAAAAGGCAAAAAAAGGAAAAAAAATGCAAGAAGATCTATATTTAAGAACTAATAAGTTTTTTTTTTAGTTTTAAAGATATTGTAATTTTCTATTATAAACTTAAATTTCTATCGATATATTTATTTATATATTATCTAGGATTCTCAGTTTTGCATTTTGTATTGGACCATAAATATCTCAGGACCGGCACTGCTTTGATCACATCAGAACACGAGCTGCAAGCTTGTCCACTAGACATCTCTCCAAGGCTGGTAAACTGACCATGCTCAAAGCAGTACTGACAGCAATTCCCACTTTCTCAATGTCATGCTTCGAACTACCTGCAAGTTTATGTAGGAGGATCCCGTCAGTACTCACAAGATTCTGGTAGAATGCCTCAAATGGTAAACGATAAATGTGCTAGGTGGCTTGGAATAAACTCACAAAACCTTAAGTAGAAAGAAGTTTATGGCTCAGGGATATCAAATTTTTAACAAAGCTCTGCTTGCTAAACAGGCGTGGAGGATCTTAACAAACTCGGAGTGCCTTTTGGCTAGGATTCTACTAGGAAAGTACTATCATAACAAAGCTTTCCTGGAAACTTAAGTACCCTCTGCTTTTTTCCACGGGTGGAGAAGGGTTATACGTGGTAGAGACCTCCTAAAAGGAAACATTGGGAGAACTATAGGAAATGGGCTGACCACTAGAGTTTGGAAAGACTCGTAACAAGATCAGACCACACATACCTATTCCAGAAGCTGCCCTAGATTTAACAGTGGCTGATCTCCTAACCTCTGATATGAAATGGAACAAAAGCAGAGTTGAGGAGCTATTACCTCTGATCGCAAAAGATATCCAACTCTTCCAGCCAAGCCATTCACTCGCGCCGGACATCTTTGTATGGCAACCACTCCAATATGGCATCTACACCACGAGATCGGGTTACTACTCAATATCAATGAAAGATCAACACCAAATTATCCTGAATAGTGGAGCTTTCGACTGGCTCAAAAATGTATGGGCTCCGAAATGCTCAACAAAGATGAGACTATTCCTATGGTCTATTATCAACAAAGCCATTCCATTGGGAAAAGACCTACAGAGGGTGGAATTCAATCAGACATTATATGTACCAGATGCAAGGGTATCGAATCAGCAACTCATACCTTTTTCCATTGTTCCTTCGCGCAAGAGGTTTGGAAGCTAATCCCTCTAAAAGAAGTAGTTCACCTAGCTACATGTATGGACTTCAAGGAAATGGTGGCGGCATGTAGACAGGCGGTCTGTCTCCCCCCAACAGGCATATCAGGCAACATCATCTTGTGGATGTGTTGGGCTATATGGTCATCTCGCAACATGTTGATCTTTGAGAACCGATCAAGCACACCCCTGGAAACAGCATCGAAAGCAATCAGATTAGCAAGAGAATGGGCAAACACGCAAAATCAAAATCAGATGATCAAACCATTACCTATGCATGGGGAAAAATCACATGAATCCAATCAAAGCGAATGGAGCGACAGCATGCAAAACAGACACAGCTTTCAACAATCAAGCACTGAGGGCCAAAATGGCTTGGATCTTCACAGATCCATCATGTTCCCGTCTCAGTCAAGGATCAGTGATACATGATCTTGTCTCCACACCACTAGTAGCGGAGGCTTTGGCTCTCCGTTCCGCTATCCTCTCTTCAGTGAATCTCGAGATTACTAATCTTGCGATACTCTCTGACAACTCAACGCTCATCAGAGCTATCAACAACGACACTCAGGTTAAGGAAATCGTTGGGATCGTCAAGGAAATTCAACATGTATCTTCTGTTTTCGTCGGGATAACCTTCTCTCACATCTCTCGGTTGTCTAACACCGATGCAGATCGTTTGGCTAAACAAGCCCCTTCTTCTTTCTTTGTTGTAATGGACCCAATTTTGGGATAATTTGGGCATGATGCTTTTTAATTTTAATGAAATATATGTGTTACAAAAAAAAAATATATATAGCTTGATGGTTTATAAATTATGATGTAACTGCCAATCGTCGCACCCTATTTTGTGGAAACTAAATCAATATTATTCATCAACTTGTGTATCAAAATTAGTTTAAAATTTTCAGCTGTCTGAAATACCTTTTTCTGAAGTTAGAAATAAAGCTGAGTCGACAAACATATATAGTGAATTTTAAAATTATCATAAGATATGCGTGAAATATATCTATTAAAGAAGTTATATGCTATATAATATGGAACTCGGACATCGCATGGTGAGTTTATTTGTATATATTATCGATAATTTTTCTATATATTTGATCATTTTGTTTATACATATACAATGTTTTTGTTGTTATTATATAATTTCTTTCCGATGGACCGGATCAATTTTTATTAAAAATTGTGGACTAAACAATAATTAATATATCATGGGTTGATCGGATTGGACATTAAAAAAATTATGACACAAAAACTTTATTTTTTTCCACCGAACACATCTTGAAAAAAATGAACAGTACTATTTCCACATTTGAATTATAATGACATTTATCTTTCATATGGTTTTGAAGGTTTCAGATCAACTATCGAATTGATACATATCATTTTAATACTTTTAGTCGTACGCTTAAGGAAAACTTACATTTTTGTAATTTAAAGTCATTTAAAAAAATCAAAATATAACATATAAGAAAAAATCTAACATATAAAAAAATATAACATATAAGGTTTCCTCATTTTTGTAGTTTAAAGTCATTTAAAAAAAATATATAACATGTAAAGTTTCCTCATTTTTATAATTTAAAGTCATTTTAAAAATTCAAAATATAACATATAAGAAAAAACAAATCTAATTTTTTTATTATATGGTTAATGTGATTGTTTAATTTTTTTTAATAATATAAAATTAAAAAAGTGAAGAAATATGCAAAACTTGTTATCAAATCTTTATTATTCATATTCATTAATTATCATATATAATTATATATGTTAATTATTAGGTAATTTCGTAGCTTTTATTTAAAGAAAAAATGCACGTTTCTTATATTTTGGGTTAATATAATATTCCATAGTAATTGGATTTAGACCAACATTTTTTCAATTGATTATTAAACTGCCATGTAACCTAAATTGTCATCTTAATTAAGTGACACCTAAGCAGAGTTTCTTTTTAATTAGTACAAATTTAAAGTTACAATTTTTTAAATGATCCTCGATTAATATATAGGTGATAGTAGAATTTATCTCAAATGTCATATTTTCTTGAAATGGGCTTTATTAAATAGTGTTTTCATTGTTCTCGTAAATTATCAAAAAAGTTGAGGTAGGGTATACCTGATCTTAACATGCCACTTGAGCCTTATATAGTTATAGTTAAGATTCATTTAGATTTTGGCTAATGTATTTTATTAATTTAAACAATCAGTGAAGCTAATTATTATCATCTTTTGCAATATAAATATGACAAGTGGAGAGTGTGAAGTTTACCAACCCGACCAATAAATAATCTTTCCCTCATGGTCGCATAACTAAATATACAAAGATGGTAGGAAAGTGTGATTTTGTGAGTGTTATAGGAGCCATACTGGTACTAACCATCTTCCATAATCCGAACATCGTCCACGCCGGCGAGGGTGTTCCGGAGGTAGCGTTGTTCACTTTCGGAGACTCTTATTACGACGCCGGAAACAAAGCGTTTCTAAGCAAAAAGAAAAATCCTCCACAAACCCAATGGCCTTATGGCAAATCCCTTGACGACCCTAACGGCAAGTTTTCCGACGGCCACATTGTCCCCGATTTTATCGGTATGCACTTTTCCACGATATATATATAATATATAAATATATGTGTGTGTGTGTATGTGTGTGTTATGTTAGTATAATAACATTAACAGTGGTTCATTAGAAAAAAATAACATTAAGAATTGTAAATTGTATAGGTGACTTCATATCCATACCGAACGGAATCCCGCCTGCACTTAAACCAGGCGCTAATCTTTCACGTGGAGCTAGTTTTGCCGTCGCTGATGCTTCTATCCTTGGAGCTCCGGTGGAATCTGTAAGTCAGCTTTCACTAAAAAACACGTAAACTTCTTTTACCAAAAAGGAGAAATTAAAAACAAATTAACAAATTTGCTTTTATGTTAAAGTTAATAGTAACAGATGCTGGTTTTTATCTCTTTCCTTTTTCCATTTATTATTTTATGTATTTAAAAGATCAAATCAGCTAAAGCTTTTTAGGGTAATTTGCAAAATAAGAACAAATGATTGAAAATTAGGAGAAAAAGAGTGCGCGAAAATGTGCAAAATAAGAAGCCATGGATGATTTTATCTTCGGTTGTCCACGTTGGAATTACAAAATAATAAACAAAAACCATGTTTTTAACATAAACATCTTCAAATTCAAAAAAAAAAAACATAAACATATTCGTTATATGTCAATAAACATGTTATGTATTTTTTTTATTGTACGTGCGCGCATAGTAAACAAAAATATATAACATGTTTATTGACATTCACACACATTATATACGCAGATGACACTGAATCAACAAGTGAACAAGTTCAGAAGCATGAAATCAAATTGGACCGACGACTACATCGAGAAATCACTGTTTATGATATACATCGGTACAGAAGATTATTTGAACTTCACCAAGACCAATCCCACTGCAGACGCTTCTGCTCAGCAAGCTTTTGTCATTTCCGTCACGAACAAATTAAAGAACGACATCGGCGTAAGTTGCCAATAAACACCAGTTTATACATTTTCTACTTTTAAGTTCAATTTGCTAAAGACTTAATGTACTTGTCATTATTAATAAAAATGTTTATTATATGTGTGACAGTTGTTATACTCCTTGGGAGCCAGTAAGTTCATGGTTCAATTGCTAGCACCATTGGGTTGTTTACCGATCATGAGACAAGAACATGGAACCGGCAACGACTGTTACGAGCCACTTAACGATTTGGCCAAACAACACAACGAGAAGATCGGTCCGATGTTGAACCAGTTTGCCAAATCCCCTGGTTTTCAATTCACCGTCTTTGATTTCTACAACGCCATCCTTCGGAGGACACAGAGACCTCATAACTACCGTAATTAAATCAATATACCAATGGTTGCTCATTAAATTTCAAAGTTATAGTGAAACATATATGGTTTGTTTAAACACATATCTCTTTATATGTATAGGGTTCTACGTGGCGAACTCATCATGTTGTGGTGTTGGGACGCACACTGCGTACGGTTGCGGAATGGGAAACGTTCACTCGAAACTATGTGAGTATCAAAGGTCGTATCTCTTCTTTGACGGACGTCACAACACAGAGAAGGCCCAAGAGGAACTAGCTCATCTGATCTATGGAGCTGACACTAATGTGATCCAACCGATGACGGTCCGTGAGCTAATTGTGTTTCCAGCTGGAGCGAACATGCTTGAGTCTTGGGAGCCTAACTTGTCCTCGGTCCGTCGTCGTCCATCTACTAAATCTACATCAGTTTATCGACTTCTTGATTTAGTTGGATGAGTTTGAGCTGAATCATATGTAAGATTGGCTACCAATACCATCCTCTATGAATCGTTTTCGTGGCGATTCTGCTTATGACGTTGAATAAATTGCTTTTGAGTATCTGAAATGTATTCTGTTTCGTTATCTGGGGATAGAATAATAAGAGAGATCGTAACTGTTTCTACAGCTTGATCACTTTCTCATTCCTGGCTGGACTAATAATAATGCATGTATAAACATGGATTGTTAGAGTGTATATTGTTTTCATAATTTTTGACTATGTAAATAGTGTTTTTGAAAAGAAAGAAAAGATTTTTAAAAAATTAGAATAATGTTGAAAGAAAAATTTGGATATGCATGTATATGAATTAGGACCACTTAATCACTTTACAAGAGCATTTGTGTTAACTCTTTTCATTCTTTTTACTGAACTTATTTTAATGATACCTCTCCTCAAATCATCCCCAATTTATCTTATTTACTATATAGATCGTATTCACCACATTTATGTGTGACATGCACAAATGTATATCATGTAAGTAATACTACTCTGCTTCCTAAGAACAGAGACGTGTGGAAAGGAAGATGATAAAGTGTCATGGGTTAAAACGAAGGATAGTTGTGGACCTCAGAGATATAACGCAAAGCCCAATTCAACAGACGGCAAATGATGGAACGTTTGTGTTTCATTCAAAACTGAACAGAGTTGTATTGTCTAACAGGTGGTGAAGCTAGCTGGAGAAGTAGTAATGCACCACAAAATTCAAGCCATTGTCGATCTGTATGTAGTGGGTCTACAATGAAACACTAAAAGAGATACAAGTACTGTATAAATAGGTAAGCAAGTTTTCAGAAAGTAAAAGTTCTATCTCCTCTTTATTTTATTTTTTGGTACATGTGTGTAAAACTCATATTATTTTTCATGCATAAGTACAAAATACAATAAAATAAAATAAAATAAAACCGTTGACATTGAAAAAACCTAGAGTCCAAATAATGTTTTGAGATTGTAAGGTGCAGTAACATTAGACGATCCACTCCAAATCAGCTCAGCGATCTGTCCATGAGCTTTCTCCGTCAAATGACCAGGATCAAAGAAGATGTAATCATCAGCGTTGTCGCATAGCTGGTAAGTTTGCGACGGTCCATTTCGGAATCCACACGTATTGACTCCCCTTAACGGTCCGCTTCCGCAACATGCCATCTTCCCTTGCTTGAAACCGTATTGTGAGGGATTGTTGATTCTTTGGAGCAGAGAAGTGTGAAAGTCGTGAAGAGAGTATTTGAATCCTGATAGTTGACGCTCTAGACGCCTCAAAACTTTAGGGAACTCTTGGTTATGGAGGTTGATCAGCTCCGAGACTGGCTCAAAACATGATCCTATCTTTGTCGGGTCAGTTATCGACATGCTTGGTGTACAACCGTATGGACCCAAGCTCAAGAACCCGAATTTCCTTGCTCCCATTTTATATAATTCCTAAAGAAAAATCACATTTATTCAAAACAAAGTATTCTAATATTAATCCCTGTTTTTGTTTATAAAATATATTATTTACCTCGATGACGTTGGTTGTGTTTCCGATAACGAAATCGACGAATCTCTCTTTGGTCGTGGTAGTAATAGTTGTGGTATTTGCAAAGAAAGGGTATTGGTAGTCATTTGCTCCGATGTGAAAGAGATAAACAGCTTTCGAGATTACTCTTCTAGCCTCTGCATCTCCTAGTTTCGATCTCAACACTTGCGTTGCGTTCTTGAAGCTGCTTAGCTGCGTTCCTAAGTCTTTTGACTTCACAAAAAAAAAAAAGTCAAAGTCAATGATTTTAGTCAAACATATGAATATTTATTTTGATGTTTTTGTTTCTTTTGAAGAGATTAATTACCACTCCGGGAAAAGTTGCGGCAAATACTCCGGCGGCTGTGGTAGCGAAATTAAGACCGTAGGTTAGTTGACTGCTGCTGTAACCAGGTTGTAGGTTTGGTGGGAGCAATGGTAACCAAGCATCTTCAGCTGCAACGTCCAAAATCAGCAACATGCATTAGTATGGTAACATAAATAAAAACACAAGTAAAAATCAATCAGATTATAACTTTTTTTTGTCTAAATAAAAACAATTTAAACGTAAGAAGATGTTGTAGAACTGATGATTTACCGATAAAGTCTATCATTATCCGACCATCGGAAACCCGCCCAGTCGGAAACTGAAACGTTGTTTTACCATACGGCCAGTAATTTGACTTGAAACCAGGGAGAGAATCGAAGTAGTTGTTGTTTCCAGCTTCAAACAGAGAATCTCCGAACACGAACAAAGCGGCTTGGTTCGTAACGAAGTCGTTCTTGCAAGAAATCGAGCCGAACGATAAGCTTAACGTGCAGATGAATAAGATGGTGATAATCGAGCTAAATTTAGAACTTGCCATGTTTGAGTTGTAGTCTCGTTTTCTTCCTATACAGAACTATTAGCTGGTCCGTTTTATATATATGCACAAGATTGTTGAATATTTCAGTACGTTTTAATAATGTAACGTGGTCAAGTTGCTTGTCTTTGTAATCATTTATTTCAGTTGTACGACTTTGAATATAATTTTTCATCAAAGACTCGATTAATTTTGAATAAGGCTGCGGAGTTTTGACGAAGACAGACTCAAATAATAATTTGTATTTTGTAAATAAATTATATTTTTTGTATACGGCTGCGGCATTCACGAATGCAGCCTCGAATAATTGAAGATACTAGTAGTATAGGTACCTTCTAACGATCCATTTATTAAAATATACATTTGTATTATTTTATTTAGTTGATCGACTTTCAATGTTATGTTATCTGGTCTTGAAACTGACCAGAAAAAAACAAACATGTGACTTTGAAAGTAACCAGAAGTAATATTCTGATTGTTAAAGGAAGTTTTACATTTCAAAAGGTACTGCTGATATTGAATTTGTCAAGTGAATTAGAAAATGCAACGGTGTTCTGTTACAGAAAAGGAAAAAGTAGCTGATGTGGTCTAAGATATACGTAACTGTGGACTTGCTACCTTTGCCACGACACTGAACGTGAGAAATTTCTAAGGCTATGTAGTGCCAAAACTTCTAAATATCATGATAGGAATATTTGACCGGTGTTGATGTATATTCTCAAATGCTACTGGTAGCTTTCTTTTGGAATAGAGGTAAAAAACGGTGGTCTATGGCTCTAGAATCAGATTCGTCTTGAGTCACTTTATGACGACAAGAATGATTAATGAGATAATGCGTTGACCTAATTAAGGATTTACATCTTGGGCTCAATAGTAAAACCAGAAATATGACGTCGAGATAATTAACAATGGGCTTTACATACTGGACCAATAATAAAACGGCCCATTTCCTTAATAAAGGTCGATAAAAGCATCGCATACTGTTGATTAGAGTCTGTTTTGTTGTTGTGTGCTCGAAGTTGACCTAAATTAGAATGATCCAAAATTCCAAATGTCAATCTCAATCGACTTGTATCAATATTTTTGGTTCTTTGTGTATTTGGGTGTAGTACTATTTGAGTGTATATACTATTTATTTTATTTTTTGGTCAGAAAAGGATTTCATTCATATATCATACTATTTATTTATCAAATTATTATCATACAACCATCAAGTTTATCATCCTTCGTAACACATCTGTTCTGGATTCATCGATCAATCTTTCAATTAATCTAAAAGTTTTGAAACAAGGTCTTGAGAGTGTAGGGTCCAACAAGATCAGACGGACCGTCCCACATCAACTCAGCGGTCTGTTGATTAGCCTTCTCAGACGTGTGTGAGCCATCGAAGAACATGTAGTCACTGACATTTTCGCATAACTCGAAATCACGTGATGTTCCTGCTCGGTACCCACACGTACTGCTTCCCCTGAACGGTCCACTTCCACAACAAGCCTTCTTCACTTCCTTAAACCCTAGTTACCAAAACGATATTCACTTCCTAAATAAATATGAGATATTATTGTAAACAAAAATAAATAACACAAAGCTTTTAGAAAAAACTTATAACACACAAAGATTGATACCATATTTTGTGGGGTTCTCCATAGCTTCGGTTCCAGCAGTGTAGGAGTCGAAGAGCGAGTATTTGAAACCGGGTAATCGACGCTGTAAACCTCTCAAGACATTCGGAATCCTTACGTTGTGAAGTTTTATCAACTCAGTGATGGGTTCGAAACATGATCCTATTCTATTTGGGTCCATGGTTAGCAGTCCCGGAACACAGTCGAGTCGACCCATGTTCATGAGCCCAAACTTCCTTCCTCCCAGTTTATAAATTCCCTGCAAAGAATAGTACAAAACATTATAAAATATGATTAATTACTAGCTTAGCATATTGAAAATTATAGTTTTGTATCGAATTATAGTTAGTCCATATATATTTATATACAAATACCTCGATCACAGTCGTGGTGTTACCGATAACATAATCCACGAATTTGTCTTTGCTATTGGATTCAAAATGAGAGGCGTTAACGGAGAAGGGATAAAAATAGTCGTTAGGACCAATCTGAATGAGATAAACAGCTCTTGAGATTATCCTCTTGGTCTCTGCATCTCCTAGTTTATCTTTCAACATCTTCTCCACGTTTTTGAAGTTGTTTAACTGGCTTCCCAAAGGTATCAGATTCTAATAAGAGAAACAAACAGAAAACGTTTTAAACTATATAGATAGAGTAGAGATATTAGAACTCTATACCTTTTACAAGTACCTTTGAAATTGTATATAAAGAGAAAATGATGTTAAGAAAATATAATAATTAAATACCTGTGGTTGATATGTTTCAACCAAAGCTCCGGCGCCGGCAGACGCGAAATTAACACCGTAGGTAAACTGATTGACACCATTTCCCGGCTGTAGATAAGGTGGTATCAATGGTAACCAAGCGTATTCCGCTGCATTTGTAGTAAAAATTGTCAGAACCGGACTTGACCCTAGTGAGATGAAACATTGGAATGTGCCCCAACTTCATGGAGCCCCCAATTTAAAAAAAAAAAACTCATATACATGTAAAATGTATACTATATAAAACATAAAAATAGTTAAATGTATTAAGTAAAAAATATATTACGATATAAAATTTATGATTATTCTTTTTAAAAATAAGCATTTACAAAATAAAACATAAAATTTTGATTTTTGCTAAAAGTTAGATAAAGTTTCAATTTGTATAGGGCCCCCATAACGTTAGGTCTCGGGTTCTGAAAATTGTTCCACTGAGAATTTTATATATCATTAGATTTAAATGAAGAATTATGGAAATAAGATAGATATGTGCTTTTGAATATACCGATAAAATCTGGAATCAAACGGCCGTCAGAATTTCTCCCGGTCGGGAACTTGAACGTGGTTTGGCCATACGGCCAAACATTAGCCTGAGCAGCTCGGTGTGTGTTGATGTAGTTATTGTTTCCAACGTCGAATACGGAGTCTCCGAACACGAACAATGCTGCTTGGTTCGTTATCAAACTTTTCTCGCAGCTTATTAAATTGATCGATGAAAATATAGTTGAAAAGAGTAATAATATCGAACATAATTGCCCATTGTTTGCCATATGAATGGTACTTCAAGATGATTTTTTATATAAGATGTGTGTGCCATATAAGTAGAACAACGCCTGTGTTTATATAGATGATAGCAAGTCAAAGCGAGCTAGAAAAAAATGAAGAGAAATGATATCAGACGTTTCTGGACAATTTCCGCCAAAATTAAATTGTAAAAATTCCTCTTTGAAATGTCAAAATGTGATTAGAATATGGGAGGGAACTATATAAAATATAATACAGTTGGATTAGTCAGTCAAGATTTGGATAAAAATATGCTTGAACTAATTGAATAGAAAGATATATATTAGTTTCTTGTCTTTCACGGGACTGCTGGTCAATGGAAAAGTTTAACTGTATCATGTGAACTGATTAGTTTAATCAAATCAAAACGAATACCATATCAAATGCAAATCTTCATTTTTTTCGGCGTAAATCTTTTCATTTTCGTAAATTATTTTCTTTTTGTGGTGAGCAACTAAACTTTAGTGAAAGTTTCTCAATCACGGGACGTTCCTGATCTGTATCCGCACGTACTGCTCCCCTAAACGGTCCACTCCCACAACAATCCTTCTTCACTTCTTTAAACACTATTTCACCAAAACAAACAATCACAATAAAACAACAGATTTTAAGTTATTACATATAGGACTTACAAAGTTGTAGCTACTTGGTCAGTTTGGGTTTGACTTTCGGCCCATGCAGTTTACAATAGTCCAGTAACAATAATTTGACTAATCGTTGGTATTAGTCAAAAAATTATTCCAAACTCGGATCAAGCAATATGATATTTAATCTACGATTTAGTCACTAAGTGGCGACCGGATCAGATAATTAACTATAAAAATTTGACTTTTGCACGTACAGAAGAATATATAAGGCCATGAACTAATAATGTAGTTTACTGAAAAGAGGCCAAAATCAAATGTTAGATTTAGAATCATGCAAACGTAACAAAGTAGTGTATATGTGATTTTGGTTTGACCAATAGAATCTAGTAGAATCAAATTAACGGTCGTTAGAGTTTCTTCCCGTAGGGAACTTGAACCTTGTATAAGTAAGTTGTATGACTGTTTTATGAATGGTTTAAGACTTTTAAGTGTACGTGTGAACAGATTCGTTTAATCAAATCAAAAGAACTCCAAAATCAGATGTAAGCAAATTTTTCATTTTGTGTGTTTTGATTTCTCTGTAGTGGGCAATTGGGATTTAATGAGAGGGAGGAACCACATAACGTTTTAGCATTTCAGCATAGGTTAATTAAAGTGATCTTATTCTTTGTCAACGATTACATTGGGTGATCTTATCTACTAAAAAGTTTGAGAATCAGTCGCAGCCTCGTTGATCATACGTTGTAACCTTTTTTCATCACATTCATAGTGCCTTACAGAATAATTTTGGGTGCACTTTTTGTATTATTCGCTTGTCACTTGTCTGCAACTTGGTTATATTTTCATCAAAAGGTTCACGAAAAAGTTTACAAGAATAACTTGATTTTATCTTAGTATTCAACCAGAGCAAACCCTATTCCTTCTGTCCTTTTCCGAATCTTTTATCCTTTTTAAAGAGATCAAAAGTGGGGCTTTTCGAATTAAACATGATGAATGAGTAAAGAAGATAGCATTTAGCAATATCAAATCTACCAAGCAAGCAAAAGTTTTGTTAGACAGAAGATTCATAGAACAAACAGAGGTTTCAAACAGTTTTTATATAAGTGTTGGGGGTACAAAACATAAACACTTTCGAGGGTGATGATAATACGCTATAAAAAGAAAGATCAAAAAGAGAGTTTTAAACATTAGTAAACAAAAAAAACTCAAGGAAGAGACTCATTAGATAGAAATTACAACTCTATTTACTTCATCACCCCTTTTATTTCAGGAATTTAAAAGAGAGACACTCTCCGTGAGAAAGAGACTCATATAAGATAACGATGCAATAAGCTCCAGGTATGAACTTGTACCATTCCCCCGCCAACAGCAAAACCCTGTGAGACAACAACACACAAAAACCAAACCGAAGTTTAAGTAAAACCAAAGCTAAGGCTGTTTGTCTTCACCAATGAACTTGAAACACACCAACACACAAAGAGCTTTATTTACAAACTAGGCAACCCATCAATCACTTTCAGAAGACTCCACCATCCAGCATGGAGTTGATATCATCTAAGCTCCATAGGTCCATTGGGTTTCCCTCTTCCTGAGTCATAGTAGCAGCATCACCACCGAACATAGCTTCCACTTCCAATGGAGACTCCCACAAGGCGTTGTTCAGGTATGCCATCAGATCATCAGAACTATCATTGTTGCTTGTCCCGTCCTCAGAGCTGGTTTTGAGCTTCTTGGCTGGATTGGTTTCTTCAATGAAAGGAGCTTGGTTATTGTTGACTAGCATTGAAGAGATCTCAGGTGTCTTGGGGGTTTGATCACTCCACCCAAACTCAGAGCAGTCCAGTGAGTTACTGCCCTGGTCAGAACTGAAATACTGGTATCCATTGTTGCCTCCGACATCAAAGAACTGATTGTTACACATCTGAGGCTTCTCTTCCATGAAACTCACATCACCAAAGGAGGAGTCATGTCCCATGTTGTCAAAGGAGTTGTTGCAGTACTGACTCACATGTGTTGGCTGCTGAACGGATGCTGGGCTTTGGTTTGGTTTAGCCACTGCCTTCTTAGCAGCAGGGCGTTTCTGGGAGACGCTAGGGACCATCTCCTCTGGGAAGTTCACCTTAGCTTTATTGCCGCGGATCCTGCGTGCAGCTGCATCATAAGCTCTTGCTGCTTCCTCAGCGGTGTCGAATGTTCCAAGCCACTCCCGGGAGCCTTTTCTGGGATCACGGATCTCAGCAGCCCATTTGCCCCAAGGGCGCTGCCTAATCCCCCTGTACTGATTCTTCCTCTTTCTCTTAGCAGACTTCTCAGCTTGTCCACCAGACTCTATGGTTTTCTTCCCAGAGACTGAACCTAATGAAGTCAAAACACACACAAAATATTAATCAATCATATGATAAACTCACAAAGCAAAAACACACATAAACAAAACTGCATCATCTACATGAACAACATAGTAATAAAATATCAACCATTTCCACAGATTTTAACAATAACTGATGCTAGAAACTAAGTAAAAGCCTCTGAAAACCAAGATCCAGAAGATCCAAATCATTTCAATAACTTTTAAAACGATCACATAAAAAAAACAAAAAAAGTCAAACCCTTTACTACTTGACAAACTCTCAATTTTTTCTAGAAACAAAAAAAAGTCCAGTAATCATGTAACAGAACAAAGCTAGAAAAGGTTCTAATCTCTCGTCTCTTCCCCCAGAAACCTTTAAAAGCTATTCAGATCTTAACCTTTTGTCTATTGAGCAATAACAATCCAAAACAGAAACTAAAAACGAATATGGAGACGAACCCATAACAAAGCTCTCATCTTTCCTAAACAAAATAATCATTAACCAAATAAAAATCCAAACTTTAAACATTTAACACACAAAACCCAATTCAAAAGATTCGAGATTTGAATCAAATACCAGTGGAAGCCAAGGCGGCGGGAGGGGAAGCTACGGGCTTGGCACCTGCGGCGAAGACAAAGGGTTTGACATCGGCGAAGACGTCATCATCCACATCGAATTCATCTTCGCAATCGAACGATGCATCGTCCTTAAACCCTTGAAAGTCAGCCTCGAACTCATCGTCCAGATCGATGAAACCGGATCGCTTCTTCTTCGAAGCTTTCCCTTTGTTCTTCAGATCCGGCCAGAGATGCTCGCTCGTGACGCGGCGGGACCTCGACGGAGGTATGAACTCGGAGATTATAGCTCCTCCACACATGGCGGTGTTAAATGCTCAAAATGTAAACTTAGCGGCGAAAACGGTAAGTTTTAGCTTCTTTGGGGTTCTCTTTTGAAATATTTATCTTTCTCTCTCTGTCTCTGTGGTTTGTTGCTCTCCAGAAAGATAAAGAGATGGTGCGTCGTATATTATATAGATTTATTGTTTATTATTGTACCCTTGCTCTGTGACTCGTTCTACGATAATGCCATTGAATTGAGTTAAGGTAATTTGAATTTCCAATCTTATAGGTCGGTGAATACGTGTCCTTTGTTTTGTGCAATGGGTTATATAGCTTGCATATAATTTACTACTCTTTATATAGCTTATAAACTTATTACAAGATACTATATTTATTTGGTGTGGATTCTGTTGTGATGTAATCATTATAAATGGATGATAATCATGAATATAATTGGAAGTATGTAATTTATAGTTAGCAAACAAAAAAGGTATGTAATTTGTATTTTCATTTGAAAAACCATAAGATATTTGTGTAAGAAAATCTATTGAGCTAATTAGTTGGAGTTTAAGTTTAAAAATAAATCTGGGAGTTAATTGATCAGTTAAGAACTAGTATTAATTGATCTCCTTTGAATTGTTTGATTATCTAACCATGATTTATTTGTCTTATGTGGTCTTTGTGGTCAAGGTTAAAAAGTAATCTCCTTAATTATTATGATGATAAGTTAAAGAATACATAGTAAGTGATAATTGAGATTGGATCTTTCAGAAAAAAAATATAGATTTTGTGAATTATGTAGATTTTACATATTACCTAGCAAAAAAATAATATTTAAGAATTTAATAATACTGTAACTAGTTTATTTGTTACAAAGGTAAACAAATTTCTATTTTATAGTTTAATATAATATATATTAAAAATACATATTTGGAAATATTTGATCATATCAATATATATTTATAAGCTGGTATAGAAAAAAAATGTTTAGATCATTTCACTAAACACTAACTATACACTATCTCGCTTGAAACATTTTTTGTTAGTAGTGTTTACATTCGCCTATAAGTTATAACATTGACTTTCTTTCTAAAACATCTGACTTTACTATGAAAAAAAAAAAACAGGCCACTGATATTAAAAGGTACATGTAAAGCTAAAGGTAAAATGGAAAACATTAATCTTAATTAGAATCTTCAAGAACTACCGAAGAGACATCAACAAGGAATATCCACGGTAAAAAAAGGAGGCCATCAGAATTGAAAAGTGTTAGGTGCATGCATCATTCAATAATAGTATTATTATTTAAGAAAACGAAAATAATAAATAGAATCAATTAAAACACACAATATACAGCCCGATTTATATATATCAAAAATCCGTCCTTACGGAAATGTTAGTACCACTTTTATTTAAAACCGACAACTTTGAGAAGAAAAAAAGTTTATTAAAGTCAAAGTAACAGTAAACATATTATGTTGAAATAGCTTTTTATTAGATGTGTGAATAATTGGTCTTAGACATACTTCAGCAACGGCAAAAAGATAGAGAAGAGTTTTATCCGACCCATTTTTCATAAAGACAGCGGAAACTGGACCATCCATAATGATTGGGAGGGCTTGATGGTGTAGGCAGTGGTAACTTGTTTTAAAAAAAAATTGAATCGTCGTGGATACACCATATCTTCACGTTTTGAATGGGTTTGGAACCCCCTCTCGTGTAACAACGAGTCCTAGCTATGCTTTATAACCGTCAACTTTTTCTTTTAATCATTTCGAGATCACGCTAACTTCCATGTAGAAGCTCTTGCGTATCACATTTAACCCTCTGAGAACACGAGGGAAAGTCTGGAATGCGTCAATTTATTTCTACGTAAACCAACAAGTTCGAGTACAAACAATATTATGATAAAACTTAAACCCAGTGTTAGTAATACCCAAACCCACCTTAACATCATTCTTCTTTTCTTGGTTCTTTTACTTGTTACACTCACTTTATCTACATCGTTCATTCCCCTAACAAAGTTTCGTCATTAGTCATTACTTTCACTAACGCACAATCTTGAATCACCCAAAGATTCCACAGCAAATTAAGATTCACCCATTATAAAACACTAAAATTTAAACTACATACATATGCCCTAAAATGTCGATCATTCATATCTTTAGGTGTTAAATGAGTTAAAATGTATTAAAAGTAATATGGAACAGCATATGTTATATAATGGCCTCTTTCAAAAAGAAAACAGCATGTGTTATATAGATAAACTAGGATAAGACCTGCGCCTTGCGCAGGGTGAATTTATTTATATATATTATCGATAATTATTTTATATATTGGATCATTTTATTTATACATATATAATGTTTTTTTGTTGTTATTATATAATTTTTTTTCCGACGACCGGATCAATTTTTATTAAAAATTATGGAATTAAACTATAATTAATAAATCATGGGTTGATCGGATTGGACATTAAGCAAATTAAGACACAAAATTTTTATTTTTTCCACCGAACACATTCTTGAAAAAATTCAACAGTATTATTTTCACAGTAGAATTATTTTGACATTTATCTTCCATATGGTTTTGAAAGGTCTCAGATCAACCATCGAATTGATACATGTCATTTTAATGTTTTTAATCGTATTCTTAAGGAAAACTAACATTTTTGTAATTTAAAGTGGTTTTAAAAAATTCAAAATATAACATATAAGAAAAAAATCTAATATATAAGAAAAGTATAACATATAAGGTTTACTCATTTTTGTAATATAAAGTCGTTTTACGAATTTAAAATATAACATATAAGTCTCCTCATTTTTGTAATTTAAAGTCATTTTAGAAAATTCAAAATATAACATATGAGAAAAAAATCTAACTTTTTATTATATGGTTAATGTCACTGTTTATTGTTTTTTAATAGTATAAATTTAAACAAAAATTCAGAAGGATGTTAAAATTGTTATCAAATCTTTATTATTCATAATCATTAATTGTCATATTTATGTTAATCACATTAGGTAATTTCGTAGTTTTTATTTAAGAAAATAATACACTCTTCTTATATTTTAGATTAATATAATGTTTTCTAGTAATTAAATTTTGAACCAACATTTTTTCAATATTGATTTTTAAACTGTCACGTAAGTTAAATTATTATCCTAATTAAATGACACCGAATCAGAGTCTTTTTTAATTAGTACAAACTTAGAGTTATAAATTTTTAAATGATTTTCAATTAATATACATACATGAGAAACTAAAACAGCTTGTTATATAACTACCGAGATATTTGATCGGATTAGCATAAGCAATATTTAATAGCCTTGGCCGCAAATTCTCAATTGATACGCCCTCACATATAAGCTCTATATATTATTTAGTTTCCATTAGTTCCTTAGGCTTAATTAATAGTCTTGGCTACAAAGTCTCCCACTACGATGAATTTCCATAGGTTAATGTGTTAGTTTATAAAATATATTAATAATATATTGCCTTGGCCACAAAAACTTAACAAACATATTTTATGGATCTCACACGATTATTAATATTTCCATGGGCAGCTTTCCCTTGAAGAAAAATGAGAAATAAAAAAAATTGATTAAATTCGTTTAACATAAATACCAAAACTGGTAATGATTGATTTAACATAACCCTAAATTAGTTTGTGATATGAACCGGTTAAATTGTAGAGCAGTACTTTTTGAATCACATGAAACTCAAAAATAATCTGCCGTTTTTATATACCTCACTTACAGTAATAATTACATGATTTTAGAACAAAAATTCTCTAGAACCAACTGAAGAAGGACTCCCCAACCATTGTTTTACAAAAAAAAAGGACCCCCCAACCATTCATGCAAACAGACATAGTTATGACCCTTTAAACAATATCATAGTACAGATTATAAAGTTTTTTATCAAGTGACTTAATTTTTCTGGTAAACCATGTTTGCTACATATACAATATAATTAATAAAGTGGATATGAGAAAATCAGGAAGATTAACTGAAACTTGTGTAGCATAGTTCTATTACAGTGGTGAATGTTCTTATTAATCAAGGTAGATAATATTAACTGACGATAATGTTCTAACGATAATGTTCCTGTCAATAATTTTTGTAAGTGATGTAGGTCTGTTTATTTTCGTACATAATGCATAGAAAATTACATGTTCTATTTTCTACAAACTTGAAGTAAAATGGGAACATTTGATATTTATTCCCTATAAAATGTATTCGTAGACGTTATTAAATAGTTATGCTTACATGATAAGTAAAACATACACAATAAATAATACTGATTGATTACACTATGGTTTTACATAGCATAGGCGCACCTGCCGTCTTATTTTTAGACTATGTATATGTGAATGTCAAAAATTGTATTTCGCTAGGGAGTTAATTTATAAACTATGTTATTTCTTAATGTGTTATAATTCTGCCACGTCAGATTTTAGAAGGCTTAAACAACTGCCACATAGGATGGGGTCTTTTTTTAATTTTTACAAAATTCAGGTTATAACTTTTTAAAAGATCCTCAATTAATATATAGGGGATAATTAAAATTACTATAATAGAAGTAACACGGAATAATATATGTTGGGGACGATTGATTAAGTTATAGGTGTAAAATTTTACTGTAATTTTTTTTATGTAACCGTAGAAAAAAAATTAAAAGAAATATCAATAACATCAATATTCTTTTGTTTTAGTTCTAAAAAATAAATAAAGCAATAATTGATAATTTATATAATTGTAGGTAGAATTAAAATTAAAAACACTTATTACAGTCCAACCAGTAGGCATTGACAACATGACATTTTCCACGTAAGAGGTATACATATACACGTTACTTTTGCATAGACGTATACTTCTAATTCTCAAGTAAGTGATAAACCAATCCTACGTGTTTAGAGTTGACGAGATTTTTTGGGATCTCGTACTTTATCTTGATAATAAAATAAAGGGGGAATGGTAAACTCTCTCTTCTCTCTCAAAACCTAGTGAGAGAGAGTGAGTCGCGGTGGTTCCCTACCGGTGAGAATTTTATCGCGGTGTGGTCTTTTGACAAGTACGCTCTGACTCTGGTATACGGTAGTCTCCGTGATACTGTGTAGCCGGTTTTGGATTCTGGTGGTTCGCGTTTTTCTTCTGGTGGAACCATCCGGCGTAGTAGTTTGATCTCGGTTGGTGTTGAAGCTGTGATAAGAAGATCATGGGGGTATGGTCTTAGGATTGGTGTGTTCTGTCTCAAGTTTGGTTAACGATGGCGTTAACTGATCGGTTTCGGAGTTTTGTCTGAATTTTTTGGATGAGATCTCTCGATCTTCATCGATTGATTCTCTCTGAAACTCAGATTGTGTGGCTTGCCGCTGAATTTCCTAAACCTCCAATACAGTTGTTGGAGGTGGCTTTTCGGTGGTCGTGGGTTAAGTCCGGTGGAATCTGGTGTTTAATTGCTCTGTTTGGTTAGTGATGGCTTTTATGTCGGAGAAGACGATGGAGGGTGGTGTTCCTGGTGTGACGCCGGTGTGATTCGGTGGTTCCGGTGCATCGCCGAGGACGCGTGGTCCCTTGTGGTCTGAGTTTCAGACACGTGTTCTGTTTCTTTCTGATCTTCACACGTGGTTGGAGTTGCCCTTTGTTTGCGGTTTTGTCTTTGTTTTATGTTTTTTATATCTTTTGTATGAGTTTTTGTTTTGGGCTTCGGCATGTTAATAAAATCAGATGGCAAAAAATAAATAAAAAAAGAATACCATCTCTAGCATGATATTTTCTTTTTATTTGCAAGAATAGGTATGAGCCTGATGACATTCCTGCTTTCCTTGAGTCGCAAATTCGGAAATACAAAAAAAAAGAGATCATCTATTTGTGCGCTTGGTTACACGTGTGTTTGTGTTACAAGATTATCGAGAGTCGAAATATATAAAATAAAGACAGCAAGTTGGGCAAGTGGACTTATTACGACAAGGCTTTGTGCTGTCCGGTCCCACCTACCAGACACTTGACGCCCATTTTCATTAGGAAGAGCATTCGGATTATTCAGGTTATGGAAAAAGTAATTTGGTTCTAATAATAAAGAATTTTAATCACACAAACATTGTTTAGTTGTCAATCAAGTCCCATAGTTCTAATAATAAAGAATTTAAATCACACAAATATTATTTAGTTGCCAATCAAGTCCCATAGTTGACACTATGTCTGAATTTTACTCTCTTAAAAGTAAATTTATTTTTCATATTATTTTTTCTCAAAATTATTGTTGGGAGAATTGAAGGGGATAATATTAATATATACGTATACAATGAATGTACAAGATAAAGTTGTAACAAGAAAAGAAAAAAAAAGTTGTAACAAGAAGAAAAAAAATGCAAAGATAAAGATGCAAAAGGAGGTGGGATGCCTGTGTATCCAATGTCTTGTTTTCGGTTCCCGGAGACCCTGATATCGAAGCTAAACAGTCTGATGGCTAATTTCTGGTGGGGAGCTGATTCTCACAAAACGAAGGTACACTGGCTCTTTTGGGAAAAAATGTGTCTACCAAAACACTTAGGTGGTATGGGATTCAGAGACCTGGAGTGTTTCAATCAAGCTTTACTTGCCAAGCAAGCATGGAAAATTCTTCACCAACCAGACTGTCTCCTCTCTAGATTTCTCAAGAGTAGATATTTCAACAATGGAGAGTTTCTCTTGGCTCCCATGGGTGACAGACCATCCTATGCATGGCGAAGCTTGATGTATGGCAGAGAACTTCTCCAAAAAGGTTTGAGATACAGAGTGGGTAATGGTGAAAACACGAGAGTTTGGCTAGACAAGTGGATTGAGAGTCCGGTTGAAGGCTTGAGAGCGCCATGGATCAGAAATATTACATTCGATGTTAACTTGATGGCAAGCTCTCTGATCGACCCTGAGACAAAGAGATGGAATGCTCAGAGCCTCTCTGAGGTTTTTGTGCGAAGTGATGTGGAGATCTTAATGCGGAACCAACCGGTGCCAGAAAAAGATGATTTCTTCTCTTGGAACTTTAATAGGAATGGCCAATTCACAGTGAAATCTGCGTATTGGCTTGCTTCATCTCTAAAATCGGAGAAAAATCTACCTGAAGCTACGATGAATCCGTCTCTTAATACTCTGAAAGAAAAAGTTTGGAAGGTACAAACATCCCCGAAGATAAGAGTTTTTCTATGGAAATCATTAAGTGAGGCACTTCCTTCGGCTGAATTGATCTCTGCAAGGGGAATGAAAGTTGACATGAGATGTCAAACATGTGGAGAGGAGCCAGAATCAATTAATCATATGCTCTTTCAGTGTAGTTTGGCAAGACAAGTTTGGGCGTTATCCGAGATTCCGTATCCTCAGGGAGGTTTTGATAACAACTCTTTGTTTGCCAACATGAACACACTTCTCACTCTGAACTATAGAAGTCAGGGAAGAGCTGAAGTAAAAAGGATATGGCCTTGGATACTCTGGCAATTATGGAAAAGAAGGAATGAAGTGATTTTTGAAGGAAGAGTTTTCAATGCGATGGAATTGGTTCTGAAAGCCAGACAAGATGCTGAGGAATGGTTTACTGCACAAGTGGTCGAGGAAGAATGGCAAAGAGAAGAGAGAATAAGCAACCCGCCTGTCAAACGCAAATGGATCCCACCGGAACCGGGATGGGGTATGTGCAACATTGGAATGGAATTTGACAAAATCACAGGCCTGGTTGGGGGTGGTTGGGTTTTGCGGAACGAGCGGGGAGTGGTATTATGCCATAGTAGAAGAGCTTTCTCGGTTTCTGGAAACAGGGAGGATGCAAAGTTGGTCGTGATCAAGTGGGCCATAGAGAGTATGCGAAGCCAAAGACAATCGAAAATAATCTTTGCAGGAGAATTTGGAGATTTGTTTGGAGCTACTACGAGACCGGAGGAGTGGCCGTCTTTCCAATTCCAAAGTTTTAGTATAAGGAAGGAGCTAAATGGAATCGGAGAGTGGAAGTTGCTGGTGGTTAACAGAGAAGCAAATAGAGGGCTTTTTTCATTGCTCAAAGTGTCACTAATTTTGGATTGGTCAATTCTTATGTAGCCAGAGGACATCCGGATTGGCTATTTGAATTCTTTGTTAATGAAAGTAGAAACCTCTGAATTGCTATCCTGGAGAAGGCGCTCCAGTGAGAGGTGTGAGAGTTTGAGCGAGGAGTGTGGTTATGATGGGTTTGTTTTAATCTCATACTCTGTTTTTAGTGTTCCTCTGTTTTTTGTGGGTCTGGCTGTGGAGGAAAAGCGTTGTATGTTGATGGTATTGACTTTGGTGTTAGGGCCAATTTTATATATATAATGAAACAACCTTGACGGAAAAAAAAAAAAAAAAAAAAAGATGCAAAAGGAGGTAGGACCATTTTCTTCTGGTTGGATTGATACAAAGCTCCTAAAATAGCTGATCTCAAGTAACAGAAGATGATGTAACTTCTGAAAGCTACCCGTACTCATGCAATTATTTTTGTTTCACTATTAAATATGAACTGTACGAACTCAAATAAGTAATAACAAATCATTAAAATTTGTAGTATGTAAAAGAATTAAATACTCAAAAAGTGATGAAACAATTTAAATCGTTTGATTTGTAATCCGGATTATCTTCGATGGCTGTAAAATCTAAAAGCTCCGAATCGAATATTTCAAACTCAAATCAAAGTCTTTGTTTAAGGCATAATCTTGGTGTCTGCCACTTCTAGCAGTAAGTTAGATACACCAACACACCTCACTACACGTATCTTCTAAATTAGACTATAATCAAATCATCATTCTACTTTGTTTTGTTTCTTATTCGACTGGAACCATCATCTTTGAATTCAAGTGAAACGACAAAAGGACAAAAGAATCGTACTGATTTTTGTTCAATTTTATATGGACCATAGAAAAGAACCTCATCAGTCATCAGCAACCCAAGTAGTAAAACCCAGAGTAAAACGAATAATGAAATCATGATATTTCACTTTAGTAGAAGAAAACAAGTACTATCTTGAAGCAGAAGTGATAATATGGGCTTAAAACTTGAAGCTTTACAAGCATCATTAGAAGCCCACATCACCAAATATACATTTTCGCTACGGCTTATTGGATTCTAAGATTATGCATCTAAAACAGCATAAGATACATTTTACATTACAGGAACAGCCAACAAAGATCATAGACATTAGATAGGACAACAAACAACAGCTTATGATCTTACATTTTATAAAAACAAAGAGACCAGAGTTTTTCCTGTCTCAAAACCCTAAAACCCCTTCACAAAGGTTGTTGAAGAGTAACCACCAAGGGACTTGTCACATTTCGTTTCCCATCCGACCAAACTATATGACCAGTCTCAACACTTGTCGCTCCAGGTGACAGTTTAACCTCCGTCGTCTTCACCCTAACCACAAAACTCAGTTTCTGCCCCACCCGTCTGAACGATAATTTCTTCGGCTCAACCGTCACCGTCGTCCCTCTCGGCGGCCTAATCTTAACCTCATAAACCGAGTCTGAATCTCCGACATTTGTCACTGTCCTAATGAAATGTGTCGACAGTTTACTCTCACCATACTGCTGAAACACGACGGAGAACGACGGGTAGTTCAAATTCCCAACGTGTCCCGCGCGTCTAGCACCATCGCAGTCAGCTTTACGCCGTGTTATAGTCACAATGTTGGTTCCTGTGTAATTGGAGTTACACAAGAAGTTGATGTAATCGTAAGATGTTATATCGTAGACTAATCCTGGATCCATAGCTTTGGTCGGGTGAACATGACCCGACCCGTAATCCATAACCGCAGACGCGTTCCCCGTTGACTCATCCAGCATTCGCTCATCTCGGTTATCCACCGTGTAAGCCGTAGTCATCAACGCAGACCTTATCGCAGCCGGGCTCCAATCAGGATGAGCCGCCTTGAGCAAAGCTGCAAGACCCGACACGTGCGGGCACGCCATCGAAGTCCCTGATAAAATGTTAAACTCCGTCCTCCGGTTATCGGTAGGAACCCCCGATGGACCGATCTTGTCAGGCCAAGCAGCGAGAATGTTCAAACCGGGTGCGATAACATCCGGTTTAATAATCTCCGGCGTCTCGGGATTAGGCCCGCGAGCGGAGAAAGACGCAACAACGGGCGCGGGTCGGATCCCAAGCCGGGTCCCTTTGAAAACGATCGTAGCCGTTGGCTGTTTCGACGAGCGAGATTTCGCAGTCTCAGAGATGTACCTCCTGATCTCATCACCTCCCGAAGCACCAACCGATGTGGCAGGTAACACGTGGCAGTCAGCGACTAGACCTTCGCCGTCGAACACACCGTTCGCTATAATCATCCCCACGCCACCGTTTTTCCTCACGATCTCCCCTTTGGTGGCTCTGGAGTTTATACCTCTGTCGCAGAGAACTATCTTACCTTTCACCAAACTCGGATCCAACGAGCCTTCTATACACAGAGACGAAGAGTAACCGTCGCCGCCGAGCAAGCTACCACCGTAGACAAGCGGGTACATTTTATCCGGATCCAGATCCGGTCCACCGTAAACGCTAACGCCGGGAATCGTTTTACCGTTCCCGAGCTTCACGTTCGCCGGGAAGTCGCGGTCGATGGTTCCGGCGCCGACCGTCGTCATCCACGGCGCGACGTTCGTCACCGTTAAAGCGCCGGGACCTCCGTTTCCGGCGGAGGCGGAGACGAATATCCCTCGGTCGATGGCTCCGAAGGCTCCGATGGCGATGGCGTCGAGGTAGTAAGGAACCACGACGCCGCCGACGGAGAGGGAGACGACGTCGACGCCGTCGGCGACGGCTGCGTCGAAGGCGGCTAAGATGTCGGAGTCGTAGCAGCCGGAGTTCCAGCAGACTTTGTACGCGGCGAGTCTGGCTTTGGGAGCCATCCCGGAAGCGACGCCGCGAGCGTAGCCGAGAGTCGACGCCGGAAAAACGTAACGCCCGGCGGAGATGGAGGCGGTGTGGGTCCCGTGACCGTCGGAGTCGCGGGGGGAGCGAAACTCCGTCGTTTCGTTCATCTTCCCGTTGGTTGCTTCGTACCCGCCGCAGAAGAATTTTGCTCCGACGAGTTTCCGGTTACACGCCGTCGCCGGGAAGTCTTGTGAGGGGACGCATTGGCCTTTCCATTTGGTGGGGACTGGGCCGAGGCCTCGGTCGTCGAAGCTGGGCCTCTCGGGCCAGATACCAGTGTCGATGACTCCGATGACAAGATCCGACCCGAAGTCGGACTCCTCGAGGAGACCCGCTTTGTCGGTGGACCTAAGGCCGAGAAACTCAGGGGAGCGAGTGGTGTGCAAGTGACGGACTTGCTCAGGGATAACTGAGATGACGTGAGGATGGTTTAGGAGCTGAGTAGCTTCTTGAGCGGTGAGTCTAGCGGAGAAGCCGTGGAAAACGGTGTCGTATGTGTGGATGATGGAGGAAGATGTGGAAGTGAGTGAGGAGGTGTACCAGTGACGGTGTGTGGGGAAGATTGAGGGTTTAGCTTCGTGGTCCACGTGGACGATGTAAGTCAAGGAGTTCAGGTCGTTTGAAGAGGAAAGAGAGAAGAGGGTCAAGAGGAAGAGGAAGAAGAAGAAAGCCATTGACGGAGAAAGTTATGGGTTTTTTATTTCTAACTGTTGATTCAAGATTTGGTTTAGTGAGTGGAGGAGGAAGAAGAAGGAGGAGGTAGAGGGTACCACATTGCTCTTTGATTTTTGGGTGGAAGCGGAGAAAGAGAGGAAAAACCTAGTGCAAGTGTGAACAAAGAGCAAGCAGTAGAAGTTGTGAGACTGTGGCTAGTGTCTGTGAGCTGGAGGCACTGTCTTTTTTGCTTTGTTTACAGTATTACTCAATTACCCCTATGTACTTGAAGAAAAGTAAAAGAAAATTAAGAGTTATGAATGAACATAGAATCTTTATAATATCCAGTTATGCAATTATGTTTCAGGTGACAGATTCATATGTTCCGTTCACGGGATTTGGAATTTATCTTTGCAGAAGATTGGAATGGGATATTTGTCTCAATTATTAGAGTCTTAGAAGTTTTTAATGATATTATGATTCCATCTTTGTAACTAAAGTTTGAATAATTACGAAGTTCAAAGCTTATAAACACAAAGCTGATTTGTTCACGTCATGTGATGTGGTAAATGCCATGTGGGTCTCATTCCTGTACGACACTTGTTTGAGTCGCTCGTATTGAATCTCAGGGTAGTTGCTTTCACTTGATTAATCAAAACAAGTATCAGGCATTATGATGTGCCTTTTTTTCTGCCAAAGGCTGACTAGAAATCTAGATACATGTTAAATGTATTGAACACACTACACTAAGTCACTAAGGTTACAATGATTTTAGAAGAAAACATGTATCATATGCTAGGAACGACTTAATAAATGCAAAGGGAGTAGTGACTATAGTTGTTGGTAAGATTTTTGGTTTACATTTAACATTCATTCCAAAAAAAACAATTTATGGTTTGCAACACCATATTTTGAATTTTTTGAAGCATAGTAAATACGAGTTACGATGTGCCCATGTTTTCATGGAAATCCACCTGAGTAGGTGGATATTTATTGTTTGAGAATAACGCCATTGTTAAGTTCCCTAAATACAGTATATTATCACAAACACTTTTTAAAAGCATTTTCATAACACAGAAGCCGAAAGCAGTGTTCACGTGTTTTTGTTCGTTTCTGTTATTTTTCTTTCCTTTTTCACCTTGAACATACCATCTTGAACATAATCTATAATAAAACGAAAAACAAATTTAAGAAATAATTTACCCATTCAATTGTGTTGGTCGGTGAAACGTACAATAAGTAGGATCAATGTATTCACTTTATAAATTACTCAGACGAATTACTGAAATTATTATCCACATCAATTAGACACCTCGTAGACAAGAAAATGGGACTAATGTTAATTAAAGCCTTAAAGTCATGCAATTAGATTTGTCAAAAAAAAAAAAGTCATGCAATTAGTGACAAATGAAAGTCTAGTAATGAGTGGAAGTTTTCTAAGGGCATCTCCATTCCTACTCTATTTTTTCCTTTAAAATAGAGTAAAAATGAATATGAAGTAAAGAATGCTCCAACCCAACTCCATATCTCACTCCATAATGAAATTTATTCCATAAATTGAGTAATCTCTTTTTTATTTGTTCATCACCCCATTATGGAGTGAGAAATGGAATAGGGTTGGAGCAATTTTACTCAATTTTCACTTTTACTCCATTTTAAAGGAAAAAATGGAGTTTTACATTGGAGATGCTCTAAAGCGGGACAAGTAGACCTCTTTTCTTTTGTTTGTTTCTTTTTACACTTCAGCTTTTAGTTTTAAATAAAAGTCGAATCAACGTTCAACCCTACTCTATAACCCTTTGAAAACTCATTGTTATTTTCTTAGGGAGAGGGAAATTATTATTTTTTTAAACCAAAAAAGGGAAATATAATTCAGTTACATTTTACGACTGTAAATCCATGTTAATGGGTTTAACATGCTTTTAAATACATTCGAAAAAATCGACATTTAGGCCCCAGTTTCTTACGCAGAGAAGCTATATAACGTTGATTAACTTAGAAAGTATGATGAATTATAATTATTTTTGATAGGAAAATAACAAAAGAAAACACACATCAATTATTCATCGATTGGCCTCTAGGTACGAACTTGGCATGCGTGAGTAGAAACCCACACTGATCCACAACCATAACAGAACTGAAATCCACACCTGAAACATGGTACAAAATAAAATAAAATAAAATAAAATAAATACATAAAAAACATGTCCTAGAACAAATGATTTGTACAAATAATAAAACACTTATATAGTTAGCAAAACAAAATAAAACACTTATACCTGCACGTTATATGCATACATCCATCCGCTTTCTCAACGTAAAACTTGCAACTAGGGCACCTCCTCCACTGCTTATTCTTGGCCATTTGAACCAACAGAGCATCTTCTTCATCACTACTCTTCTTCTTAGTGTTCCCATACCTTTGAAACTCCTCACAGCCAACTCCAACGTGCCACGCCACCTTACACTGAGCACAGAACATTCTGTGGCAAGATGGACACTCGGTCTGCGCCACATTAGCATTATTAACATCGTCAAGAATCATCACAGATGAACAGTCTTTGAACGGGCAGTACAGCTTGTCCCATGAAGAAATCAACGACTCGCACAAGATCTTCTCCCAACGCTCGAACACGTCCTTTGGGATCAGATCTCTACACATGTACGGCTCTATCGAACGCGTGCACTCCACGTCAGGGCATTTGATCCTCGCTGAGTTCTTTGATCTTGGACGCCACGTAGCGGATGGTGCACTGAGTGCAGTATGCATGAGTGCATGTGACTGATCCTCGGAACATGTCGGAGGAAGGCTTTTCGTCCATGCAAATCATACATAACCTTATGGATGGTTCCAAGGGTTCGCTTTCGATTTTTATCACCGGCTCTTGCTTGATCAGCGTAGTGACGCTCCTTTGGATTTGGGGTATCTTATTGATCTTAGCCGTTGAAGCGATCAAAGAAGAGAAGAGAGCTTCTTGGAGATGAAGCTCTGTGGCGTAGTTGACGTCGGAGATAGGGAAGACTTCATCGTAATCGAATAAAGCAGAGAAGTAGGATTCATCTACTAATACATCCACCAGGTCCATCTTTGTGTTTGATGATGATGAGGACGATCCATCATTCATCTTATCGTTTAGTATGTTTTTTTTTTCTCTTTTGTTTTGAAATTATGGCTGGGCTCGTGCACGTTAAATAATGGCGTTGGATGTTGTATTCGAAGGGTCTTTTCTGCTTAATTGCATAGGATAAATAGTTATTACTAGTAAGTATTTAATTAAGCATTGGAACATGAAATCTTAGGCAGTTGAATTGAATTGTTGTAGTCAAACGCCTTTTGGTTATAAACAAAACTAAGAAACCTTTCACATTTCACTTATTGATGAGTACTGTCACATATTTGAAAAAAAACTATGTTAGTGATTTCGTCCAAGTTGTCCGAGACCTAGAGTACAATGTAGGAAAATTTTCGTTATGAATAATAAATTTACATTTTAAGAAAATAAACGTACTTAAAGTTATTGTCTATTCTTCCTTTAAGTGTATAAACTTAAGGATCTTGTTTGTGTTTGCAGTTGGGTGATGTGATGGATTACTCGTTGCTAATAAACGCGAGGATGAAGAAAATAACGAACGATAAAGATTTATCGGAATTTTCGACTTCTTGAGTCGCATTACACATGGGGACAAACATCTAGAGTCTTGATGAAATTTACAGGAATTTTAGGAGGTTTAAAGAATGAAGCACCAACTATAATATCTCCAAAGCAATACAAGCTATATTTAGGAAGGCGATGAATTTTCTCTTGGCTCCTGATCAATGGTCACCGCCTAAGAGCATCTCCAAAAAGGAACTCTATTTTGAAGTTTCCAAAACTCTATATTTGAAGTTTCAATATGTTCTTCTCCAAAAGTAAAACTTCAAACCTAACTTTAAAATTATTTATATTTTACACTATAGTCCTTATATTTGTCATAGTTGATTTAAATTCATAAAACTTCTATAAATAACTAGTACATATATATAAATATTACAGAAATATTAATTAAAAAAATATTACACTAAAATATAAAATTATAAATAAAAGTACATAATTAAATATTAAACTGCAAGCAAATACTACATTATTCCATAAAATTATTTCCATAATGCTCACATATATGATCAACTAGTGCATTTCGAAGTAAGAAATGATTCTTTTTATTTTTTATTTATAGATTACGAGCCAAATTTTTTTGAAATAGAATATCCTCATAATATGGCTGTTGATAGTTTGATATCATCAAACGAAAAAACCCTTGATCTTTTAAACGAAAGTACAACAAGCAGGGAAAAATATCATGAGATGATTGAATTACGACTGCAAAATAAAGCAAAAAAGTTAGCTTGTAAAGAAGTAAAATTGGAAAATAAAATATTGCTAAAAAACTTAGCTTTTGTCGATGATGTTAATATTCGTGAATACATTCGATCTGAACAAGAAAGAATCATACGAAAAATGCGTCAAGAGCAACAACAACAATCATCTTCGGTTACACAAAATTTATTTGGACAATATTTTGGAGATTTGGGAGGTTCCGGAGCAAATTTACCAGACTATTAGTGTTGTTATAATATGTCTTTTTAATAAGTTTTTATCATGGTTTTTTGGTAATATTCTTGTTGTTTAATTCTAGTTTTAAAATATTATAAATCTTGTTTCAAATTTTTTTTATTTAATTTCATGTGTAAAACTTAAATTTATAAAACAAATTTGAAATATTTATAAGATATAAAAGTTTTAAGGATTAAAACAATAAACAAAAAAAAATATTTAAGAATAATAAATATGTCATATAATTGTAAGGACCAAAATGCAAATAAAAAGATGAAACTTCAAATTTGAAGTTTTGAAAAGTGAAACTCTATATTTGGAGTTTCACTCTTCAAAACTTCAAATTTGAAGTTTTGAAGTTCCTTTTTGGAGAGCAAAAAACTCTATATTTGGAGTTATAGAGTTTCTTTTGGAGATGCTCTAATGTCGTTACTTGTAACTCCATGTCTGATCAACCAAAAGAAACCTCTCAAGCCGGTAAGCAAGTAGAGTGATATACAAATCCTTATAATGTCCAGTTTTTTCTTGTCCATGTATAGAAATTGGTTTTGTGCATTTTGGGAACATTATTCTTCGGTTATGATTCATTTATTCTTTTCTCTTGGAAAATATGGTTTCTCTCCGATATCATTTTTTGCATTGAGTCATTCAAATAGAGTTTTAGGAAATTGTCAATAATTTCATCAGAAAGATGTGAGATTATTTCAATTTTTATCTCGTCTGTACAATTTTTTTTCATATTTTTCTTGTGTATATGAGATTCGTTTCTTGTATGTTTGATGCTCTCACATTTGTTTTTGTTGTTGCTTCCGTCTTAACATTCAAGAACAATGAAATCAGAATCTGGACACATGCATGTATTCATGTTTGTGTTCTTACAAAATAGAACAAGAAAGAAGCAAATATCTGCTTCTTTCACAACCTTTTTTGTACTTTATTTTATTCAAGAGGCCTTTGTGAATTGAACAGATTTTGATATCTGAGAGATAATTTAGAGAAAGTCATAGTTGATCCATTTGATCATTGCTAACTCTTGTCGTGAAGCAATTTCATGTCTTTGACCATCACCCTTGTATGTAACTCTCAGTTCCTGATAACTTCTTTGCAGAAGTTCAAGAATCTCCACCTCTCTGTTTTTTTTATATACCAAATTCAATAGTTAAGGCATTGAAACAAGTTGATCTGGTTATATTTTTAATTTACAATTAGGAAGTTTACTATACCTTGAGTGAGAAGCTACCATTGAGCTGTCTAGTGGACAACGAGGACCTTCATCGTACCCTTCACATATAACTTCTCCATTATCATCTGTGTAACATATGATCCCTTGGATTGGATCTTCGAACACCTATTTTGAAAGGAAAAAAAAAACATTTTCAAAAATCAGATTTTCCCAAATGGGTTGTGTCGAAATTCTCAAGAAAATCAAAGACTAATTTCTAGACAAAAAGAAGAAATGATCGTACAGTGTTCTTCTTGGTGGAGTATCTTATCGGTTGAGGCTGTGAAACTGTTACTTGCTTGACTTTAACTTGAACCTGACTCTGTTGAAGCATCAAAGTCTTTGATCTTACTGTCTTTGGAGCAGAACATGGTGTTTGAAGAGGAAGACAGAGTTTAATTGAATATGCCATAGCCTCTGTGTTTTTTGTTTTAATTTTCAGATGAAACTTTGATCTCTCTTCTTTTTGGGACACATGTTACTTAACAAAAGATAATGGGAAACCCAAACTTATAAATTCCTATGATTGGTTGAATCTTCGTTTAATTATTTTAAAAGATTTCTATAGTTTAGACACAAGATGCACATATTATAATAGCCGATAAGAGTGGTCATCTTATTAACAAGTTCATATTGTCTTTATCGTGGTGTCAACTCTCATATTATTATTACTAACTTGTAAAATTGTTCCTTCTTAAACATTATTGTAAAATTAAGCTTCTTTTCTCTATTAATGGTTTGTATTTCTTCTTACATCTACTGACACTTGAGAAAGGCTGGCCGGTAAATTTTTCCTGTAATCGTTGAATTTATGCGCATGTGTCCAAAAACGTCTACTCAGGTATGAATCATACCGTATGATTGGTTGGTGTTGTTCAAAAGAAAAATAATTTTTTTTGTTCAACAAAGAAAAATAAATATTAACTTGTGGTTTACATAGTGTGATAGAATGCTTTCACGTATATGATCATGAGATGACTACTTAATAGTGTAATTTATGGTTTATCTGCCGCCCAGTGACGAATTCATCTTCTTAATATTTATTTAACTTAACTAAATAGTGACACGTGTCCATCTTAGTGACATGTAAATTTTTGTTTTATTTCAAAAATGTCAATAATTGGTGAAAAGTTAATGATATGATTAGACGAAATGTTAGCTAAACATGGAGACATCGTCGCACAGTTGCCCGGAAAAGGTTGTCTCTTTCCAACGTCAGTAGGGTGTTTTCTAGAGTAGTATTATCCCATGGCCCATGGGTATTATCTAGAGAATATATAACAAATTAAATAAGGTTATAGTACTAATCTTTTTATTGTTTTCTTAAAAGAAAACCACAAATGTTCACTAGTTTCTGAGTCATCAACAACTTTGGACATTCTGAACAAGAAAATATATATTAAAACTATAAATGGTGGTATTAATCATCTTATCAACTTATCAAGGTAGGTCGTCAAGGTCACAAAACGTTGGAGAACAACTTCCAGAATGGCTATTAACAATACAAGAAAAAGAAAATTGCTTCCACAATCACTTCGCTCAAACCAAAACTAACATTATAGTATTGGCAGCTACTAGATAATATTAATGCTAATTGATTATTCGGTACTTAGTTTATAAATTTTTTTTTTTTGAAACACAAAACTTAGTTTAGAAAATTTAAATACAAAAATTATAACTAATACTTGTGGTCTCTGATTCAGGAGGTTGGGAGATTATATACGTCGTCACCAAAGTTATTTTTGTATATCATTTTTCTAGATCGTCTTCCACTTATATCATCGCAGAGTGGTGGCCTAACTTATCAAAACCGTACGATCTTCATATTTTATATGAGCAGCAAGTATGTGATAACAAAAAGTTTCAAAAAAAGTACGTAATAACAAAATTTTGATACGATGATATAGTACGAAAGTGGAAACCTACTACTAGGAGTGAAAATTCCATGAATGGGCTTTGGAGTTATTTTTTTTTTAAGCTTAATAACAAGGTTAGTTGTCCAAAAAAAAAAACAAGGTTAAAAATTTAATGTTCATCTTAAAATTAAAAAGGCCGTTCCACATATTTGATAAACAAGTCCGAAACGAAACCATCTCGTTTCTGTTAGAACCATGGGGGACTGAAAGTTCAACGATGGAATGCAGACCTGGTTCGAAGCATAGATGAATACTCTGCTTTGTAATTCAACATTTTCTGATTTTGGTTAGAATAAATTGATTATCCTTTTTGCAAAAGCCAAGTTAAGCTGAAAGCAAAAGATGCTGTACAAAAATATGTTTTGGATCTTGAATTAGTTTTACATTCAATTCAATTTAAAAAATAAAATGAGGCCCAGTCTATCAGGTATATATATATTCCCGAACCCCGGCCCGTCATACGGAAGGCATTATAGCAAGATTGTTTTATCTTTTTTTTTTTTTGTAGCATGTCGGAAATATGAAAATATGTTTCATTGACAACTAAAAGTGAATAGACTTTTTAAGAGAAATACATGTTTTGTAATATACCACGACACTAGTCCTCATCCTTGTCAATATACAACATTTATTTTCTTACTAATCCATATTCTGAAGACCCAAAATTCGCAATTGTTTTATCTCGTTTACAATCTGTAACAATGAAAAATACACAACGCCAAGGATACATATTTTGATTTATTTATAAAATCAATGATTATTCAACCAACAATGTCTAGAATCACAACCCATAATATCTCAAAGACCAAGCGAAAAAGGAAAACCGGTCGAGGATAACCAGCCACCACCACCAATAAACTGACCAGCCGTATATGGCTGAGCTTCAGCAGCAGCAGTAATAACCTTAAAACCCTTCCACGTCACTCTATTTGCAGTTCCAGCCCCTGCTCCTGTGTTCGCATACTCTCTATAAGTCAAAGTGTTCAACGCGAATGTCCCGGTCCACTCAGACCACCCTTCGGGTCGGATCACGTCGGAGATAGCCGACTGCATTATCACCGTCTGTGAGTACTCCTTCCACGGCCGACCAAGATACGTTGGAAAACTACTTTTCACTGACTGTAAATCCGACGTGGCACCGATCCTACATTTTTGGATAACTATCCCAGTGTTCTGGTTAGGGTCTGTCCGTCCTTGGGCCGTGACCATGTTTTTCTGGCCAGAGTTTGGTCGACGAGCGTGGATGTCACAGTCTTGGAGAACAACAGCGGCGTTTCCGAAAATAAAATCGACGGTTCCGGCGATGAGGCACTTGACAAAGAACTGACGGTTGGAGTGTACGTAGAGAGTGTCTTGGTAGGCTAACATGTCGCATTGATAGAAAGCGGAGAAGTCAGAACCGACACGGAGAGCCACCGCTTGGTGCTTTGACGGACCTGCCGTGTTCTGGAAAGTGATGTCACGAGCTAGGAATCGCTCACCGACAGCAGCTGGTCCCCAGAAAAGATAACATTAATTAACTCAGTGGATCATTAGCTATGAAAGTATAATAACGTAAAATAGTTTTGCTGTAATCTCACTTTAGTTTAAGGGGTTTATAACTTTAGCTTTAGTATAAAATATTTTATAACGTTTAAAAAGATGAAGAAATGAAATGCAGACTTTGAAATGTGATGTACTGTAATGAAATGATGTAACAAATTTAATAAAGGACAAGATCGGGGAGAAAAGTCAATAACAATGGCACAAGAAAAAGAAAAACAAAAGAAAAGAAAGAAAAAGGTAATACAACTAAAGGCTCTCTTCACGAGTGGATGAGCCATAAACGGATAAACCCAATCCACATTAAGTGACCTGGAAAAGTATATGAATAAAGCCAAGAAAAAATGATTGATAGAGACTCGCACATGAAGATGTTACAAGGCGTTTTGTTCAGTTATAGTAATTCAAATTCAAATTTAATTTCATCTCGTTACTAGGCTACATGTGTGAGTATCTGTTGTAGTGAGTACTAAGACTAAGACTCTGCATGTGTGTAATTAATGTACATGAAAAGAGTTAAGATTCTCCACCACAAAGAAGGGCCACATCGTGCAAAATTACGTCAAACATTTCAAAAAATAATAATAATAACTAAAATTGCTTACCAACGGTGGCAGAGTGAAAGGTAGTGCTACCGTCGACGACGTTTCTACTTGCGGTAATAATAGTTGTTGTCCGACCATCTCCCATAAACATTATATTCTTTTTCTTCTTGGCCACATCCACATTCTCTCTATAAACTCCTGCTTTTATATGTATTACATACCTCTTATTACTATTCTCGGGAGCCGCCGCAACCGCAGCCGAAATAGTCGTGAATGTACCACTACCGTCAGCCGCCACGGTGGCATCGGCTTTCACCGTAGACCCTTGAAGAAGCCTCCTATCTCCCGCAGATAACCAAGTCGGCCACCCATCAGCACCTAATTCTCCGGCACCGGCAATATCTACGGCCACCGTAGTCTCTTCCTCCTTGAGTTTACGGTTGTTTGAGCTGAGTTTAGCTTTCAGCTCGAAATTGGCTATGTCGGTATCAGTCATGTTCTTGATCATTGCTAGTGCGTTGCTGCACATGTGCTCTACGTGCATCTACACAAAATCATTTCGTTATAAAGCTATATTTTTTAAAAAAAATTGTGTTATCAGCAAGTTTATGTAATTAAATGTATACTCTATAATAACTGATAGCAACTATTCACACATATAGACCAACACTAGCTAACAGCATTTCATTTTCATTGGAAGAATAAATACAAAACCAAATCTAAATTCGTCAAAGTGATGTGATAGTTTCCTTTTTACCCTATCTATAAATTTTACTACTATATATACATATCTGTAATAATCAATCTCAATTTGTAACCCCACTATGAAATATATCAGAGTGGTGGTAGTGTTATGTTGATCCATTTCAGATTCCATAAATTTAGGGAACCAAAACATTTGCATTTGTCGACTTTTACATTTTTTTAATAAATCATTTTTCATAATGATTTATACGTTTCACATATTTTTATTTTATTTTCAATTGTTATGCAATTCCACTTGAGAACGGCAATGGGTAAAGATTTGATGGTTTTACGTACCTGACCCTTCAACAAGGCCTTACGGACTTTCTTGTCGGCGGCGTCATGAGAGAAGCCGTCGAGACAAGTCTCCTGGTTGGTAATGGCAGAGCTAATTAGGGTTTTGAGATCACCGGCGTGTTCCCGGAGAGATTTCTTGTTAGGATACATATGGAGATCTTCGAGCGCCTCGTGAAGCTCATCTAGCGTCTCATCAATAGTCTCCAAACAGTCATGAAGCGCCGTCTTCTCTCGAGGAGTTAGTCCTTTCGTTTTCTTTATCAGTTTCTTGACGCCGAAGTAATTGTGTTCAACGGCGGTTGTTGTTAGGTTAAGCGAAGCCTCAATGACGTCTTTCTGCGACGTGAGTTTGACGCCCCCGGCGGTGGCCACGGCCGATATGCATAGCTCAGGGTAAAGCGTGGAGCTGCATGCGGATCTTAGCACGGCGTGAGAAGTCGGTGATAGAGTTCGTTTACCGTTTTCGTTGGCTTTTGAAGCTCCGGCGGCTATTCCGGCGACGGAAGCTACGAGGAGCAAGGCTACGGCAGCGGAAAGTAAAACAATTTTCTTATTTTTCTTGAAGTTATCTTTGGAGAAGATTTCTTTGATGGATGGTGCCATTGTTTGACACTGATGAGTGAGTAGTGGTGAATGTGCTCCCGAAGAGTTGGTGTTTATACTGATGAAATTAAAATCATGCACGAGATTTTTAATGACTTTTCTTTTTTCTCTTTCCTTTTACTTTTCTTGACTCTATTATTTGAGCGGAGTTTGATTAAACAGAAAACACACACATGTTACGAGCCGCCTCGCTAATAGAAGATAAGATCTGTTTTAAAATCCGATTATTTGAGTTCCACAGAAATACTATTGTCGTGTTCCCAAATTTGGATTTATGTAATTGATTTTGATTTTCTCCGAAGACAAGTCTAACGGTAATATCATTCCTTGTCATGCTTACCAAGTTACTGCTTTACTAGTGAAGAACTCACCTCACTTCGTTTTAGCCTATACACCAATACAAAGGTCTTTAACTAGTCAGTGACCGAAACAAGTACGATACATTTAGTGGTTTGAAACTAATGTTTAAGATATTTTCAGGACTTTACAAAACAAGATATTTGAATATAGCTTGATTTTGACTTATATAATCTTATAAACATCTTTGTATTTGATCAAACATGTAGCGACGTAGTAGTAGTTTGCACTGATGATGTTGCTGTGTTTTTTTTCTTTTACAGCGATGATGTTGCTGTGTTAAATTTATAGAAACTCATCTTTGAATTTTTAGCGTAGTAAAATTGTTCCTATACTGAAAATAATGGAGATTTACAAATGAAAAGTCTATTATTTATACAAAATATTCTTAAGAATGGATGGTAAAAATTAATCTAATCAAATGACTAATATTATAAATATAACATCAGTTGCAAGATATTTATCAATGCTTTGTAGAGATTTATAGAATCATTGAAGTTTATTTCAATAATATATTTTAATGACAATCATTTGGAATATATCTTAAAATGATCACAATCTGCCTACTACTTTTTTTTGCCTACTACCTTTTATAAATTAAATATACAGAAATGAAACAGCTCCAATACATAAATAAAAAAATTGCAAATAGAAATATAAAAATAAAATAAAGTATTAACGTTTATGATTCGGTCTATATAAGTATAAAATAATTAATTAGTTGTGCCGTGATAAGCGGCACCGAATAAATCGATGAAATAATAAATAGAAAGTATTTAGGCTGCTGGCTGCAAGCCTGTCCTGGGTCCATTTACTACCTTTAAGGAAAAAAAAAGTTCCACTAATTCGATTAAAGTATATTTTAAAATACAAGTTTTTTTCTCGGATACGTATAACGCAAATCCTAGTTTTGTTGTAATAACTAATTCGATTAAAGTATATTTTAATATACAAGTTTTTTCTCGGATACGTATAACGCAAATCCTAGTTCTGTTTGTAATAACTTTGTTTCTATAGTAAGAGAGGAAACAATATATTTATATATAAAGGTATGTTATTGCCGGCTTGGTTATATAGCAACTATATAACCTTCATTATGACAAAAATTCCTCAAGGTTGCATGTTCTAAAGGCATCTCTCCAAGAACAACCTGCAAAAAAAAAAAAGATTTGACTGACAGAAACATGTATGAATGCCTGAATGGTGAAATGTACAATGGTAATATGCTGTTGCTCTTTTGATCATGCTGTTTACCATACCAGTATAAAGAAAATGCTTGGTTTGTATTTCGAGAGGGTATGATAGCCTTGACAAACAAAAATTACTATAGATGACACATCATAAAAGTATTTTTATAACTTGACTAATCTTATAACAGCTTGTGTTAAACGTATATAATATTTTTTTACGTATATAATCTTTGTATTTGTATAATTTTGAGAATAGTTTCAGTCTTTTAGAGATCCCATCTATCACCTTCGTATTTTTTTGGGTTCAAATATCACCTTCGTATTTCTTGTACCATTATTTCCACTTCAGGTTAGTAGTTAAGAATATTAATTATCTGCGATACTAGACATTAAAAAGCAGGCACCGTTGTAAATTGCTATCAATCACGTACAGCTTGTCTTTCATTTTCTTTATTTATCGGCAAATTTTCGTTTTTTCTTTCAAATAAAAAGGTTATGTTAGAAGAGTCATGTAAATCGTTATCGACTATAAATCTTTTGTTGTTGTTCAACAATCTTTCATTATTGTATAAAAGAAAGCAGAACAATTAATAGTGTGGGTTATGATATTAAAAGGTAAAATAAACAAACAACTTGCACACTCCTTTACGACAACAATTTGCAGATACAAACCATACAAGACATCCGATGTAGCGTCCAACTTGTGTGTAATAAGCGAATGTCTGAGTTGTATTTTCGCATGCTTTGTTTAAAAAAAAAAATACTATCATAACTTTTTTTTTTTACTTTTTTCATTCAGCCCGAGACTCGAGAATCCTAATGTCGATTACAAGTTTAAGTTGAACAAAACAAAACTAATCCAAACCTATACTAATACTATCATAGCTTATGAATTATGAATAAACAAATGTAATAATCATAGTTAATATGTAAAATACATGTACAAATATTCTATCTTCCTACAATTACGAGCTGTCAATTATTCTTCGCAAGGTCAGGTTTGTTGGTGGTAGATTTGTCTCTCTGTTCACGCTTTACACGTCTTTCTGCGCACACAGTTTATCTAGCTAAAATTGATGTCAGTAGAGAGCGTTGGTAGATGTAACTTTTCAAAATAAACTACTACAATAAATACCTTCTACTGTATCTCTAGTATAACAACTGGACTTGTTGACTAATAACAAACTGAGTCAAGATTCAGTATATTTTGCAAGAAAAAAACAATAGTTGCAAGAAAAATATAATAGTTCTGTCTGTTCAGTTTTTTTTTCCCGGTATATGCATGGGCTGCATCTTACATGAGCTGCCCATTTTATCCATTAATTTTGATTCGATTCACTATTCGAAATTCGAAAATTTTGGATATCCATAAACTTTCGAAGTAAATCAAATACTAAAAATCAATATCCGTTAAAATAAAAGCAAACACAAATATTAAAATTTTGAAAAGTGGATATCCGCCCGATCCGGCAATATATAAATACATATATATCTTGATTATATTTATGGTTTTAAATGTATAAATTTATATAATTATTACTCTAACATGATTTGACAAATTTTGTTCACATTATTACTTATACTAAAGTATTACATAAAAAGAGAGAAAAAAATTATGACAATTATAACTTTTTCTTAAGTTTGTCTTATATTATATAATTGTTAATTAAGTTTAAAATTTACAAAATATGTAGTTTCACTATTTTAAATTTTTATTCTATAAATCATGCAAAAAATATTTTATGAAACAAATTTGTATCAAATTTTCAAGATTATTTGTATTAATCAAAACATATGAAATATCCGTAAGTATTTGTAAATATCTGCAAATATCTGTTTATTTTTTGGATATCCGATTTTTTGGATATTCATATTTTTTCGAAGCAAAACAAATAAAAAAAATAGATATCCGTGATATACAAAATAAATCACAAATACCTCTCAAACCCCGAATATCTAATCTGTGTGCAGTTCTACTTCACAAATATTGCGCTACCATTGGCTATAAAGGGCCTGAGTATTATCCAGCCGTAGAGTTGTTCAAACCGCACCAAAATGACCGACCAAAAAACATAAGCAATTTAATATTTTTTTGTTTCAATTTAATTGTCGTTGTAGAATAAAATTTTCATTTCTAAATAAATGTCATTTTATAATTTTAAAGCAAAATTTATTGGTTTATATTTCAATATGCTTTTCTGATTGTTTAAATATGGTTAAATGTATTGGTAATAATATTTTTATTTAGTAAATATATAAAATTAAATATTTTTACTACGTGTGTCTAAGTCTAAAGTGTCAACTAAAAAATAAAACGGAAGGAATATCATTTAAATACATTTGCTTTTTTAGGTTTTCTATATTTAATTTATAACGGAACAGAAAAAAGGAAAAATCCATGTACAGCTGAAATTTATATCAAATTTTGGAATATTTAAACTTGGAATCGATGTACAGGTAATTATAAGGATTTCTGTTATTTTATATTTCGTGACATCATCATCGGGAATCTTCCCAAGGGGTTCTCACAAATTTAGTACTACTAATATTTTTTAAAATTATTTAGTAAATAGTTAAATGTTAAATTATAGGCTTCGAATGGTAACTACGGTTTGAGCGGTGTGGGACAAGCGGTTTAACTGCGGTGCGGTTTTAACAGTTATAAAAACGTATAGATATATGGTATATATAGAGATTTTTGTTACTGTTAACTGCGGTGCAGGACGTAGCGGTTCGTAACATTCGAAACCATAAACAAATTTAAACCACTAAGAAAGTAATTTATCCTTTAAAAAAAGTAATACCTTACTATTTTTTTTTTGAGATTCTCAAAGCTGTACCGCTCGTCTCTTTGCTTCTACTTTTCCAATATTTTCCGTTCTTTTAATAGGTGGAAACTGACTTAAAATTGTTCAAAAAAAACACAGACTTAAATACTTTCGACAGGGTTGTTTTCAGTAGACATTTTTCGGGATGCTAATATAAAAACTGGCCCTGATAGGGTATGAATCGCACGGCATTCTGAATCCAGACATTTCCAATTGCCATAGGCTTATGATCATATTGCCATATACTTGTAACTAGAAAGCTAAAACACAATATTGAATCAATGAGTACGATTTATTAGCAAACATATTTAAGAAAATTTTAAAGAGATTTTAATTAACAAAGATTGCACAATTAATATACGTTTTGAGGTGATCAAGAAATTTGAGAATATCTGTGAGAAGTGTCTCAAAACTCGCTTTGACCGGAAACTAGGCCAAGATCTATGACATTTTAATAGAAGATCCATCCACGTCTAAAATGTTTGTGTGGTATGGATCTTTATAATGGAACTAGAGAACACCGAAAACAATAAAAAGAACATAATAATGATAATATGATGTTAGTTTGTATTATACCCTAATAAGAATGTCGGCCACACAACGGCTGCAGATCTGGTCTGGTTGAACTTCGTTTGTTTCGTCAGAGTCTTCAATAACTGCCGTGTTTGTAGTTGGAAGAGAATTGGTCGGAGACTCATCAGGTTCGAAACCTGAATAGTGATTTTCGGCTAAACCAACTATGTTTCTACAGACAGGACACGTTGAGTGAGATTGAAACCACAAATCGATGCAATGGGCATGAAACCAATGATTACAAGTAGGCAAAACCCTAGCTTTGTCTCCATCAGCAAGCTCTGAGAGACAGACGACGCATTGAAGAAACAAATTTTAGAATTAGTAGGACAAATATTTTTTAAATAACAAAGAAAAGGTTGAAATATTTATTAATATTTTAACCGACAAGAAAACCGCAGTAATTTTAATACCATTTGCATTTAAAAAATACGTACATTTTTACCTTTGCAGGGTTTCTACGACTGCAGAACTATGTAAACACTATCTAGGCTTGGCGAAATTCATTTCATTCTATAGAAATTTAGGTTTATTAATATATCTTTTAATACTTGTGCTGATGTTTTAGCAAAGAGGGCTGTGCGGTCTGACATTCAATGGAGTTTGTTTCATTGCTGTACCAGTTTCTTAATATTTGATGTAATGTCTGACCAACTAAACTAATGAAAAATTGAAATAAGACACTAAAAAAAACCCGGACTAGGGAAACTTTCTTGAATGTACCATTTATATACACTGCAAACAAAGTGGTTTAAGTAAGATACCGTTATTGGCCGTCTCGAGTTTCTGATTCGGCCGAACTATCCATATCCATCACAGAGTTAGCTCCTATACTCGGAAGAGATTGAAAAATCGAGCCGTCATTTAGGGCCAAACGACCAACAACGTTTATTCTGCAGACAGGACAAATGGAATTACATTTAAGCCACTTGTCGATGCAATCCACGTGAAAGCAGTGTTTACATGTCGGCATAACCCTGGCTTTGTCTCCATCGACTAGGTTGGAGAGGCAAACAACGCACTCGACAACGTTTTTGAAGTTATGAGAGTTGAAATTCACCACGGGGATTGGTGGAGGAGCGGGAGGTTTATAGTTGATGGTGGGTTTGATGTCTTGGATTAGCTCATGAAATCTACGAGGGGGTTGAGTTGGATGACTATTGTTGCCCCTACGAGACTCCATACAGCATAAACACAATAGCACTACACAACCAAACGTAGCCATAGTCGCCATGAATAAGGCAATTTCTTGATCTTCGTTCATCTTCGAAAACGTTTTGATTGATCAATCTCCCAAAAAGCCCATAAGGAGAGGTTTCTCTTTAATATTCACGCCTATATATGATTACTTAAATAATAATATTTTAGATAATCGAATAGATATTATTTTTGTTGTTTATCTTTTATATCATTACTTTTCTCTTTTAAGTGTATCCGCAATGATCTCGTTTTCCTTTATTAGAAAGTTAAAACACAATATTGAATCAATGAGTAAGATTTATTTGGATATATATTAAATTTACGAAGATTCTTAAAAGATTTGAGAATTACCAAAGATTGCAATATGTCTCAAAACTCTAGTAGCCGTTTTATTATTCATTTTTCTATTTTTGTTTTTGCTTGTTAGCAACTCACATTTTGATCCTAATCGAAATTTAAAACTAACCTTCAAACTTGCTTTTCTTGGAAAAAAACATGACCTTGGAATATTGATTTCAGTAACTATTATCATATGATACTGTAATTTATAGGGGTTTATGTTTTCTTTTCGTACATTTTGAGCTAACACAGTAAGTTATATAAAATAAAAAAGAAGAAGAAGAAGACCATGAAGCATCAGTGATCACCGCGCGGAGGAGGATGCATCATCGTCTCCGGTGGATTCTCTTTGCGAGCCTTCAACTTTTTTCTCTGTCTCTCTTCTTCTCTGTTCTTTGTCTTCTTTCCCTTTATTAATCCTCTCCCTAATCTCTTCCTGCTATGCATTACAAGAAAAAAAATTCATAATTGACAAAAAAAAATTAATAACAAAGAAAAGGTTGAAATCTTGTCGTCTCAGTTAATTGGTAATATGTGTAATTACTAATTACATTGTCAAGTGATTTAGCGTCAGGAGGCCTGGAACCATGAACACCCGATCGGTTTGAGGCTTTTCCAACCATCGTCCTCACGCTGTAGTACATAACTTCACACTTCCCGGTCTTTCTGACAGATCCCAACCACTTTCCGATCATCATTTTTCTAGTTCGACCCTATTGTTTCCTAAGCTTGACCTTATACTATGGTTTTGGAAGACTTTGGTTCATAACGTGAGTTGTGCCTTGCTATTGTTGACAGCTTGTCACGTGTCAATAAGAAGTCCACGTGGTGTCTCATGTGTTCTTTGTTCTCTCAAAAAGTCTAATAAAACACCACGTGCCACTTGTATTCCGGTTCGAATTACGAAACGGTTCCGGTTAGTCTCAGCCGACCCGGTTAATAAAAGACGACACAGTACTATAATATTTCTTTATTAACACGAAAATTATTCCAAAAAAAATAATAGCAATACAAACGGAAAAAGACCGTATTAGCTCGGAACTCACAAAAGGACATGGTTTTGTTCATGTTGTCGGAATCTAAAAAAAGGTGCTACAACTTGGGAAGATATTACAAAGAAACATGAGATTGTACAATGCGTAAAGGTTGTTTTTGTTGTTGTTATTCTCTCACTTTTATGAAAATAAAAAGAAGAAAACTTTGGTTTTTGTTGATTTTTTGTTGTCTCTGTAACTTGTACTCGTCAGACTCAGAATCCAAGCAGACCAGCGCAATAAAAGAGTAAAGCTTTTGTTTGTTGTTTTTAGTCTCTCAGGTAAAGAATTTACATGTAATCATTAGCTCCAGAGCTACCAGAGCCAACCCCCACAGTTCTCTTGCTCATGTTAGCTCTCTGCACCAGCACAACCAACGCTTGCACCACTTCAGACATCGGTGGTCTGAACTCTGGCTCCGGCTGTTACAAAAAATTACAAAAACAACATTCAGATCTCATTCTTTCCATGTGCATAGACACGCATTTATATGTATCTATATACATTACCTGAACGCAAAGTGCGATAACATCTGCAAAACGGGAGAGAGATTTAACAGGGTAAAGCCCTTTGAGAGCTGGATCAACCATTTTGCTCAATGCATCAATGTCATGAAGCTGAGGTGTTGCCCATCTCACCAATGACTGCTCAGATCTTGACCTTGTACTGTAATCACCAATGCCTTACTACTTCAGAACACAGTTCACTCTTAAGACGGATAATAATGGATTGTAATAGTACCTGTCGAATGGTTTTCTTCCGGTCAAAAGCTCAAGCATCACTACTCCAAAACTGTAGACATCGCTCTGCAAAGAGTATTGGCCTGACATTGAAACTTCTGGTGCACTGTATCCTTCATCGTTTTGGTTCAGTAACTGCAGAATGTATCAGAATGATAAAGTATTAGAGAAACAAGAGAGAGAGACTGGAAGCAACATGACACCTAGGCCTGGACACATTTATCCGCAACCGAAAAACCCGAAACTGAACCAAATTACATAAATAACCACACGGACCCTATATCTGCGGAACCAAAAAAACAAACCAAGTTGGACCAAAATAAGTCTGTATATTAGCTGGTTCCTAACTTTGATACCTGAACTGAACGAAAAATCGACCGAACTTTCTAAATAACCGAAATATTGCTAAATCTCTAGAATCGGAAAAAAAAAACCAGAACCGAAAGCCAAAGCCCAGCCACCTTTGGAGGTTACTGTACATACCTCATTGGCAGTAGGGAGGAAGCTAGCGAGACCAGAGTCAGAGAGGTGTGGATTCAGCTCTGAGTCGAGTAAAATATTTGCTGATTTAATGTTCTTATGGACTATAGACGGTGAACAAACTTCATGCAAATATCTGCAACGTTAACACTTTCAATGAGCCTCTTGCCATATAATAGACAAATGATCTTAGTTGAAATGTTTAAAAGACTTACTCCAATGCACGTGCAGTGCCAAGAGCGATCTTGACTCGAGGATTCCATATCAAAGGTTTGCTTTCATCTTCAGATAGATGTAAAAAGTCATGCAACGAGCCGTTTCTATGAAACTCATAGATCACCAAGTGTTGCCCGTGTTCAGAACAGTAACCATCAAGCTTTGTGACGTTTTCATGATCCAAATGCGCAATTTTCGATACAATCTCGGTAAAATCTTCAGCCGTGTCAGTGGGAAGCGCAGACGAGTCTATTTTCTTCACAGCAAGTACCTATCAGATCAACGCAATATCTCAGCAGCTGTGCTGTTACATTTATAGATTTCTATAAAAGTTTAATACCTTTCCATCATCAAACTGAGCTCTGTATACTCTCCCAAAAGTGCCTTCACCGAGAAGATTATCGACGCTGAAACTATTGGTAGCTATCTGAAGATCTGCAACCGTATACACATTCACATTTGAAGGGACCACGACTGCATGTTTCTTTGCAACAATAGGCTTTATCGGTGTTGAATCTTCTTCATCAAACGACTTATGTCGCTCAGATGGTGGAGGACGTAGATTCATTGACAGTGAAGTGTCCAGCTTCTTCGTCTCGACTACTGATGGTGTCTGCATAGACTTGTTCTCTGTAACCAACATCAATACAAAGTTAAAAACCCATAAGAACACTTAAATGCAATGTTTAAGAAATACGGTAACTAGGCAGATTATTAAAGGCCTGATGAATTATTGATTTATTTTATATATATTTTATAAAATATTCTAGTTTTTATGTTCAAATAAAAAATTATTTTGATGAATTATTAAAACTTAATAAACAAACTAAAGACTAGATAAATTTGTGATATGTACAAACATTATTGATTTTAACTGATTTAGAAACTGATTTAAGTCGTATAAATCGGATTTTAAGAGAATGGTTTTGGTTAGGAACGAGTTGCCACCTAGATCGATTTTTAGAATCATGCTTAAATGTATATACATTTCTACATATTCTTTTAAGTGTGCTATTACCTTGATGAATGTCATTTGAAGCGAGTGTGAAGGGCTGGTTAACGTTATCACTCCTTTCAATGTCCGTGGATGACGATGTCCGCTTTGATCTTTTTCTCTTGATCAAGAAGAAAGCTATGACTGCTGTCACAACTAACAGTGAAATGACTATTCCTGCTATTCCACCAGCTCCAAGCCCTGAGCTCTTGGAGTCACTGCTACTGCCGGAATCATCACCACTGGATGGTGATCCTCTGTTACCGGATTTAGGAGTAGGTGATCTATGGATCGGAGGTGTGCCGGGAGGCGGTGGAGGTGCAGCCCCGGTGTTGAATGAGTTACCATCTTTTCTGTTTCCAAGATCATTCATGGTAAGAACAAAAAGTTTCAAGAAAGCTGAAGAATCTGATGAAAAAACTTACTGCAAGTTAATGCCTCTCAAAGAATCAGGGATCCAACCAGTGAAACGATTATTTGCAATGTTCCTGAGGAAGCATTTCAGCAAGAACATCATCAAATGATCTTTAGAGATGATGCATTTGTAAACAGGATAAAGTTCAAGTTACACACAAATTTTCGAGGGGAAGTGTGGCTAGTACATCAATGGTGCCTGTGAACTGATTGTTCTGAAGATAACTGTGTAAGTTCATTCAGTAAACATAAACGTTAGTGTTAACTGGTTCGCTTACGTAAGTTCTTTCAAGCACATGGAGGCTACTTACATTGACTTTGCATTTGTAAGAGAGCTCATTGTGTTGGGAAGAGAACCTGTGATAGTATTGGAAGAGAGGTCCCTGGAACACACACACATGAATACGTCAAAACATGTGGTCATTAACTAACACAGTGATTTGAAATAATGAATAATGAAGATCTTACAAGATAGATAGAGAGGTGAGTTTCGTGAAGTCAATAGCTAGTTGCTTAAGCTGGTTGTGAGCTAGATTGCTGTGCAAAGCCAATGGAGCATTAAGTAACCAAACTTCTCCAAGAGATGTCTGAAGATAGATAACCGAACTAAACTACAGACTTACAGGTACTTGAGAGGTGTCATTAGAGAAATGGAATACTGAGCAGATCCAGTGAACTGGTTATTAGCAAGATTCCTAAAACCAAATTCAGAAACTTCATCAACATAGAAACACAGACAAAAAGAAAGTTGTCAAACATATATAGAGAGAATCATCAAACATACAATCTCTCTAGATTTGGAGGAAGCTGATAAGGCAAATCCCCTCCAAGGTTATTGTTGCTTAAATCACTGCAGGTTCCCACCAAAACAATCCTTGAGATTATAAGCTATTGCCAATTAAGAAAAAGAAACTTTGGAGCATTGTATCATAGATGATGAACGCTTACAACTCAGTAACAGAAGTCAATTTATCAAGCATGAATCCTAGTGATCCAGAGAGTCCAAGTCCTGATAACTTTCTGCAAGTAGATAAAAAATAAACTAATATATTAAGCAATGATACAAGATAGAAACACAGTGATTCAAAATAATGATTAATTACATTTGAGTAACTCGTGAGTTAGAACACGTGATGCCTTTCCAGTTCTGTCCACAAGGATCACCTCCTGATGCTGTCCATTGAGATAGCTGTCCCGGAGAATTCAAGGAGCTGAACAGGTTGTTTAACGCCGCAGCTGCACATATTGAGAATCAGAAGACCATGAGCAAACTATCCAAACCATTAACTGAATCTTTAATCTTTTTTTTTCTGTCGGTTCTCTGAAGCAGATCCAACGTTAGAGATCATTGGGGTTTTATTAACTAACAGAAAAGTTTTGAGCTTTGAGTTCAACATAAAACCCAGAATCACCGATCAAACTTACACAAATAAAGGATTAAAAACATGAAAAGATCGAGACTTTTGGGGGAGAAACAGAGGAGGAAGAGAGTAAACTCACCATCAGATGCATTGGTGTCTCCAAGGATGAAACTTGGCTTCAACCCTACAATGCAGAGTATGAACAGAGCCAAACCCACATGGTGATTCTTCTCGCTCACCTTCTTCTTCATCCTCTTCCTTCCTCTCTCTCTCTAGAACCCAGATGAGACAGAAGAAAACCCAAATGGCAAAATCCCAAAAAAAGGAAAAAGAGTTAGAATTTGTAGATTTTTCAGACTTTTTGTGTGTTCTGAGATTTTATTTTATTATTATTATTTTTTGTGTTAGCTAGATTTTATACTGTTTCAGCCATAAGACGAGTTAATCGAGTAAAGCTGGCGGGCACGATTTGCTATATAAGTAAGAATCCAAGAGCCATTGAAAAATAGCCTTCGGCGCTTAGCTTAGCAATTTTTTATTATTATTCCTAATTTTAATTTATTATTGATTAATTAAACACTTAAGAGATGCTAATTTTGCTTTGAAGTATGTTCATGAATGAGGTTTTATTAAAAAACAATTGATATTGGTTGGTGTATTCATGGTTATGGTCTGACGCATGTCCTTTTTTGGGGTTTTATGCAGTCCTCTCATTCCCACAAATAAAATAAAATAAAATATAAATACGAATAAAATAAAATAATAACTACCTGTAGTTTTCATAAGCCCTACGCGCTTTTAAAGGTCGTCTTTTCTAGTCGGTATTTTCATTATTTTAGCTTTTTTTTTTTTTTTTTTTTTTTGAACACACTTCATTATTTTAGCTTCTAACATTTTTTTTTGGTTCTGTGAATAAACCGAAGCTTTCATACAGTATAGATTTACTTCGAAGATTGGTCATGATTGGGTCTTTCCATCATTGCTTTGAAGATTTGATTACTTTCCCTTCACATCTAAGTGGAATTTTAAAAGGAAATAGTGTTAAAATGTTAACATTTTTTACCAGAGTAATGAGTTTAATTGTTGTGAAAAAGGTAAGTGTGTTCTGTTAATGAATAACATGTGATTGATTAGTGAATAAGTATGAGTTAAAACACGCGCAATTATGGGTATGCAATGTATTTAATAAATTCATCTTAAATAAATTCACGAGATTCTTGTTTGAGTGTATGCGAAAAGAATAATTATTTACTACTCCACTAATTATTAAGTTTAACATCAGCGGTTAAGTACTTGAATTATGGTGCATCCTCGTTCAGCATTTGTATACTCTATGCCAATCATTTCGTTAACTTTTGAACTTAATGTCAAACAAAAAGTTATACACATCAATCATGTAGTTTTTAGATTATCCCAATGAAAATGAAATAATTGTTTGGTAATAACGTGTTAATCGGTCACTCTACGTGGTTTGCCTCTCATTCCATTCCCTATAGCAATGTCTTCGTTGAAAATTTCTAACTTGCTCTTAGTATTTGACCGGCCAACAGAAATACGTGTTTGGGATATTAGCTTTTAAATGCACCGACGAGACAAATATATACGATGTTCGTATTTTAGCATTCTGGAGAAATAGAATTGGAGAACTATATATTGATATACAATTTGCAGAAAGCATTGGTGATATCTATCTATTTTCTCAAAGGAAATATATACTATATTAAATAGTAGATTAGTAATTAGGTATTTATAAAGCTAGAAATACACTTAACTTCTCGTAAATATAGTGTTTATACATGTAATTTAATATGAAATTGTTATACATGCTTACAGATAAATAGATTTCAATATATCCAACCGTGTGCCAGCAAGAAGGGACAATATATATTAAACAAGGAAAGATATGATGTATCTCTCCAGCAATTTTTGTTTTATGTTCAAGATCCATTCATTGAAACTTAACAAGTACTTATATATTTTTGAAAACAGATGTCAAAAAAACATTAGAAAAACACGAAACACAATCAGGTTAGCTTCTGTGAAACCTGACGTTTACCTACAAATATTCGTCGGGTGACAAAAACACTCCCATCATGCTAGTGTTTATTATTTATTATCGTTCTCGTTTTTGTTCGTAGGATTGTATGGTGGAGTAGGTATTAGGTATATTCTCGTTTCTATTGACACTTGACCCGGACTATTAAGTTTGATAAATACGTTTTAAGACATAGATAAGCAAAAGAAGAAGTTCGAATCAATATACACAAAACGAGTTATGTTTAGTAGCTATTAACAAGACATCTTTCGGAAAAAAACCAATGAAGCCGTTAAACTACTAAGCCATGTCACACGATATCTGACTAGTCTACACGTAATAGCTGCCGTTTATATGCTTGCCGACAAACTACGCGTCGTTTTAATTTCTGATTTCTACAAAAGCTAGGCGACCTAACTACGTTATTTTGGTAGGTCCATACGCAAGGATGGAGGAAAACTATTTGCTTCCATACTAAAACGGTCGGTGCGTGCATGTTAGTGTGTATTTTGTACCCTTTATTTTTTCTATTTATCTATTTTACAATATTTAAATTACATTTTTCAAAAAAAAAAAATTAAATTATGGTGTATATATGCTTCTATGGTTTACGTTAAGTATATTTTTCCACCCACGAAATTTAAAATAACATAATATGTATAGATCACCCCCACTACAAACGCCTTTATATAGACTGGATCTTATAAAGTACTCCTTAGTTCGTAACGTTCACAAACTTTTTTTTTTGATAAATAACGTTCACAGACCGAATAATATAGTTTTTCTTTTAATTTAAATATATAAAGCACTGAAATTTATTCCAGCACTAATTTCTATAAATATCAAAATAAGCCACTTGTTAAAAATAAAATAGTCCACCAAAAATTCTCACAGAAAGAAACAGAGAAAATATAGGGGGTGATTGGTAGTTGCTGTAGGTGCTGTCCACAACCCTATTTATTTCCACAGCACCAAATTTAGAGCAATCAAGCTTTAAATTTTTTTTTTGAAACCACAGCTCTTAAAATATCCTACAGCTGTACAAGTGCTCTGCAGAGCCAAATATCCAAAGCAAATTTTTAGTGCTTCAATAAAATTCTACAGCAATAAAATCTAAAGCCACAGCAAAAAATCTACAGATTTTTTTCTACAGCAAAATATTTAAAGCTACAGCCATTACCAATCGGACCCATAGTATTTAATTACATATAAAAAGTTTAATTAAAAACTAAATTCATATATCATATTCATAGATATATGTCTTTCGCCAAATATATCACAAATTCACAACTAAGATTCTAGAATCAAATAGCTAAATGAAACTGTAATATATATATATATAGTATGTACTCGTCTGAGAAAAGAGAAGCACACCAGAAAAAAAATGCTTTGCTTGTTGGAGAGTTTCTCTTTCGGAATAATTAATATTGTGAACTGATAACATACAGAACCGACGTATTGCGTGCATGTCAAGAGTAGAAACATGTATATGTCCCAAAAAGTCACAAGACTTGCAAATTAAATGATATAAATTGTTCTTTCTAATCTAAATCTATCTATAGCGAGAGTCAAGAGAGAGCCGCTTTACAGCTTTAGAGTACAAAGATAATATTAATCCTGTATCTACTTGCAAAAACTAATACAGTCCTATAATAAGTACAACATAACAAGGCAGATTCCTACTCATCCTAAATCCTTGATCATAGTGATACACGAAACACACGGGATTCAGTATTTACTCCAGACTTAGCTTAGAAAGCTTGTTTTTTAAGGTAAGGTGTAAAGAGAGCAATGAACATTTGTCAAAATATGGTAAGAGAAGAGAGGACACGTGAACTCCGCGACATGTGTTGGATTGTTGGCCCGTTGAGGACAGGGGCGGCTCACTTTCTGAACACTTATACACGTAGCCACGTACAAGCTGTTGGGCCATTGTGATCAAGGCCCACTTTCTTACACCTACACGTGTCTATATTTGAGATCAGAACATTTCATTTCATTTTGTCCTTTTCATATTCTTGCATTAGTCCATTGTACATCGATTAATAGCTGACGAAAAAATCGATGAATAGACAAAAAGAACGCATTTGTGTTTCAAAAAAAAAAAAAAGACAAAAAGAACGCATTTGGGTAATTTATTGCTCATGTTATTTCCACATAACTATTGTTATCCAATAAGTGTTCTTTATACTAAACGTGAAGAAAGTAAACTCTTGTCAATGATCATGACGAGACTTTCTATAGTTTCGTTAGGAAGAACACACACAAATAGCGTTAAAACTTGAAATTATATGTAGCAATGTAGCATCAAGCGATTTAGAGTAGCAAAGAGGGTAGAGAGGTATCTATTAGATGTGAACTGCAGCGGAGAATACGCCCTTAATTAAGACTTAAGAAATGGTTGGGAGGATTTGTCCTGGCAGGAGAATGCTTCACGCCGTATTTTAGGTACTAATAAGCACATGTTAGTCCTGGCTCATAAGAAGACTTACGCAGGCCTTAACTTCTAATTAATAAAAATAAAAACTATACATTTAAAGTTTGGAAATATATAAAAGCGTAACAAGTAACAACTCGGATTTATTAACATCTCAAAAAAAAACTTCACTTAACAGAGACTCAACTGAAAGTTGAAAACTTGAA